>NC_077246.1:27090000-27438750 GCF_947179165.1 Solanum dulcamara | reverse complement strand
AGGGTACTTGTTGTTTTGGTACTCATACTACTCTCTGCATCTTTCTTAGTAATTCAGGTCCGAGTACTAGCTATCAGAGTTGATCTCGGGCCAGCTGTAGTCTTGATCAGAGGTAAGGGTGAGCACACAATGTCTTTGATTTACCCACCTCCGTCTATATATATATTTTGCCTGTCTTTTGATTTTGAGATAGTCTTATTTCTGTGGTCCACTTTTGGGACTGACACTCATTTTGTGAGTAGCTTTGTACATATGACTTCCAAGTTCTGGGAAGGATATTTTGGTTTTATATACTTTTGATTTGCTTCCGCCCATTCATTTGTGTTCCTGTTACTTTATTATTATATTAGTTTAAATTGTTGGTCTTCTACCCTTGCATCCCATTAATTATAGTTTTAGGATATGGGTTGGATTGCCTACTGGCTGGTCATAGTAGACTCCACCATGACTCGAGGATTCGGGTCGTGACAGTGATGAAGATATTCAAGGTAATAGTCCTTCTCTAATTTTAGACTCCATACCTATACTTTATGTTTGCGTTTTTTAGTTCCTCTTTTAAGTTTGTACTTTGTGTATTACATTATATATTCATGACCTTGATTAGGGATTAGTCCATATAATTTATCTTAATTTTCCTAACCTATCTTGACCATTATTCAAGGATGAACGATCTCAAGGGGGAGATATTGTAACTCCTCGCAAATTCTTTACTAAGAATCCAAACAATTCATCATGAACGTATCAAATTGGACCGGGATTTGTACTTGTGTGTTAAAGTCCATTCCTAAGTGTGATAAGTGTATCAACACAAAGTCAAGTTCAAAGCTTCTCTTTCAATTGAGTTATTCCATGACATTATGAAAGAGTCAACTTCATATGGCCATATTTCTTAAAATATAAGAGTTAGATGACCCACAACTAATTAAATTAAAAATATACAAGTATCTTTTCAACTTCACCAAGTTTGCATAAATTGGAGTTTAGAGTAGAAAGTTATTGTTGTTTTATTGGAACATGTCTGGACTGAAGAAATTGGTGTTGGAACCTACCAATTCGGTGAATCGCCGAATAGTTTGTCATAAAAATGAAATGCATTGCCGAAGTGGCCCAATAACCTTCGAAATCGATAATTTTGGTGATGTAAAGCCCAGTTTTGGCGATGTGCTGAATATTTTGGTGATGGGACCTCTAGTCCGTCTATTTGGCCGACATGATTCATTAATAGGTCATTTATATTTTATGTTCATAGTCTTCTTTTGTTCCATGAAGGGTATTATTGAACTTTTAACCTCAATTAACTTCCCTAATTACATATTATAGCCTAATAATGTCTTAATACAGATAGAAACATCTACAATCCTTAATTATCCTTCGTCTAAAACTTAAGAACATCAAGTAAGGGGTCTCTCCAAGTTCTATATTATCTTCCAAGGTTATATTCAAATAAGTAAGGTATGTAAGCTTATCTCCACGCATGGAAACACCTTGTTCTTCCCCCACAAACTACATTTCCATGATTTCAAAGAATCCTTCATGAATGAATTAGGGTTAGGACGAAACTCCACATTCTTGAATTATTCTTAAAACTTCATGAAACCCCAAGAACTCTCCATTAAAGTACTTTAACTTATTGGTAATTCCTTTACCCATGAGTTTCTAAGACTTTCTACATGACATTACGAATGATTATTATAAAAATAAATTCTTATGTTGAAAACTACTTTAATGATTTTCTTATTTGACTTGTTGATAAATCTTTGAAGATTTCTTGATGTTTCTTAAAAAATCTTGTGTTATAACCCTAGAACTATGAGTTATGAAAATTTCCAAATATGAGACCTTATGATGCTATGTTATGATTCTCTAACTTAATTATTATGATATGATATATGTCTCTAATGAATGCAAAGCTATGATACATGAACAGTAACCTTATGATGTGATGATATGAATGATATTTATGAACTATGGTCCTTCAATGTTATAAATATAAGCCTTTGGTCTAACCCATGATCACATGAGCCCAAGGGAGAGCTAAATAGTTAGTTGAGAAGCCATACATCTAAATGATGAACATCTGAAACTACATTGTACCATTGGTTTGGGTGACTCTTTGTTTAATTCTCCTGGTAAGGGCTAGTTATAAATCCACCTGATATGTACACATATGTCTCATACCCAGCAAGGTATGAGATGGCTTAGATTATCGAGCCAAGATCAAACTCCATGCGCTCACATGGTTGTTTTTGTCACTTACACTATTAGACTCCCATAATTAACTAAAATATGTTGAAAACAATATCCATAAGATAGTTTGAATGACCTCATCTCTTAACCTTTCTATGACATGATTATGGCTATGTTAGTTGCTTCTATTGATTAGATATGTACGTTAGATTTCATTTTTCCATTTTACACACAATACTAATCCACATGTACTTACATTCCTTTTGTCAGAGGTGCTGCATCTTTTTATTGATGTAGACTCAGGTACACAAACATATGATCAGGCCACTCGCTAGGTTCCATATCTTCTACTATTGGTGAGTCCCTCTATGGTTTAGGGGCTTAGTCTACATATTTCTAATACTTCATGTTTATGTGTTTAAGGTATACTGGGGCCTTGTCCCCGTAGATGCTTCTCAGCTATGTTTACAGGTTTCATAGACATATGAGTTCTTATGTTATATTTGGACCTTCGTGTTCTTTGATAATGGTTTTAAATTTCTATGACTTACGTTATGAAATCTATTTTATTATGAAACTCGTATCTGTAAATATTTTCAAATGTATTCTTTCACTCACGATTAGATGTATGCTCATGTCCAACGCCATGTTATGGGTATGGTTGCTTCAGTAATGGCATCGATTCTGCCAACGTTCAGAGTGTAGGTTTGAGGCGTAATAATGGTCAATACCTTTTTGTTGTGGGTATCCTTGAGTGACCAATCTTACTTTGTTTATGATAAATCTAACTTCTTCAATTAGCTTGTTAATAAATACCCATTTTATTTCAATGATTGAGTAGTTCTTTTGTCTTTTAGTAAGTACTCAAACATGATTTCTTTCAAACTAATCAAGCTCATCCTTCATTTCAAGGATCCAGAATTCATCCTCCATTTGGTTTATTTATCTGTTTGGGTTCGATTTGAGATACGATAGCTACTGATGCTTGCTTCTTTAAGGAAGCTCTATTTTACATCTTCTCATTTGGATCACTAATGACAAATTCATTTGGGAAACTATCATCGTCTCTCTATTCTTGTGAATGTTTGATTTTCCAATCTCGATGGTTGACTTATGATTGTTATGAGTTGATTGTTAATAAGCTCAAATAGTTTTCTTAGGAGAGTCACTAGGAAAAGGGGTAAGGAGTAATTCTTCCTCAAAGATATCATTTCCAGTATCCTGCATGCTTGGGTTATAATCATCAAAAACTACATTTACATATTCTTTAACACCTAAAGTTATTTTATTGAAAATTCTAAAGGCACGACTAGATGGAAAGTATATGAGAACTATACCTTCGTCACTTCTAGGATCAAACTTACCCAGGTTGTTCTAACCATTATTGTGAGCGAAATATTTACATTCGAAAGGATAAAAATAGATAATGTCTTGTTTCTTCCCTTTCCATAATTCATAAGGAGTCTTTTTTAAGATAGGTCTGGTAAGTCACTTGTTTAATATTCGACATACCGTACTTACTGCTTCAATCGAGAAATGATTGGGAAGACTTTGTAATGATCGATTCTTTTTTCTAAAACTCTATTTTGTTGTGGAGATCGAGGTGGTGAAATTTTTGAAGTGCATCCATTTTGAGAGAAGAATTCCTCAAAAGCATTATTTTCAAATTCTTCACCACGATAACTGTGATTAGTAGAAATAAAATAACATGCTTCTTTTGAACTCTTTTACAAAATACTTTAAAATTAGAAAAAGCTTCATGTTTGTAAGCCAAAAAATAACCCAAATAAAATGAGAATAATCATCAATAATAATAAATGTATTTCTTTTTTCTTCGATGCTAGTAGTCCTGGTAGGACCAAAGAGGTCTATGTGGAGAAATTGGAGAGGATTGGATATGCTCACTATTTCCTTGACCTTGAAAGAAGTACGGGTTTGCTTACTAAGTTAACAAGCATCACATATGTGATGTTTGTCAAACTTTAGTTTAGGCAAGACAATTACCAACTCTCGTCTGGATAGTTTTTGAGAGCATGCATGCTAGCAGGGTCATGTTTTCTATTCCACAACCATGGATCACAAGAGAGCATAGTAAGATAAGTAAGGGTAGGTAGATCGACATTATTCAACACATAAATATTCTCCACACGATCTCCAATGATTTGATATTTTTCGCAAGATTCGTGATGGTACATTTTACAGCATTGAATGATACTTCAAAACTAGTATCACATAGTTGACTTATGCTGAGCAAATTATTCTTTAGTCCATCAACCAAGTATACTTCAATCAAGTTGCATGAAATACTTATGGTAATTTGTCTAACTCAGACTACTTCATCTTTGGTATTGACATCAAATCTTACATAACCACCATCAAATATTTTTACAGATTTGAAGGTCTCTTTTGTTCTTGTATGTTTTTCGGGCGTGCTCTTACAAAACAAGTGAATCACTTTTCAAGTACCCAAGAATTCTTGGGTCCTTGATGGTTAGATATTGTGTCCTCTGGTCTCCAAATCAACTTACCAATAAAAGTTTTATGTAGTTGGAAGATTTGTGATCAATTTTTCTACAAGTAAAGAATGTAGATTTGAAAGAAGATCTTGTTGATTAAAAAGAAAGACATTTAACGAAAATATTTGAGAGGGTCTATTTGATCTGACTGAGCTATGATTTGGTGAATTCTAATGCTTTTTAATTGCATTTTGATATCACCAATTTCTTCTAGGAGCAAATTAACCTCAATTTATCTTCCTTCTAGTTTAATTTGCTAGTCCCTTTTCTCTTTAGCAAATTTTTTATATTCATTAAATAGTTTTTGAAGTTCATAAATGATCAGATCTAAAGAGTTTTGAATATTAATATAATTTTGACAACTTAAAGTTCTTACCTCACTTGTTTCACCTATTTCCATTAAACATATGTTTGCAGTTTCAGTGTGTTCATCTTTATATGCTTCTTCTTCACTCCATGCTCCAAAGTTCTTTGAATTTTCACCTTTCCAAAAGCTTCTATTTCTTAGATCATTGCAGTTTTATTTGATATGACCTGGTTTCTCACAATGGTAACATTGATCATCATATTTTTTATCATTGCTTTTGAAATATTGTGATCACCTCTATTTTTTTTCTTAGCATGTATCTTATTCCACAATTTATGCGAGTTGTTCCGTCATTATTCTCTTCATCATTTTCTTCTTCAATTTTAGGAAGTGCACTGATAAAAGCAACAACCTTCTTTTTTTCTTCCTTGTTGTACCTGTTAATGCTATTTTGTTCATAATCCATGAGTCTACCTCATAGTTCATCACAAATAAGATATCACAAGTCTCCATCTTTGAGAATGGTTGACTTGATTCCCCAAGCCTTTGGACGGATTCAGATTAGTTTCCTGACTTTCAGTTCAATTGAAAATATCATTCACAGAGATTTAAATTCACAAATAATTTTATTGAATCGGGAAAACATGGCCTCCATATTTTCATCGTATGTTATTTTGGACAATTCATACTCATTTATCAAAGCACTAATTTGAACCTCCTTTACCTTGCTTGTTCTTTCATATGTGACTTCAAGTTTGTCCCATATTTCTTTTGCAATATCACATGTAGAAATCTTATCATATTCCACAATGCTAACTCCACGATATACAAAATTGATAGCTCTAGTATTAGTTTGAATTACTTCATGTTGTTCCATGGTTATGTCAAAAGTTTCAAGATCTATCTTGATGGGAGATTCTACTCCTGTGATTCCAAGAATTAGTTTAGGTCCTTTTTTAATCACTATCAAAAATCATTTGATTGAATAAAAAAAAGAATTTGTCTTTCCAGTGAGAGTAGTGTTGACTATTAAAGTACGAAGGTCGATTTGAGGAATGACCATCTTGGAGAATTGCCTTATGTATTTGATAATTATTATGGATGGCTTCTCACATGCGGTTAAACACTTGAAATGTAAGACCTTCTCTAATAGCAAATGAAATTTAAGAGCTGGTTGAATTGAAATTTTAGCATAGTCGACTGAAGTGAATATTTAGTTGACTTGTTCTGTAGGTTAGTATCATAGATTGTAAATAATCAAAGTGTAGAAAGTAAATAAGACTAGGAGTTGTACATTGATTGGGATCATCGATGTGGTGCCTAGTGAAGTTCTCCTTACGTTACAAGGGTTTCCCCTAGAGCCTTTGGATGAAATTTTGATACAAATGGTCTTGACTTTGACTATATCTGATTCAGATCAGATATATCCTAAATTGGACACACCTCTATCTATAAAACCTACACAACTTTCTTCTTTATATTTTCTTTTACAATTATAGTTTTTATAAGATTACAGAGTATTATAAAAGATTAAAGACAATAGATGGACTAAAAGTTCAAGCAAAGTGCATAGTTTCTTCTTTGGATGAGATAGGCTTCTTATAGGACTTTGTAGTAAGGCTCTTCATGCTCTAAAAAGGAAAATCCAAGGATTTTCTTTCAGTCAAGGATTTGTAGTTATTTCTTGATTGAGGATGAATGATAGTACACGTCCATATTAGATATGTGCGCATTACAATATGTCATATTTTTCTATTTGCTTGTAGATTTGGTCCATGATTGAGAAGGTCTTCAATCCTTTTCTTTGCTTGACTTGATTCACTTTCCTCGTAGATGATCCAGTTTCCGCACTTGATTTCCTTTCCTTCTAGATGATCCAAGATTTACCCTAATTTGTGCATAGAGAATCTCTTCACTTGTATTGTGATTCAATCCATTCATGAGTTTTTTATCTGGTCTTCATTCCTCTCTGGCCTTCAACATAGTCCTTCTTTTTCCTGCAATGTTGTTTTGTCATTGTTAAAATTTAACATAATTAAACATGAACTAACAACAATAACATTAAAATTAATATCTTATGGAAATGACTTTACTCTATGAACCAAGTCTTTCTGAGGCACCTGCTTTCTTTTTTATCATCAAGTACCTAGTCAATCAAAGTATTTTAAAGTGCTCTGTTACCCAAGCATCATCAATTAGAAAAACAATTGACAGAAACTTATGGAAAAATTGATTATCCTCCAATACAAGTAGCAAGAAAAGAATTAGCCCTTTCTCTAAGAAATGATATATTTTCCCTTTATTTTCAATAAATCTTACAAGTTCAACAAAACATGAATGATTCAAGAAATGGAATAACACAAGAATTGTTTTTCATTTTTATTCACTACTAAAATATTGCTATTTTTCATTAAATTTTCTACTGAAAAAAATTAGCGGCTATTTATAATGACTCATTAGGTCATTTATTCCATTTCCTAATATTTTTGGTAGTTAGAGCTTTTGTGTAGCGGCCCCAAATCAATTATAATTTTTGGGACTGATAGTTCAGTCATCAGGACATTCATTTAATATTTTTACTTAAGTTTCCATTTTTTGGAGCTTCTAAAGTTTGAATAGGTGACTACGGTCTAAACTTCAATAAGATGACCTCAGAATACTATTCTAATGGTTCTGTTAGTTTTGGAGCATCAGTTTTGGTCTAAAAGTGCCCTTGGTTCAGGTCCCAAGACTTTCGTACTTATTTTGAGCAATATTATGGCTTATGTCTTTATAGAGCCTATAATGTGGGACCTACTTCTTATCGATACAACCTCTGATGGAAGTTTTGATATCTCCACTGAAAGCCTAAATGTTGAACTTGGTAGGGTACCTAGTTAATTTGTGTACACGGGTTTCTAAAACAAGCTCAAGCACTCGACTAGAGTCTGTTGGGAGTTTTAGCTAAATTTTAGTAGTGTCTGATGTTGGTGTAGCGACCTAAGGGAACAATTTTAGTGGGACATGCAAGAAAGGGATAACTTCTTTAGCATCCCTAGCATAGCTAAAGTGATAGCCACTTAAGTGGAGCCCCACAACGTAGACCTAGCCACTTTACTAGCCAAGGTAACTACTTTAGGAATGGCCGCTTAAGCAGCCAAGTGGTTGCTTTACGGTCATCTCTTGTGGTTTAGATCCATTTATCAATCTCATTTCCTCTAAGTGTTATCTAACTTTGAAACTTTAAGAACTCAAAATTGGGTGGTGTTGCTGCTATTTGTTGGTTTTTTTTGGAATACTTCACTGAGATGTGGATAGGCTTGTAATTCTTACATTTAACTTATAGGTTTCACTCGAATTCCCTCTATATTGATTCTTTTAATGTGACTTCTCAAGTCTTGGGTGCATGATTTGTTTTAGATTGATTTAAGGCTTAGATTGTACCCATTCTCGGGGCACAAGCTCCTTGAGCTGGCACAAAAACTTTGAACGAGTTAATTTTGGAATTACTCGCATAGGTCCCACAGTCTCATTTTTCTCTTTATATTAGTACCATCTTTAATTATTGTGAATTGAGTGTCTAAACAACCATATTGATGCCGGATCATTAATATGATAGCATGGCATAGCTCGGAGGTGGCTCGGAGGGGAAGAGATTTATTTAAAGATTTTGGATCAGGCACGATCATCTTCATGTAAAGATACCTTCTACTTTTAAATTTTTCTCTATGATATAATGCTTAGTATAGATTTCATATGGGTTAGGATTATATTTGACGTGTTTAGGGCTATTTCCTTATCCTAATTTACTTGATTGTTGTAGAAGCCTTAGACTAGTTTTGTCTTGAGAATTCTTTAGGGTATGTTGGAAGGACCTCGCTTAGGTTGAGTCTTTATAATTGGTTATGATCTAAGTGTGTTAGAATAAGTCCTTAGCAATCCTTTAGTATTATTTCTCTCCTTGTAGTAATTGTTATGGATTGTTACTATACGCTAGTGCGTGGACCATGGTATACTTTTGGTGTTGTTGGAATTCACACTATGTAGACATGTTAGACTTGATTTTGATCCTCAAATTAGGCTATGTAACTTTAATTGCTTTTCATAGTTTTAGGTTGAGGTTTGATGTTCTCAAAATTCAATTGAGTAGTACATGTGGGTTAAGGCTGATATCCTTGAGTAGTACATGTGGGTTACGGTGATCATGCTATGGTATTATTGTTACATATAATGAATTATTATTAGGCAGGTGGCCTTGGTCAAGTAGTAGTTGAATTCCTGCTTAGTTGATGATGACATGCATTGCATGAAATCTCACTTTCATATATTTTGCGATACGATCCTGTACATGCATTGGTTTTCACTATTATTTATGAGAAAATATGATTTTTACTCTTAAAACTAGTTTTTACAGTAGTCGTACGACCTTTACCACTTTGATCAATTAATTTTTGGGATAAAGAGACATCACAACTGTGCTCATTATTGTATTAGTCGCGGTTCAAGTTCTGGGCACATTACTATTAGCCGCCGTTCAAGTTCTGCGTTCACTACATTTAGCAATGATCTGGCCTTGATAGTATGGTCCTTTATACTTGATTACATGTCTCTTAGTGTTATTGATACTAATGGTTTTTTTACATAACTTTTATTCACATGCATCATATATCACTAGTATAATTGGTTTTTGTGTGCACATATCGATCTTATGAGGGGACAGTTTGGTAATGTTTGCAGTTGTGTAACTTTTGGTTTTGTAGGGGTATGGTTAGATTATCATTTGATCTTAATTGTATGTCTTGTATTGGATTGATAGTTGATTATTTGAATTGATTAAATTGGCATTTTGGCTATTATGATGCATAGCAATGGTTACCATTGGTGTATCTTGAGTTGGTTGATGTCTGTAGCAGCCTCTTATAGTGATTCTGTTGTTGGGATAATGCCTCTAGGTACTTTCCATTACTTTAGTTACTTGCTTCATTTATCCTACATCCTTGTCTCTACATTCCCTTACTTGCTTCTTTTATCCTACTTCCTTGTCTATGTTTGTGTTTATTTTGGATTATCTCATCTTAGTTTCTTACTGTGTATGCTCCTTATTTACCTACTATTTGTACTTGCTTTGTCTTTGGAGCTCAACCAACCTATACCTACCCAGTACCATTTTGTAGGTACTCATACTAAACTTTTGTACCCTGCAGATCATCGTACAAGATCTTTTTATTGACGTGTACCTCGTGCAAAGTATGTTTTGGATTCGGAGACCTAGGGTGAGCTCCTGACATTCAAATTTGCCATTCTCACTCTATTTTGACTAGGACTAGTCTTTATTGTGTATTCAGAGATATTTTTGTATATATATTTGCATTTATCTTGTACTTTTGTTGAAATTAGTAGCTTGACTATCAACTAATACTAGATCTTGGGGGTATTCAATGTATAATTGGATTCTATCTCTTTCTTTTACTCGATCTTTGTTCCTTACTTTGCTTATGTTTATCTTCCGCGTGATATCCTATTACTTCTGAATAAGGGCTATTGTTTAGCTTACCTACTGGTTGGATATTAGTAGGTTCCATAATGACCTAAAATTTTGGGTCATGATAAATTGGTATCAGAACCTTAGGTTCACCGATACTATTGGAACGAGAGCAACTTCCCATTAGATTCCTATGGACCTGTGCAGAGATGTCTATATCTTATCTTTGAAAGGGTATAGGTCATTCTTAGGAATCTCCATTCTTGATTCCTTATGCCTTTGCTTTGATCAGCCTTGAAATGTTTCTTTAAATCCATCTTTCATTGTTGGAAAGCATGAGGTATTCAATAGACACACATGGGGCATCAACACATCTCACTAAGATCTCAGTGTGGTTAGGTAAGAGAGCATACTCTAGGTGTATACCTTTAGGTTGGGGATGCATATCGGTAACCAAAGAGTTTGGGAGAAGCCTTGGCTGCGATAGGATTAGTGGCCACCTCCACTCTTCAAGATTCAGTAGTGGGGATTCCCAGTCTCTTTAAGGATGCACAAATGGTAGGTACAGTTCCCAGTGTTTCAAGTGATTCTCAATCCAAAGTATGATAGGTAGGTCTCCAGTAGGGTTCTCTATCAATTATTTAGTATGTGATCAGGTTTCTTGAGTGGGCCGGTCATACTTCCATATAGTTTTCGATTGAGCACAATTTGAGTTAGAGGTTTATTATGGAATTGAATTTACCCCTCTGACTAGCATCAGAGCATTTAATAGTAGTTGAGTCTATTTTTACCACAAGTGGTTAGTCATGTGAATGTTATAGAGAAGACATGTATTGAGAGTTATGGGGGGGAGGCAATAGGTAGGTATCAGCTCAGTGGAGTTCATCATCACTCTCAACCTATCAGACCCATGGAAGTAGCATCTCATGTTCCTGTTGGTTTGAGGTAGATTGTGGTGCCCATAGTGGATAGGGTTTGAGTTTGGCTTCTAAGGGTTTCTATTTCGGGCATTTAGGTCCTAGGGTCCATTCTATTTCAGCTAGGTCATTTTAGTAAGAGACGTCTGGTAGGGGTTGTTATAAGTGTGGTGATTTGGGAAACTTCGCTAGAGATCGTCATAGGGGCCACCTTCTCAGGCAGTAAGCTCGGAAGGATGAGGACCTTAGGGCCTGAGTACAGTTAGCTAGGGATGATCCCTAGGGTATTGTCGATAGTCCTCAATCTGGTAAAGGTAGCTAGGGAAACTTGTTATGTTATTCATGTAGAACCTTAGCCTACAAGGGTTGCTACGATTGTGGGAAGACTGGCCACTGGTCCAGATAGTGCCACTGAAATGAGTTTTTGTTCCAGACATGGTTAGGATTTTTTACCCCCAGACCAAGGATATCCGAGCATGTTGTGGTTGTGAGGAGATTGGCTATCAGTCTAGAGAGTGTCCCTAAAATGGGAACATCATGAAGTTGGCTCACTCAGGTTAGTTCCTTGGGGTTGTAGCATCTTCGATCAGTGGTAGTGCCTTGAGTATTGTAGGTGGTAGTTTAGATGTTCAAGTTGAGATTGGAAGCAATCCATTTTATGCTTCTATTGGTAGGCCGAGGGCCGAGGCTCTAGGTTTCGCTAGTATAGGTGTTATTTTATTATTTTATCCCTTATTTCACATGTGGTGTGTCTTTGGGGTTTTCATACCCATATGTGCCTACTTAATTTAGTGTCTATCTTCTAGTAATTGTGATAGTGATATTTGGGGTTGTGTGTCTATAGTTATCCCCCATAGATGATTTATTTTAGTAGTGGATTGACGTGGCGTTATTTTTATTTTTGTAGTAGTGGTTAAGTAGCTCCCTTTATCTTTGTGCATAGTTGGCTTTGCCTTGATTGTAGTCGATCCTTGCTTGATAGTCAACTGACTAGCATTACATGGTTAGTAATTCATTAGGCTATCCTGATTTATTTGCTTTCGATGGTTTAATTTGTTGCATGCTATTCTTTTGATTAGTAGGTGCGAGATTAGTTGTTGTTAGAGTTGTGTAAATGGAGGTGTAGCCTTCTGTGGTTTTTTTATAGTTCTATATTGTCAATTCCTTCATATGCCTTAATCCTATCTCAATTTCTAAGATTGTAAAGTTGTGAGTTTTCCTTTCGGTCAATCTTATTCATCTCTATATGATGGGCTTGTTGTTTGACTATGACACGACCCGAACTAGGACCTAGTCATAACACAACGATTGAAACTATGAAGGGCTCCAACCAAGCCTCTTGAAATATCATTAAGCATGCATAAGCTAAGAAACATAATAAAGTAAGTGGAAGAATTGACTTAACATAAATGTCAAGGAAAGTAAACCAATCCCAATGTCCAACAATGGACTTACATCAAATTTAACGTCTAAACATTCCTCTATTCTAGACCTTGATGGGGGCTTAGTACAAGCTCTTAGCTCACCCGAATCATAAGAGAAAATTAAAGTAAATGACATAAAAGAAAAGTCATGTTCTCTATGAATAAGGACTCACCAACTCTTGGAAACTAGTGTACCTCTAGCCACGAATAGGATGATCATGAGTGTCGTCCATCCCTACATTATGAGACAATATAGGCAAAATATGTGTTAGTACATAGAAGGTACAAAGTATATGAGATATCCATGAACAATTAATGGTACGTAAGCAATATGACATAAGATGCATGACTAGCATAATCAACATGAAGTACAGCTTAAACCTCTTCAAAACATATGAAAACTTATGGTCAATGCATCATAAAACTTCAAAGAAAAACGTACATATCTGCATTCAACTTTTATGGGATAAGACCTTTAATTGATATCTTAAGATCATGCGAGCTATAACATGGAATCTGATGTAACTCCACACTAAGAAGAGAGAGGCTACTTGCTAAGGTAGATTCTGTGAGAAACAACTTTAACTCAATACTTATATGTGGATCCACTAGCTAAGCAACTAACTATGTTACTAGACTGTACCCCGCCTATAAGTTCTCACGGTGCTTAGTCAACTCCCAGCGGAATTCATTAAAAACATAGAAGTATGATCAATAACTTCATCATGAAAATAATTATGAGAGTAGCTCATTAACTTAACTGATTCATAGGAATCCATAAACTTCAGTGAGAATCCTTATCACCATCTTAAATATGATTGTGTGCGAATTACACTTATCACACCATAATAACTTTGTTGGATCATAATTGATCATTATCATAACTTTCATCATTAAATCATAATCTCAACTTTGTTTATAAAAGTTTTTCTTTGAACATCATTGAACTCATTATCCATCTCATGAAAAATCATAATTGAACCTCATAATCATATATAATTGAAATAACGTTATGCATGGGCATTCATAATTTAACATGAATTCATGAAATTAATATGATCATTGATAACATCTAAAAACGAAATCAAAACAGCCCAATGCAATTTATCAAAATTAGAGTTAATAAATAATTGAAATTTTGAATAAAAGCTTGAGAAAACCTTGGGACTCCATGGATCAATCCCCACATTCCTTGGCGAAATCAACTCAAAATCGATGAAGAACCTTGGTGAAATTGAGACCCTATCTTGAAACTTGAAGGAGAGCTTGAGAGAATTCTTTGGTCTTGCCTTAGAGAAATTTGAAGAGTGATTTTGAAATGAGGGAATTTTGAAGAATTGAACTTATATAGACTTTGAAATTGGACATAAAAATGTCTAGGTTCATTGAGCCTAAGTTGGAAAAATACACAAATACCCCTGATTAAATTCTGAAATTTGAACCTACGGAAGGCCTTTTACGAAGCATAGAAGTAGTGACTAGTCATCAAGATGAATCATCCTGCATATTTTAGAAAAGACCTGAAATTCGAATTTCTAAACTTTTTAAATGAGTCATTATTACGACTCTTCATTATAATACTAAGTCGTCATCTTGACTCATCTGGCAAGTCTAAAAACCAACAAGTTTGAGGGTCTCTGAAGTTGTGAATCGAGTCGTCCTTATGACTCATCAACTTGACTACGAGTCATAATGTTGAGTCATAGGAATCCTCTTGAGTTTGGTTCTAGATAGTGCTTGAAAGGTCACTCTACGACACACGCTTACGAGTTGTAGAAAACCCTGTGAGTCATAAAGTGACTCATAAACATGAGGTCAGTCCAACAATTAATAATATTCTCTTTGGTTCTACCTTTTCGACTTTTGGGGTCTTATAATATCTCCCCCTTGGGAACATTCATGCTCAAATAAGATCTAAATAGTATAGGAAAGACACAGAAAGAGGACTAGCAACCCAACAAGAATATAATGACACCTTAAAATGCATAGATCAATAAATTTTCAAACGTAACATAAAACATGACTTAAAAATCAACTTTAATGAACATGCATACATATGAATGATAAAGGAGAAACCGAATACGTAGGAGTTTAATCGATTTAAATAGAACAACTTACTACTTTAGGCTTGAGTAGAGAGAAAGAGATACAGGTATCGTTTCATCATATCCGCCTCCGTATCCTAAGTAGCACTATCTACTCGTCGATTTCTCCACAATACTTTGAAGGACACAACCTCTTTGTTTCTTAGATTCTTCACTTGTCGGTCTAAAATTTCCACCGAAACCTCTTCATAAGTCATGTTATCATTAACACTCACATCTTCTAATTATACAATGGAATTCAGATCACCCACAAACTTCCTCATCACTGATACATGAAATACAGAATGAACCATAGCTAAATCAAATAGAAAATCTAACTCATAAGCCACCTAGCCAATGCACCTCAATCTTTTATAAGGTCCAACATACCTAGGACTCAATTTACCTTTTTTACAAAAATGCATTACACCCTTCATGGGTGAAACTTTCAAATAAACCCAATCATCCTCCTCAAATTCAAGCTCTCTTTTCCTAACATCTGAATATGACTTTTGAAGACTTTGGGCCATATTCAACCTCTCCCTTATTAGTCTAACCTTCTCCATAACATCTATTATGAAATTCGGATCAATCAAGTCCATCTCACTGTCATAACCCAAGCCTTGGGCCTAGACATGAAATGGCAAATGAGAAACCCGAAAGTACCTCAAATATGCCTCTTAGCAATTATTTAACCTTTCATAGGTAATGACCATAAATAAAAAAGCAAAAACCATAATAGTAAGTCTTCAGCTTACATATGTCCAACAATACCTCTAACTTTTAGATTTAGCGGGGGCTAAGATAAGTCCTTATCTTACCCTCAATCAAAATAGAATGAATTTTCATAATAAGTGTCTAAAGGTATCAACATCTACTAAGTTAGAAAGACAATGGAGTATTGTTCCTAAAATATGGGAACTCACCAAAAGTAGTCTTCAAATGAAATCTAAACTAGCCACGTGGAGGAGAATGAGGAGGAGCACCGGTCCCTACATAGTGATATCATGTAGGCAAAATAGTATGTGTTAGTACTTTGAATATACTAAGTATGTACGTATGCAATACAATGTAAAACATTTATGACATTTATAAGGTAAAGTACATAAATGAGTAATCAAGTAGATATTACTTAAAAATCATATATATGTGGGAATATGACTATAACCGATATTAATACCTTGTGAGCTATTAAATGGAATCCAACATAACCTCCTACCCTGGACGGGGAGTCTACTTGCCTAGGGTAGAACTCTGTCAACTTTACTTTTATTCTTTAACTTTAACTATAAGGGTTTTCGTGGATCCATTAGCCCAAAAAGCCTACAAGGGCTCCTATGTTCACACAGAGTTAATGAGACAATGGGATGCTACTAGGATTCTCTTACCAAATCCCACCTCAATGCCCCATTTGGTTCCAAGTCAATCCCACGGAATAGCTTAATACTTTAAAATAGTCATAACATATAGCTTGAGAATTCAAAACATCACATTCGGTGGAATAGATTATTAAAATATTTAGTGATTTAAATATGCAAGAATTATCTTTATTATTAAAAAATCCATCATTCATAAAATTTCATCATTCTTTTATTTCATAAGACTCCCCTTTGATCATAGACATTTCTTTCATAAACATTCATTTGGAGTCAAAGCTTTGAAGTCAAACTTCATTGAAAACATAGTAAAACTAGGTGGGTTCAAATAACTTCAACTTTTAAACATGTATGTAAATGAAATTATGCATAAATACTTTAAAATCTATCAATTAAAAATCATACTTTAAACAACCCACTATCAATTTGAAGAACCTTTAAAGAGCTAAATAGAGAAAATACTTGCAAATCATCAATCCATACATATAAAATCATTTTTGCATCAAAATTGACCAATAATTATTAGTTTAACCATGAATCATGCTATTAAGAAAAATAATAATTACTTATAAGAAAATCTTACTTGAAATCAAGAGATTTAGTTGAAAGAGTTTTGAACTCCATGGGTGGAAAAACCCATGGATAAACACCCATATACCTTAGATTAAAGGTTGAAGAGAATTGGGTAAATAAACATAACATATCATATAATCAAAATACTTTAGGCATGAAAGTGGAAAGAATACTCTCATTGAAGCCTTACATACCTAAAATCTAAAGATTTACTCAGAATCGAAGGACTCAATGAACACTCTTGAACCCCTAGCCTTTTCTCCTCACCGGAATATTTTGTGTACTAACTGGAGTATATGAATCACCGGAATAGTACTTTTACACTACTAAAAACTAAAACTATATTTCAGAATGAGTAAAGAAGCACTACTTGAGAAAGCTTGATGAACAAAATGAGGAAATAAGGTGGGTTTTTATAGGTGTGAAGGAGAGACCTAACAATAAATTAAATAATTATAAAGGATGATCTTGAAAATTTAATAGAGGATTGTGATGTCATGGGTGATGTCAAATGGAGGACTATTGATGTCATGAGTGATGTCAAATGGATCTAGATCTTCCATAGTTGGTGAGATAAATCTTTTTTTGTGGAATATCCTTTTTTGGAGCTATGTTTGAACAAGATAAGTTCCTAATTAGGATTTGGTGTCTTAATATGAATTGTAGTTCTAGATGTCTCCTTTCATGTCGTTCAATAATCAAATGAATTGTATCAACCTACATTGAGAAATAATTTTTCTTCTACAAATACTTTATTTCATCACAACATGAGGTCTTCTTAAAATTAATTTATTTGACCTACTTAGCCTCCGAATCTTAAGATATGGTCTCACAAAAGTTGTAGGTAATAATGTTGGGGTTATTCATCAATTTGAATCACCTAATTTGGACCATCCTATGAATATTTGTGCCTAAAATACATAAGCAGTATCATTTTCATCGTAAGTTGAAACACCACATACAATATTTTAGGGGGTGTTACAATATCTCCCCCCTCCCCCAGGAATATTCGTCCTCAAATTAGACAAGACTTAGCTTGAGTAGAGTAAGGTGTAAACCAACAACCCATCTTTAATGAAATAGTGTAGTTTAAAACATCATTCAAAACATATGTCTTAATTATGCATACATAAGACAAGAAAAGTTGAAATACAAGGATTTCAAGTAATTGAGCAAGGACAACTTAATACCTTAGGCTTGAGTAGAGGGAAAACAAAGAGGGTATCGCTTCATCAAATTCATAAATTTCCTCAACCTCTTGACTTGCCGGTCCAAAATCTCAGCCGTGACCATCTCATAGGTCAATTTTTCTTCAATATTCACTACTTCCAAAGGCCCAATAAAACTTGAATTACCTACATACATCCTCAACATAGACACATAAAATATCGGATGAACCGAGGCTAACTCCAATGACAAATCACGTTCATAGGTCACCTCACCAAAATGCATTATGGCACTATACCTCTATGCAAAATTCTATTTCGAAAGTACTACCCCTTACTACCATATTCAACATACCATCACTACCACATTCAAGTCTAGTTCTATAACCATTCTAATACACTAATTTGAATCCCTTAACATGAAGTCATCAATAGACTACTACAATCACTCACATATCTACAACCACACATTCAAGCCTACCATTTAACCACTTTATGTCTCCCTTGAAGTCAACATCACTTCAGAATTTTTATGCCTATCTTAGCATCTCTACATCCATATTTGCATTAACTTCTACCAAGGGTACACCATATACTCTTACCTATCTAATGCACACACAAGATCCATCTAGCTCTTCTTTCATGTTTATAACCTTAAATGAAATAAGCATACCACCGTAATCACTATATGGAACACCCACTCTCTCTCTATCTATCATGACTCATATAATATCATTAACATTACAACACACAACCAACCTTTATAACTAGGTACTCTATCTCCCTCTTGTGAGAGAACTTCAATCTTCTTATCAACCACCAATTTTTTTAATTTAACTAAGGTTGGACCCACGTCTTTCCTTTCTTTTACATTCGCTACCAAGGATTATTCCAAACCATTTTGAACAAGAATACTACCTTCCTTAATATCAATCCCTCTTTGAATTGGAGATCTTCTTGAAGGCATCTTTTGAAAAACACAAAGAACAATTGTCAAAGGGAAAAAGACCTAGAGTATGCTCTATCGCACGATATAGATCATAAACCAAGGGAAACTTTAATAAACTCTTCATAGTCTCATATTCATAATTGTGGAGCATTTCACAACCATGAACAAGACCCTATTCGATGTGGTATGTTAGACTCCAAGGACTATTCAAAACCTTGGGTTGCCTCTGATACCAAGTTTTGTTATGATCCAAGCCTAGGTCCTAGATATGACACTGTGAATGAGGAACCCAAAAGTACCTCAAAAAAGCCTCTTAGCATTCATTTACCCTTTCATAGGTAATGATCACAAATAAACAAGCAGAAACTATAATAGTAAATCTTCAACTTACATATGTCCAACAATATTTTTAACTTTTAGATTGGGCTAAGACAAGTCCCTAGCTCACCCTCAATCAAAATAGAATGAATTGTCATAGTAAGTGTCTAAAGGTCTCAGCATATTATAAGCTCGAAAGACAAAGAAGTGTTGTTCCTGAAAAATGGGAACTCACCAAAAGTAGCCTTCAAACAAAATCTCAACTAGCCACATGGAGGAGAATAAGGAGGAGCCTTAGTCCCTACATGGTGATATCATGTAGGCAAAAGTGCATGCGTTATTACTTTGAATGTACTAGGTATGTAGGCATGCAATAAAATGTAAAACATTTAGGGAATTTATAACATAAAGTACATAAATGAGTGCATGCATGAGTAATCAATTATATATCGTTTAAAATCATACATATGTGGGAATATGACTATAACCGGTATTAAGACCATGTGAGCTATTACA
The DNA here is from genome assembly GCF_947179165.1 of Solanum dulcamara. NCBI lineage: Eukaryota > Viridiplantae > Streptophyta > Magnoliopsida > Solanales > Solanaceae > Solanum > Solanum dulcamara. The sequence goes on along the minus strand of NC_077246.1, from coordinate 27,418,956 downwards.
TGAAATCCAACATAACCCCCTATGTTGGCTGGGGAGTCTTCTTGCCTAGGGTATAACTCCATCAACTTTACATTCATTTTTTAAATTTAACTCTAAAGGATTTCGTGGATCCATTAGCTTAAAAAAACTACAAGGGCTCCTATGTTGGCAATACTTAATGAGACAAGGGGTTTGTACTAGGATTCTTCAACATAGTCATAACATATAACTTGAGAATTCAAAACATCACATTTGGTGGAATAGCTCAGTAAAGGCTTTGTTGATTTAATTATGCAAGAACTATCCTTATTGCATAAAGAATCTATCATTCATAGCATTTCTTCATTATTTTATTCCTAAGACTCCTATTTGATCATAGACATTGCTTTCATGAAGATTCATTTGGAGTCAAAGATTTCAAGTCAAATTTCATGGAAAACATAGCAAAACTAGGTGGGTTAAAATCACTTCAATTTTTAAACATGTATGTAAATGAAATTATTCATAAATACTTTAAAATCCATCAATTAAAAATCATGCTTTAAATAACCCACCATGAATTTCAAGAACCTTTAAAGAGCTAAGTAGAGAAAATGCTTGCAAATCATCAATCCATACATATGAAATCATTTTTGCATCAAAATTAACCAATAATCATTAGTTTAACCATGATTCATGCTATTAATAAAAATAATAATTACCTATAAGAAAATCTTAGTTGAAATCAAGAGATTTAGTTGAAAGAGTGTTGAACTCCATGGGTGGAAAAACCCATGGATAAACACCAATATACCTTAGAATAAATCTTGAAGAGAATTGGGTAAATAAACATAATTTATCATATAATCAAAATACTTTAGGCATGAGAGTGGAAGGAATACTCTCATTGAAGCCTTACATACCTAAAATCTTGATCTTTATTCAAAATCAAAGGACTCAATGCACACTCTTGAACGCCTAGTCTTTTTTCCTCGTTGAAGCATTTTGTATACTACCCAGAGTATATGAATCACCAAAATAGTATTTGTACACTACTAAAAACTAAAACTATATTTGAGAATGAGTAAAGAACTGTATAGAGAGAAAAGTTGCTTGAGAAAATATGATGAAAAAAATAAGGAAATAAGGTGGGTTTTTATAGGTGTGAAAGAGGGACCTAACAATTAATAAAATAATTATAAAGAATTATCTTAAAAATTCAATGGAGGATTTTGATGTCATGGGTGATGTTAAATGGAGGACTATTGATATCATGGGTGATTGTGATGTCCATGGTTGGTGAGATAAATCTTTTTCTTTATGAAATATCCTTTTTTGGAGCTATCTTTGAACAAGATAACTTTATAATTAGAATTTGGTGTCTTCATATGAATTGTAGAGAAGTCTCCTTTCATGCCGTTCAAGAATCAACTGATTGGATCATCCTACAGTGAGATATGATTTTTCTTGTACAAACACTCTACTTTGTCACAACACCAGGTCTTGCAAAATTTAATTTATTTGACCTACTTAGACTCTTAATATTAAGCTATGGTCTCATAAAAGTTGTAGGTAATGACGTTGGGTTTATTTAACAATTTAAATCATCTAATTTAGACCATCCTATGAAGAGTTATGCCTAAAATACAGAAGCAGTATCATTTTCATCGAGAGTTGGAACACCATATACAACGTTTTAGGGGTGTTACACTCATCTACTTCAAACCATCCCACTGGGGATCTACATTTTCTTCCATACAATGCCTCAAAAGGAACCATTTGGATGCTAGAGTGATAATTATTATTGCAGGCAAACTCAATCAATGGTAGATGTTCATCCCAACTTTCTTTAAAATCAATAACACATTCTCTCAAGATATCCTGTAATGTTTGAATCATTCTTTCGGCTTGAGTGTCAGTTTGAGGATGGAAAACGGTACTTAACTTAACCTTTGTGCCAACACCTTTTTGAAATGACTTCCAAAAGTGCAAAGTAAATTGAGTACCTCAATCCGATATAATGGACAAGGGAAAGACATGTAGTCTTACCAACTCACGAACATACAACTTAGCATAGTATTCAACACCATAAGAAGTCTTAACTGGAAGAAAATGAGCCAACTTCGTTATACGATCCACAATGACCAAATAGAGTCATATTGCTTCTTACTACGAGGTAAACCCGTTACAAAACCAATGAAAACCTTTCGATAAATCATCTATAATATCTGTCTAGGCCCAAGAAACTTCTAATATCCAAAGGGGACAACAGTCTAGGCCAATTCTTAACGGACTCAATTTTCTTAGGATCAACCATAATTCCTTCACCGGACACAATGTGACCAGGGAAACCAACATCCATTAGCCAAAACTCAAACTTATTGAACTTGGAAAATAATTTCTTGTCCCTTAGAGTTTGCAATACAATTCCCAAGTGATTAGCATGCTCCTCCTCATTCCGAGAGTAAACCAAAATGTCATCAATAAACACAATTACAAATATGTCCAAATATTGTTTGAACACCTTATTCACCAAGTCCATGAATTTTTACTACAGAATTGGTCAATTTGAATGACATAACTAAGAATTCATAATGGTCATACCTTGTTCGAAATGCCATCTTGGGAATATCACAATCCCTCACCCTTAGTTGGTGATAACCGAAACTGAGATCAATTTTAGAGAAATAGCTTACCCCTTGCAATTAGTCAAATAAATCATCTATCATTTGAATTGGGTATTTATTCTTGATGGTTACTTTATTCAATTGCCAATAGTCAATGCACGTTCGAAGGGAACAATTATTCTTTCTAATAAATAACACGAGAGCAACCTATATGTATATACTTGGTCTAATAAAACAGTTGTTTTATAAGTATATTATTTGATCCTTTAGCTCTTTTAGTTTCGCCGGGGCCATTCGGTAAGGAGGGATAGAAATAGGTTGAGTATTGTGAAGAAGGTCTATACTAAAATCCATTTCTCTTTTGGGAGGAACACTAGGTACATCATCGGGAAACACATCCGAAAACTCATTAACAATGGGGACCGATTCTAGTGTAGGGGCTTCAGAATTTGTATCACTAACCCTCATAATATGGTAGATGCAACCTTGGAAGTCATTTTCCAAGCTTTAATGCATGCAATGAATTGACCTTTGAATAGGAAATTACTACTCTTCCATTTTAGGACCGACTCATTAGTAAATTAAAAACTTAACCACTCGGGTTCTATAATAAATAGAAGCATAGCATAAATATAGATAATCCATACTAATGATAACATCAAAATCAGTCATCTCAAGCTCAACTAGATCACTTAGAGCAACTTTATAGAAAACCTAAACCAGACAATTTCTATAGACTCTCTTAACCATAACCGACTCACCTATGGGAATATCAACATAAAAAGGCTCAAATAATATTTTGGGGATAACAAAAAATCTCGTATCCACATAAGGAGTAACAAAAGACAAATTTTCACCTAGATCAAGCAAAGCATAGATATCATAGTGAAAGACCCATAACATACCGGTAACAACATTGGGAGTCTCCTCCACCACTTGCCTACCATGAAGAGCATAAAATTGATTATTGCATTGACCACCTTTTGGTTGAGCTTGGGCACCTTGTGAAACTTGGTCTTGAAGACGACCATGTTTGACCTTACACTCTTTAGCATGATGACCCATCTTGCCACATCGATAACATATATTCAAACTCTCTAGATAATCTCCCTTGTGATTGTTTCCACACTTCTTGCATCCGGGGGTAACTTGGCCAATAAGAGCACCTCCTTGAGGCGTAGAGATGGGCACCCTATCCTTGTCAAATCTAGGAGTAGCTTTTAAAGATCCTTAATTGGAGAACCTTTGGCAAAACTGAGGACGCTCACCACTTTTTGACCTAACATGAAAAGAATCACCACTATTAGTCCTTGCCCTCTTGGACTCTTTAGTTTTCTCCCTTACCATTTCGTCCTCTATTTGCTCTGCATAGGTTATGAGTTTAGAGATGTCCATCTCCCGAATCAACATGTCCATCTAGAAATCCTTAGAAACTACATCTAATACAACAGACACGAACTTGCTTATACGAGTTCTTAGGTCGGCAACCATGAATAGAGCATATTTCGACAATTAGTTGAAATTGAGGGCATACTCTCTCACACTCATACCACCTTGCTTAAGATTGATGAACTTTTGTATATTAGCCTCCATCAACTCTAATGGGATGAAAAGATTAAGAAACACTCATTTGAATTCATCCCAAGTCACAAGATCTGCCTTTCTAGGCCTCTCACTCTTTCATTTATAGAACTAAAATACGAGCAACACCGTTCAATTAATAAGTTGCCAACTCTTCTCTCTCAACTGGGCTAATACCTATAATCTCCAAAATCTTATGAATGCTATCAACAAGCTTTTGTGGATCCTCTTCCACTTTGGAACCCTAAAACTCCAGAAGATTCATCCTTATGAAGTCACGAACCCTTGTTGCTGCCATACCCATACTTGGGTTTACAGGAGCAACTACCTCACGATTGGCTTGTACCATCATGGCTTGACCAAGTCCTTAGAAGGCTTCTTAGAGCTTGGCATTTGAGACTTGGTCATTCAGGGGATCATTCGAAGCTTGTTGCTCCTCTTTAACCACATTCCTAGAGGAGGGAAAGACTTAGAGTACCACTCTACTGCACAACATAGATTATGAATGAACTGAGATTTTCGTAACACACTTTAGTTTTCTATTCATAGTTGTGGCGTGCTTCATAATGATAAATAAGACTCTACTTAACATGGCATGTTATACTCCCTAAGACACATATAAACCTTGTGCTTTGATACCAAGTTTGTCATGACCTAACCTAGGGCATAGTCGTAATAAAGTGATCGAAACCCCGAAGGGCTCCAACTAATTCTCTTGACATATCATTAAGCATGCATAAGGTAAGAATCAAAATAAAGTAAGTGGAAGAATATACTTAACATAAATCTCAAGGAAAGTAAACCAATCCTAATGTCAAAAAATAGACTTACATCAAATTGAACGTATAAACATGCCTCTATTCTAGAACTTGATGGGGGCTTATGACAAGCTCCTAGCTCACTCCATTCATAAGAAAAAATTCAAGTAAATAAAATAAAAGAAAAGCCATGTTCTTTATGAATGAGGACTCACCAACTCTTGGAAACAAGTGTAACTCTAGCCACGAATATAATGATCGTTAGTGTCGTTCGAACCAACATTATGAAAGAATGTAGGTAAAATATATGTTAGTACATAGAGTGTACTAAGTATATGAGATACGCATGAACAAGTAAAGGTACATAAGAAATATGACATACGATGCATGACCAACATAATGAGAATGAAGTAAAGCTTAAACTTCTTCAAAACGTATGAAAACTTATGGTCAATACATCATACAACTTCAAAGTAAAATTTACAACTTTGCATTCAACTTGTGTGGAATAAGACCTTTAACCAACATCTTAAGATCATGCAATCTCTAACATAAAATCCGATGTAACTCCTACACCAAGAAAAGATAGGCTACTTGCCAAGGTAGACTCCGTGAGAAACAACTTTAACTCAATAGCTATATGTGAATCCACTAGCTAATCCATGAAGGCAACCTATGGAGGCGACGTAATTTGGTACTTTAGGTTGCTACTAGGATTCTTTTGGGTAACTAACTATGTTATCAGATCGAACCCCACTTATAACTCTACTTTGTGCTTAGTCAATATCCCAACAGAATTCATTAAAAACATAGAAGTATCATCAATAACTTCATCATGAAAATAATCATTAGAGTAGCTCATTAACTTTAGTGATTCATAGGAATCCATATACTTCAGTGAGAATTGTCCTTATCATCATCTTAAATATGATTGTGTGGGAATTGTACTTATCACACCATAGTAACTTTCTTGGATTATAATTGATTATCATCATAACTTTCATCATTAAATCATATTCTCAACTTTATTTATAAAAGCTCTCTTTGACTTCATTGAACTCATAGTCAACCTCATGAAAAATCATCATTGAACCTCATAATTTTTTTAATTTTTTTTTATGGGAACAGACCCTACACGAGGCTCCCACCTCTCGTGCACAGTCAGGGGTTGAGCAACACCCCCAAGCCTTAACATAAATAACAAAAGTAAAAATACAAGGAGGGGGACATAAAACCTTACCTCCGATCCTATGTTGGTTCATAAGTCGGCTAACCTACTAAGGTCGGCTAACTCATCCTCGGTACAAAAAAGGGGCTAACTATAACTAGAAAGCAGTAAACCTATGAGAGGACTCCTCCCAGTACAAATCGGCTAAGAAAGCATAAATGAGGGAGACTCTCCCCTTCCATGAGAATACAATAAAGTAACCTACACTAGTCCTATTCAAATATGCTATGACTCAGACATAGCTACATTGAAGAAGAACAAGTATACGAAACTTCTATCTCACATGGGATGGGAAAATTATCTTCATCTTTGCCTTTTTAAGCCTTATCATACCAAGTAGGTCCAAAGGAATTATGTAGTAATTGAAATAATGTTTTACATGGGCATCAGTAATTTAACTTGAAATCATGCAATTTATATAGAAACATATTAATTATCATCACTGATAACATCTAAAAATGAAATCAAAACAACCCGATGCAATTCATCCAAATTAAGGTTAATAGACAATTGAAATTTTGAAGAAAAGTTTGAGGTAAAATTAGGACTCTATGGGTGAAAGTAACCAATGGATTAATCCCCACATACCTTGGTGAAATCAACTCAAAATTGATCAAGAACCCTAGTGAAATTGAAATCCTAGCTTAAAACTTGAAGAAAAGCTTGAAAGAATTCTTTGGTCTTGCCTTAGGGAAATTTATAGAGTGATTTTGAGTTGAGGGAATTTTGAAGAATTGAACTTATATAGACTTTCAAATTGGACATAAAAGAGTCTAGGTTCATTGAATCAAACTTGGAAAAAGACACAAATACCTTATTAAATTCTGAAATTTGAACCTACGAAAGGCCTTTTACGAATTGTAGAATTAGTGACAAATTGACAAGATGACTCATATTGCAGGTTTTGGAAAAGACTTGAAATTCAAGTCTTTGAACCTTTCTTATGACTCATCATTACAATTACGAGTTGTCACCTTGTCTCATCCTGCAGGTCTAAAAAACTACAAGTTTTAGGGTCTCTAAAGTTGTGAAATGAGTCATCCTTATGACTCATCAACATAACTACGAGTCCTAATGTTGAGTTGTAGGACTCCTCTTGAGTTTGGTTCTAGATAGTTCTAGAAAGGTCACTCTACGACTCACTCTTATGACTCGTAGAGTGACTCGTAAACATAAGGTCCGTCCAAAAATTTAGAATTTTCGTTTTGGTTCCAACTTTCTAATTTCTGGGGTCTTATAGATAATTGTTATTAAGAAATCTGAGATGTGAGCATGTTCTACATTGTGAGTAGGACTACTCTGAATCACTATGATTTTATGTTATACCTTGGTTTTTCCTATGTCCTACAATGATTATGTTGATGTTTCACAAGGTAAGACTTTTAAATATCAGTTATTTATTGTGGTATTCATTGATGTCTTCTACCTAAGCATTTGTTAAAGAATACAAATCTTCTTAAAGGTTCATCTACAAGATGTGGTCAAAGTAATTCATGGAATCGGTGGTTATATGCTATATTTTTGGATGCAAGGATTTCCTTTGACATTATGACTAGATTACGGTGTTGTTATGGTGATTTGGTTTCATTTGTGACATCATTGGTAGGTTGACTGCATTTTTTCACAACCTACCGACTCATTTTCCCTTAGATTAGAGTGGCTGGATAAAAGTTTCTCGAGAGGTACTTTGTGGGATCATGGAATCAATTTCCATCGCACTCGGGTAAGATTTCTATCTTTCATCAGTTTCTAGAAGTTTCTTTGGTAGAAGAAAGACACTAGAGTTGGCTTAATTGGAGTTGGATCAGTATAAATTTTCACCCATTGAATGAGTCCCTTAGAGTAGCGTGTTCAATTTCTAAAGGTTGGGTTTCAAGCCTATGTTGTTGGTTTCAGGAGTCATTGGGATTGTATTTTGGGCTTTAGCCCTGGGCTGAGTTGCTTATGTTGGAATTTATCACTCTTTGAGGTTGAGGTGGAGCATGTCATCCTTTTAAGGTTTTTGTTAGTATAGTTATGCGGGCATGATAAAGAAGATGCTATAGATATTTAGTATGGCTCAGGACAAATAGTATGTTCCTGACAACTAGAAGGCATAGAACTTGGAGCAGAAGGCAAAAAATCTTATTTGAGAGTTACTTTGTATGTTCCCTTGTCATGTGTTCACCTATAACTGTGATATATGTGTAGTATTGGTATATCTCAAATGAGTTTAGTACATTCGCTCGATTTCTGTATGGTTTGATAAAAGTTGGCTAATTTTGAGTTTTGGAAATGAGAAGTTAAATTTGGGAGCTTTCTTCTAGCTTGAGTTCTAGGATGGTGTTTTTCAACTCGAGAAGGTTTTTAGAAGTCTAGCGGAGTATGTAGACCCAGTACCCTCATTTTTTTGTGCCTTATGGCTTTTTTCTATTCCTTGACATTTGAGGAAGAAAGTGTTTTTAGTAGTGGCTATTGTAATGACCCTCCAGGTTATTTCCTCCATTTTCCAATATTTTTTATGGTGTTTAGATCATTCCTGTAGTGGACCTAAGTCATATATAATTTACTGGGACTGATAGTTCAGTCACCAGGTTATTTATTTGTTTTTTATGCATGCTTTTGTGTTTTAGAGCTTCTAAATTATGAACTATTGAATTTAGTTAAAACTTCATAATAAAGACCTCAGAATTCAATTCTTATGATTTCATTAGCTCTAGAACATCGATTTTAGTCTAGGAGGGTCATTAGTTTGGGTCCCGAGGCTTTGGAACTTATTTCGAACAACATTGTGGCTTATGGCTAAATGGAGCCTTGGGTATGGGAGCCATTTCTTGTCAAGACGACCTCCGATGGAAGTTTTTACATCTTTGTTGAGTTTAAAATATTGAATTTGGTGTTATAACATAGCTGAATTTGGTGGTATAACATATTTCATTTATGTTTATAAGTTTTTAAACCAATCTAGAGCATCCAAGAGAGTCTGTTGGGATTTAGCTAAATTTGGTGGTGCCTGATACTGGTCTACCCGCCTAAGCATCCTTGGCATTGCTTAAGCATCTTAGGAGTCTCTTTACCATATAGCAAGGGCTAGACACTTTAGCGACCCTAGAACTGCTTAAGTAATAGCTGTTTTAGTGTCTAGGGAGCCACTTAAGTGGAGTCCTTAAGCGTGGATTGAGCCGCTGTAGCGGCCAAAGGAATTACTAGAGCGGTAGTTGCTTAAGCATCTAATTGACCTTTTTAGCGGTCATAGCTGGTGGTTTATATCCATTGTTTAGTCTTATTTCCTCTAAGTGTTCTCCAACTTTGACGACTCAAAATTAAGTGATTGTTGCTTCTATTTGCTGGAGTACTTCATTGGGACATTGGTGCGCTTGTAATTCATGCTTTTAACTCATCAGTTTTCTTGATTTCCCTTTGTTTTGATTCTTGAAATGTCACTTCTCAAGTATTGTCTGCATGGGTATTTTGAAGTGATTTAAGACTCGGATTGTGCCCGATTTAGGGGGAAAAGCTCTTTTAAATGGTAGAGACCCTTTGGAGGAGTTAATTGTAGGAGTCCTCGCATTGGTCCCACAATGTCAATTTTTGGCTTTATTTTAATACTATCTTTAATTATTGCAAATGTAATGTTTAAATGATTATATTATTGTCGGGATCATTAATATGATAGCATGGCATTATTTGAAGACGGCTCAGAGGGAAAGATCTTTGATCTAAGTACCTTAGATTAATTCCTTAGCGATCCTTTAGTATTATATCTCTCCTTATAGTAATTGCTATGTATTAGTACTCTCCGTGAATGCTTGGACTGTAGGTGTGCTTTTGATCTTGTGGGAATTCACCCTTAGTGGACCCATTAGACTTGATTTTGATCCCTTACCTCAGATTATGCTATGTAACTTTAATAGCTTGTCATAGTTGTAGATTGGCATTGGTTGTGCTCATAATTCACTTAAGTAGTACATGTGGCTTAAGGCTGAGATCCTTGAGTTACCCCTTTCAGTTATTGAATTCTACATAAATTCCTTCATTTCCTGAGATATGGTGGTCATGCTATGGTGTTATTTTTGCATATGTAAAATTATTATTGTGCCCGAGGCCTTGGTCGAGTACTAGCTGGATTCCAAGTTTTTTTTGTGCTCTAGAAGAAAGGTGTATTTGTTTATGTAGTTTAGGATGCGTAAATGTTATTGTTTGGATGTTAGTGTTGGTATGCATTGCATTGTAATTAACTTTAACGTGTTTTATGGTACGATTGTGGTACATACATTAGTTTTCATTAAATTTTTTGAGAACATATGATGTTGTACCTTTTGCTCTAAAATTGTTTTGAAGGAAGTCATACCACCTTTACCACTTTGATAAATTAATTTTTGGGATAAAGAGACATCACGGCTGTACTCACTATTGTAATATCCACGGTTCAAGTTTCGGGTACATTACTATTAGCTGCAAGTCAAGTTTCGGGCACACTACCTTTAGTCAGGATCTTGCCCTGACAGTATGGTCCTATATACGTAATAAGTGACACTTAGTATTGATGATACTAATGATTTTTGTTACATAACTTCCATTCACATGCATCTCCTATCACAAGTATAGTTGATTGTTGCATGCACATGCCAGTCTTATGGGGGGCAGTTGGTTATGTTTGTTATTGTGTACCTTCAAGGCTTATGGGTGTCTGGTTAGGTTATCATTTGATCTTAATTGTATATCTTGAGTCAGTTGGATAGTTAATTATTCAATTGGATTATATTGGCATTATGATGTGTAACGGTGGTTACCGTTCGTTTATCTCCGATTGTTTGACTTTCATAGTGGACTCTTGCCATGTACATTCCCTTACTTCAATTACTTTCTTATTTTATCCTATTTCCTTGTCTCTCTTTACATTTATTTCAGATTATCTCTTCTTAGATACTTGTTGTACATGCTACTTATTACATGAGATTTATACTTGTTTTGTCTTTGAAGCTCAGTCGGGCTATGGCTATGTCGCAATCCAAGTTAGACCATAGACGTAACACGGTGATTATAATCCTCAGGGACTCTAACCAAGTCTCTTAGCATACATAGCATGAAATGAGATGACATAAAATAAAGAGTAATCCAAATGCGGAAGATAAGTCTTAAAACATAGAATCTTCATAAAAGAAGATCCAACATAACATGTGAAATGAACAACTTATATTGGTCTAGATTGACAATGCCTCTATTATATAGACGGGGGCCTAGTACAACACCTAGCTCACGTAAAATATAAGAAAGTATGAAATTATGAAAGTAAAGAAATGACATTGCAGTTGTGCCTTTGAATGTGAGGACTCACTAAAATTAGGAAACTCCAAACAACAACCTGTGCTAGCAACGAGAATGGGCAGGAGCATCATGACCTATGTTATGAAATAATATAAGTAAAATTATATGGTAATTCATGGAATATTCTAAGTATGTGAGAAATATATATAATATAAATAAAAGAGAATGATAGGCATAAACATGAGATGCATGACCAAAATCTTTGAAAAGCGTGAAATAAATCATAAAATCATAAAATAAGTTCAATGCATCATTAAAAGACATCATGAAAAGCTTAGAAGAAACAGATTTATTTTGTGGAATATGGACCATAACCAATGATAAAACCATGTGAGATATAACATGGAGTCCGGTGTAACTCCTACACCAGAAAAGAAGAGGTTATGCCAAGGTAGACTCCCTATTATTATCATTATAAGTTATTTGTGGATCAACTAACTAAGTCATTTAAGACAATCTATGAGGCCACATAGTCTGTGACTAGATGTTGCTACTAAAGACTCCCTTACCAAGCCTCAACCTCAACCCCTCTCGGTGCTAAGTCAAATCACAATGGAATAGATAAAATCAATTATCGACATAAAATTAAGCAAGAAAATAAATATCTACCAATCCACATCATAAAATAACACAAGAGTAGCTACTTTCAAATCATGATTCATAACATAATTCATATAGAAACTTACTTTTTTAGGTATTTAAATAATGATTTTATTCATATTGTGAGAAAATATTTCTCAATTGATTTATACATACTTGAAAACATCCTTGGAACATACTTCATCATTTTCATAAAACATGTATAAATCCTTCATCAATTTCATGATCATAATTCATAATTCATAAGTGAAAATCATAAGCATAGTTCATAGGTCCGCATAAAATCAAGTGGAAATCATATATCTTTATAAATTCATGCATAATAAAATAGAACAACATAAATTGAATCAAAATAAAAAGGACATGTGAGATTCGACATAAAACCTTTATTGAATTTGGGTGTAATTGAATTTGAAAGATTGCGATTATTTGGGACCAATGGATTAAAGGAATACATTGGTGAATTCCCACATTCCTTGATAATCAAATCCTTAATACAAGCTCTGATAATGGAGGGTTGAACTTGACCATGAACCCCTAGCTTTGACTTGAAGAAGAAATCTTTGGAGAATATCCTTGATACCTTAGATGATTTTAGAAGATTAGAAGGAAATAGAGAGTTTTGAAGGGTTTGGGTAGTTATAGGTTGTCCAATTTCACCCAAAATGACATAGTTTAGGAGTTAAAAGGGTAGTAAATATCACAAATAACCCTATGAAAAATCTACCAAAATGATCCTATGGACAAGATATACGGTCCATAGAACATTCCATGAGTCGTCCAAAACATCTGTAGAAAGTGATGTCCAAAATTAGAGGTTACTGGGATTGAATCTCAACCCTATGAGTCTTAGAATATGCTCGTATAATCCATGTATAAGAATAGGAGCTAGTGGAGTTTGACTTCGATCCTACGACCAATGTCTTTGAATACTAGACTCCCCTATGGGTGGTAGAGACCTTCCGTCCTGCATACTTTCCAAATCCACCAAAACTTAGTCACTAATTCTCCTTCTATGAGTCATACTACACTCAGTAGAAATTCCTAAGGATCATAGGACTCTCTCGTCAAGGGGTTGGATAATTGGTCAATTTTCCAACCCTTAGGGCCTTTCCTACAACCCCTTTATACAGACTGTAGGACCTTATACGGTCCTTAGAAGACATTTGTAACTCGAACCCCATGCTTACAGAATTTATAGCTTTCATACCTTGCCTACGAGCCCCTCCTATGGTCCATAAGACTTTCCATGGCTTGTGGGACAGGCACCAGATGACATTTTGTGCAATTTTTCTTCCATTCGACTCTCCAAGTTTTGAGGTCTTGTGCTATCTCCCCCTTGGGAATATTCTTCCTTTAATGAAATCAATCAAGTATGAATAAAGTATGGAGAGAGATTTTACAAAAAAATATGAATGAAACAACACATTTAAAGGCTTAAACCAAAGAGTAAACAACCCCAAGCTAAAACATGACTTAAAATCGATTTTATGAACATGCATGCATACGAATACCTGAGAATGACTGAAATACATGAATTTGAATCAGTGTATATGAGGAAGCTAAATACCTTAAGTTGAAATGAAGGGAAATAAATTAGTATAATGAGACATCATATCGACTTCAGACTAACAAGTAGCACCCTCAACTAGTTGGTTCCTACAAAGGACTTCCACGTATACAAATTCTTTATTTTTCAACTTCCGGACTTGATAATCTAAAATCTCAATCAGAGCCTCTTCATAAGATGGACTCTCTTTCACACCACTTTTGTTAATTGCACAACAGATGTAGGATCACCAATACACTTTTTTAACAAAAAGACATAAAATACCGAATGCACCAATGCCAACTCCGAAGGAAAATCTAACTCATAATCTACTTTGCCAAAATGCCTCACAATATAATATGGTCCTACATAATGGGAACTAAGCTTCCCTTTCTCATCCAAACATGTCACCCCCTTCATATGTGAGATTTTCAAGTAAGCCAATCATCAACAACAAATTCAAGCTCTCTTCTTCTCATATCCGAATAGGTCTTTTGTCGGCTCTGGGGCATCTTCAACCTCTGCCTAATGATTCAAACTTTCTCCATAGCTTCACAAACTAGCTCATGCCTTATCAAAGCGAACTCACCTAACTCAAACCATCCAATCGTAGATCTACACCTCTTACCATATAATGCCTCAAATAGAGCCAATTGGATAGTCGAATGATAAATGTTGTTATAGGCAAACTCAACCAATGAAAAATGGCCATCCCAATTCCTTGAAATCAATTACACAAGCTCTCAAAATATCCTCAAAAGTATAAATAGTCTATTCGGTCTGACTATACGTTTGAGGGTGAAAAGTTGTACTAAGCTTAACTTGAGTAACAAGACCCTTTTAAAATGATCTCTAAAATTGAGATATAAACTGAGTATCACGGTCCAAAATAATAGACAATGGAACCCCATGAAGCTTGACCAATTCTCTAATGTAAAGTCTATCATAATCCTCGGCTGAATAAAAAGTCTTAACATGAAGAAAATATATCGACTTAGTTATTCGGTCCACCACAATCCAAATCTAATCATATTGCCTATGATTACAAGGGAAAACCATAATAAAGTCCATGTTCAAGTCTTTCCACATCCAAGTAGGAATCTCAATATCTTGACAAAAACCTCCCGATATTTTATGCACAACCTTCACTTGTTGACAGTTAGGCCACTTAGCTATGAATTATATAAAATCGTTCTTCATATCATTCCACCAATAGACTTCCCTCAAATAACAATACATTTTTGTGGATCCCTGGTGAATAGAATATCGAAAACTATGATCTTTGGACAATATCATCTCCCTCAAGCAATCAACATTGGGAATACATAATCGACCTTAATAATGAAGCACACCGTCTCCCCCTTGGTAGAAAGCCTTAATGATTTTTTCAGCAGCTACTTTCTTCAACTAAACCAAAGTCAGATCATTATCTTGCTTTTCTTTCACCTACGACAAAAGAGATGATTCTGATCCATTTGGTACAACTAGACCACCATCCTTGAAGTCATCCAAGCGAGCACCAAAATAAGCTAGTCTATGGATTGCAAACTAACTCCTACTTCTGATCCTCAATATGGGTAACACTATCCATGGACAATCTAATAACATCATCGGCAGCGACATTTGCCTTTCTAAGATAATAGAGAGCACTCATGTCATAATCCTTCAACAACTCAAGCCATCTCCATTGACGAAGATTCAAGTCCTTTTGCATGAACACATATTGCAAACTCTTATGATTGGTGAATACATGAACATCAACACCCTAGTGATAGTGTATCTAAATCTTCAAAGTAAACACAACCACCGCTAACTCCAAGTCATGAGTTGGATAGTTCTTTTCATGCACCTTAAGTTGCCTAGAAGCATAGTCTATCACCTTACCATTTTGCATCAACACAAAACCAAGACCATTTATCAAAGCATGAAAATACACAATGACACCTTTAGATCATTCTAGTAGAGTCAACACCGGGTTGAAGTAAGTCGATCTTTCAACTCTTGGAAACTTTTCTCACATACCTCGGACCATTGTAACTTCACTTTCATCTAATTCAAAGTAGTCAAAGGCAAAGCAATGAATGAAAATCCTCCCATCTATAATAACTGGATAGGCTAAAGAAACTCTGAATATCTAAATGAGAAAGAGGTTTAGGCAAAATCTTAATTACCTTGATATCTTTAGATCAACTTGAATACCATCACCGGACACAATATGGCTAAGGAACGCTACCAATCTCAACCAAAACTCACACTTGCTAAGCTTAGCAAATAACTGCAATCATTGAGAATTTGCAAAACAATCCTCAAATGATTGGTATGCTCCTCCTAACTCCAAGAATAGATCAATATATCATCAATGCACACAATGACGAACATATGTAAGTATTGCTTGAACAACCTATTCATCAAATCCATAAAAGTTGTAGGAGCTTTTGTTAGTCCAAAAGACATGACTAAAATCAATTTCTAAAAGCCGTCTTGAGAATTTTACTCTCTCTTACTCAAAGTTGATGATAATACATAAATTGTCTCGGCCCCTAACTTGGCTTTAAATTTTAAGTATGACCTCGAGGTTTCATAGTGCACAAATAGGTACTTTAACTATTTATTTCTTAAATAAAAAAACACATAAATCCAATAGCCAAAATGCATGATATACAAATGCTCCCACGTGGATTTTTGTGCCACTCAATGGCTTCCACATAATTAAAAATATTACATATATTTTATAATTAAAAAAAAGAAATTAAACAAAAGGGATTCATTATGGGTAAAATTGCCACTCTTCTTCTTTTTTTACTGTTGTAGGCCTCAAAAATTACACTTAACATGCTTGAATTGCATCTCGATCATGTTCTTAGATAGGTTGGATTCGCATGTTTTTTGTTTAAGAAATGGATAGTTAAAGTGCCTATTTGGGCACTATGAAAGTTGGAGGTCATACTTACAATTTGAAGTTATATTTAGGGGACAATTTATTTATTATGCCTAACCTGAATGAAGATCAATCTTTGAGAAATAACTTGCTCGGAAGTTGATCGAACAACTCTTCAATCCTTGGGATGGGATAGTTATTATTCATTGTGAACTTTCTTAACTACCAATAATGAATCATTATACATACGAAGAAAAACATATTTCTTTTAAACAAAGAAAATTGGAGCGCCCTATGGAGAGATACTCGGTCAAATAAAACCCTCATTCAACAATTCTTTTAATGATCCTTCAACTCCTTAAAGTTCCAATTGGTCCATTCTAAAAGGAGGGATAGAAAAAGGCTGGGTATCAGGGAGAAGACCAATACTAAATATTATTTCCCATTCGGGAGGAATACCAGGAATATCATCAGGAAACACTTTCGAAAACTCATTCACCATCGAAACTAACTCAAGAGTAGGGAATTGGAACTTGTATCCCTAATACATACAAGAGGGTAGATGCAACCTTTATAAATTATATTCTGAGCTTTAAGACAAGAGATTAATTGACCCTTAAACATAAAATTACTACCCTTGCATTCTAGGACTGACTCATTTGGAAACTAAAACTTGTTCTACAATCAATAGAAGCATAACATGCATGAAGACAATCCATAGCAACAACAACATCAAAATAATTCATGTCTAACCCCACAAGATCAACTGAGGTGATATTATGAAAACTGACACTGGAAAAACAATTTCTATAGTCATTTAGCCAAAACTAAATCACCAATGGGAGTATAAATTGAAAAAGGCTCTAACAAGACTTTGGGACTAACATCAAACATCTTAGCAAGATAAGGAGTCACAAAAGAAATATTTTCTCCCATAACTAACAAGGCATAAATGTCACACTAAGACTCATAACATAACACTGACCACATTGGGAGAATCCTCCAAATCCTACCGAGTCTAAAGAGCATTGAATCTTGTCTAGCAGTGACTACCACCAAAACCTGATGAAGTACCCTGCTGAATTAGAGATAGGAAGTAGTAGTCTATTTCTAAGGACGACCACTTCTACCTCTACTAGAACCATAAGGACAATCTCTCACTCTATGACCCATCTTGCCGCAACCATAAAAAGCATTAGAACCTACCAATAATCTCCTCGGTGGTTCTTCCCATACTTCCAACATGTTGGGATAGTTTGACAACTTGGAGCACTCTCTTAGGAGTTAGGGTTGGACATCCTATCTTTGTTGAATTTCGAAAATAGAGTACTGAAGAATTATGACCGAATATTTTTTAGAAAAAACGAGAACAGACACCATTTCCATTCCACACATGTGAAAAGTTACCACTATCGGTCATTACCCTCTTTGACTCTCTAGCTTTTTACTTAAGCTTTTCTTCCTTAATTTGCTCAAGATGAGTTATAAATTTTGAGATTTCCATCTTTTTGATCAACATAGAAGTTCTACATTCTTTGACAACCAAGTCTGAAACACCTGAAACAAACTTGCTCATACAAGCTCTAGAGTCGGCAACCATAAATGGAGAATATTTAGATAATTGTGTGAATTTCAATGTATATTACCTCACACTCCTGTTACCTTGCTTTAAGTTGATGAACTCTTGAATTTTGGCCTCCTCAGCTCAATGGGAAAGAAACGGTCAAGAAAGGCATCCTTGAACTCTTTCTAATCTAACGGACCCGCATCCCTAACTCTTTCATCCTTTCATTGATCGAACCAAATTTGGGCCACATCTTTCAATTGATAAGAGGCTAAATCTTCCTTTTCAAATGCTTTCACCCCTATTATGTCAACAATCTTTTCGATACCCTCTATGAACTCTTATGGATCCTCGTCCACCTTTAAACTATGTAACTTCAAAGGGTTAGACCTTGTGAAGTCATGCACCCTAGTAGACATTGTACCAATATTTAGGTGCATGGAATCCACCACCTCGTGATTGGCGTGTGCCACGATAGCTTGGGTAAGCACTTGGAAATCCACTCTAAACTCATCATGTGAGACTTGTTCATCCAAGGGATCATTAGGAGCTTGTGGAGCTTATTTCTCCTTATCGACATTCACATTCACATTCCTTCTCACGTAGGCTCTTCTTAGAGGCATGATTCTATAACGTAAAGAACAAGAGTTAAGTAGAAAAACCATATGGAGTTCAATTCTATTGCACGACTTAAGAGTGATGAAAGAAGTGAAATTTCATAAATGCCTTATAGCCTGTTATTAATAGTGGATCCCTTAGTACACTTAAACCTTATGCTCTAATCCCAAGTTTTTCACGACCCAAGCTAGACTCTAAATGTGACACGATGATTAAAATCCTGAGAGACTCCAACCAAGCCTCTTAGCATATATCACATGGAATGAGATAACATAAAATCAAGAGTAATCTTTAATGCAGAAGATAAGTGTTAAAACATAAAATCTTGATCAAAGAGGATCCCAACATAACATGTGAAATAAACAACTCAAACTAGTCTAGTTTGATAATGCCTCTACTGTATAGATGGGGTGTAGGAAAAGCCCTAGCCCACCCAAAACATAAGAAAATACGAAAGTATGAAATAAAGAAACGATATAGCAATTTGTCCCTTGAATCATGTGGACTCACCAAAACTAAAAAACTCCAAAGGGAAACCTATGTTAGCCACGAGAATGGGTAGCAGTATCATGACCTACATTACGAAATAATATAGGCAAAAGTATGTATTAGTACATGGAATGTACTATGGGAGAAATGTATACAACATAAATAAAAGAGCATGATAGGCATAAACATGAGGTGCATGACCAAAATCCTTGAAATACGTGAAGTAAATCATAAAATCATGCAATAAGGTTAATACACCATTAAAAGACATCATGAAAATCTTGTAAGAAAACATAGACATTTTGTGGGATATGGACTGTAACTGATATATGAGCTATAACATGGAGTCCGGTGTAACTCCTACACCGAAAACGGATAGGCTACTTGCCAAGGTAGACTCCCTATCATTATTATCATGAGCTATTTGTGGATCTACTAGCTAAGTCATTTAAGACAACCTACGGAGGCATATAGTTTGGGACTAGTGGTTGCTACTAGAGACTCTCTTGCTAAGCTTCAACCTCAAGCCCTCTCAGTGCTAAGTCAAATTCCAACAAAAAGATAAAATAAATTATTGACATAACATTAGGAAAGGCAATAAAAATCTAACAATCCACATCATATTGTGAGAAAATCTTTCACAATTATTGATACATACTTGAAAACATCCTTGGAACATACTTCATCATTCTCATAAAACATGCATAAATTCTTCATCAATTTCATGATCATAATTCATAATTCATAAGTAACAATCATAGGCATAGTGCATGAGTCCATATGAAATCAATCAGAAATCATGTATCTTAGTAAATTCATGCATAATAAATTAGAATAACATCAATTGAATAATAATAAAAAGGACCCTTGAGAATTGACATAAAACCCTCATTGAATTTGGGTGAATTTAAATTTGAAAGATTGAGATCTTTTGTGACCCAATGGATGAAAGGAATCCATTGATGGATTTCCATAGTTCTTGATAATCAAAGTCCTAATGCAAGCTCTAATAATGGAGACTTTAACTTGACCTTGAAACCCTAACTTTGACGTAGAGAAGAAACCTTGGGAGAATATTCTTGATGCCTTACAGGATTTTAGGAGATTAAGAGAGAATGGATAGTGCTTCAAGGATTTAGATAGTAATAGGTCATCCAATTTAACCCAAAACAACATAGTTTAGGAGTTAAGAGGGTAGAAAATATCCAAAATAACCCTGAATAAAATCTACTGGAATGATCCTATAGACGGGACCAATAGTCCGTAGAATGTTCCATGAGTCATCAAATACATCTATAGAAAGTCATTTCCAAAATGAGAGGCTACTGGAATTTCATCTTGATCCTACGACCCATTTCCTAGGGATCATAGAACTTCCAATGAGTGAAAGAACATGCTCGTAGAACCCATGTACAAGAACATGAGCTACTGGAATTTGACTTCAATCCTACAACCAAAGTCTATGGATCATAGACTCCCCTATAGGTCTTAGAGACCTTTTATCCTGCATACTTTTGAAAAACCCAAAACTGTAGTCTCTGATTCTCCTTCTACAAGTCATCCTATGGTTCGTAAAACTTTCTATGGTTTGTAGGACCCTCTCGTCAAGTGGTTTGATACATGGAAAATTTTCCAAATCTCAGGGCCTTTCCTATGACCCCCTTCAATGATACATAGAAGCCATCCGAAACTCAGACCCCACACTTAGTAAATTTCCAACTTCCAAACCTTGCCTACGAGCCCCTTATACGGTAACACCATAGGTTAGCTTGTGGGACTCGCACTAGATCACCTTTTCTACAACTTTTCTTTTTTTTGACTTTCCAACTTCTAAGGTCTTACGCTATATCCCCTTAGGAACATCCGTCCTTGAGTGAGACTTAAGCCAACATGAATAGAGTATGGAAATAGATCTAAAAAACCGACATGAATGTAACAACACATAAAAATGCATAAACCAAGGAGTAATCAACCCAAGCAAAAACATGACTTAAAAGTCAATTTCAGGAAAATGTATGCATACGAAAACATGAGAATGACTAAAATGCATGAATTCGAATGGGTGTATGTGAGGAAGCTAAATACATCAAGCTGGAATAGAGGGTAAGAGATGAGGATAATGACACATCATATTAGCTTAGTTCTTATAGTCTAAGGAGTACCACTTTATTGGTACTTATACTACGCTTCTTCACCATGTAGGTCATAGTACAATTTCTCATCATTGACATGTTCCTCGTGAAAAGAAGGTTCTAGATTCGGAGCCTGGAGTGAGATCTTGATGTTCGGAGCTGCCATTTTTTACTAAAACTAGCCTTTATTTTTTATTCAGAAATAGTTTTGTAAATATATATTGGTATTTACTTTCATGCTTTGAGAGGGTACCCTAGGCATGGATGACACTCGAAGACCATTGCTGGTCTCCAAGCGAACCATTTGGACCGATCACACATTCAATCACTCAGTGAAAGACTCAAAAGGAATTTAAAAGACATTCAAGTGGGCCAGAAGGTGCCAATAACAAGTCCATGGCCACACAAAAGAATACTCAAAGAAAAGATAACTAATCCAGAGTGCCTCCGGATGCAAGGAGGACTCACCATATTTGAGAGTAGAAGTGATTGTCAATGATGCACCTATTGAGAATATCTAACACATGTATCTGCATCATGAAATAATGCAAGCCAAATAGTGTCAGTACATAGAATGTACGAGTATGCAAAATAGAGGGAAGGTAAAACAGTCAACAATACTTACCTCAAGCTTATCAATTAACTCAAAAGATATGCAAAAATTTAGAATTTAGGAAATATTTCTCTAATCAACTCAATCATATACAATCTCAATCAAACAATTCTATCATGCAAGATCATATCTTTGTTGGGAGTTTCTCTAACTAACAACCATCACCTATGATCCGGTGATGTACAGTAAAGCGGTGTCGTTGCCACACCCATCAAATACCTTTCCAGAGTAAAAGACGAATCACTACCATTCGATCCACAATCAATCAAAGTCTATTATTTTGAGACTTAAGAGGTTTAACCCTACATCTGATGTTGGTGATGTAGTTCAAGGGGATTGAGTTATAACTACACTCTTACCCAATTCGATAGCCGTGGGGATTGAGTTATAAACATCACCAAGGTTAGATTTTTGGCCTAATAAACCCCATATCAAGGAGATCTTTAATCTTCTCTTTCAAATATTTCAACTTGGCAAGAGCCATTCTATATGGCGGAATAGATATAGGCTACATTTTAGGAAGGACATCAATCCCAAAATATATCTCTCTAATAGGAGAGACTACAAGAAGATCCTGAAGAAACACTTTTGGTAACCCATTTACAATCAGTACTAACTCAACAGTAGGAGACTCAATACTATCATCCTTGACTCTAACGATGTGATAAATACACCCTTTAGAGATCAACTTCCTGGCTCAAAGGTAGGAGATAAATTTACCCTTTGGCATGACAAGACTACATTTCCACTCTATGACAGGCTCATTAGAAAACTGAACTTAACCATCTGAGTCCTATAATTGACAGAGGCATAACAAACGTAAATCCAGTCTATGCCAAGAATCACATCAAAATCAACCATATCTACCTCGACTAAGTCAGCCATGGTATCCTTGCAATGGATTGACATAATACAATCTCTATATACCATCGTTTTCACGACCTAACCCCGTAGGCCATGAATGGGGTCCGACGTGGACCCCCATCTACCTATCTGTCGACTATAGTCAAATTAGACTATGTATAATGTGATACTGCTCACAAAAACCTCAATAGGTTAAAACTTTTTCATGTTTATATAGCGTCCTAGATATAGAAACCAAACACATGAACCTAATGGGTGATAAAATATTCATATACGTGTAGCCTCTTTCATTTGCATCATGTCAGAAAAGGGAAAGCCAACCAATAAGGCTGCCATAACATAATAGCTTTTACAACATATCGCATAGGCATAACCGAAATAAACTCCTAAACAACCCACACACATATGTCTACAGACCTCTAAGAATAGGAACAACAACATATAGCGGGACAGGGCCCTGTCGTACCCCTACATAAACTAATATATACATCGCAGGACCAGTACCCAAAAGCTAGGCTCCGAAATAGTGGAGCACTTCCAACATAGCTGAGCTGAAATCCTAAGTTGGCGGATCTCCGAAATGAACATCTGTACATGCGGGCATGAAACGCAGCCCCCTAGAAAAAGAGAGGTCAGTATGATACAGTACTGAGTATATAAGCATACATAACTGAGATAACAACTAAGACAGGGATGCAGGAAACCAAGTATAGCATTTAATATGGTACTGTACTTGCATCTCATAAAACAAAGTCATGTATACCCTTATCACGTACCGTATCCGGCCCGCTCAAGGACTCAGTGTTACAAACACATCATCTATCATAATAGGCATATGCATATTATTAGCACTGTGGGACGTAAAACCCGATTCATGTATACAGTAAGCACCTGCCGAAGAACGACGGTCCGAACCATATATCATATGATAATGCTGAGGTACGATGGCCCAATCCATATATTACATGATGATGCTGAGGTACAACGGCCCGATCCATATAATGCATAATAATGCCGAGGTACGACGGCCTGATCTATATAATATATTAAAATGCTGAGGTAAGATGGCCCGATCCGTGTAATGCATAATCTATCGTGGAACGTACGACCCAATCCTTACATAGCAAAATATGCCGAGGTACGTCTGGCCCGATCCATATATATCATAATGCATATACGTGCATGAAAAACTCTGTAACATATCAAACATCCCTTAGATATCATCATAAAGCATGTTCAAGAGCCCCTAGGTATAGGAGCTTACACATCCCAACACTATTCAACCTATAGGAGGCTCAAGGGTCGTAGTTCAACTACTTCAGGGCCCTTATCATTCAAAAGTGGGTATAAGTCATGAGTTACATCCAGAATCTATAAATGGGGCTATATCCAAATCCATGTCCTATAGAACATTTAGTCTAGTCTTTCTAGAAGCAGGAAAAGACAAACTTTACATGCACCACTTCCTATCACATGGAAGACTTGAAAAGTAATGACTCAACTTGTTACAGGAGTTCTAATCAGTAGGAAGTGAACAAGAGTTTTAACTCACCCTCCGAGTTTTAAGAGTGGAATAACTTCAAACTTCATATACACAATACTTACATCTAAGTCATGCCAAAAGAGAGGAATAATAACCTTACATACACTACTTCTCAGTATATAGAAGACTTGAGGAATGGAAGCTTAACTACTTTAAGAGTCTTAACATTCAACAGTGAACACGAATTATGAATCATGAATCATGTTCATAGCTCATGAATAGAGTTACCCCAAGATTCATACACATATCACTTGTCACTTAGATCTAAGACATGCCCAAAAGAAAGAACAGATAGGATTTACATACTTCTACCAAAATATGCCAAAAGAAGGAATAGCTTTACATACCTTTTACGGATTAATGTTTACCGCGTTTGCCTCGTCGTCCTCTAAACCTATTTAATATGAAAGAAATATGAATGTCAACAACCCTAGACTTTTCAGCATCTTAAGTTATACATGAGTATTCGTAGAACTCCTTTCCTCGCTCGCTTCCTAGACTAGTTCCTTAGTTAGCTAGAAAGTTAACGGAAATCGGGCAGCACCTCCCCTATAACATGCCCTATCCGAATTTTCAATTATATCCCTAAGAAATACAGCCAACCAACAACAACAACCTGCAACATATATATAAGAAATTCACTTCAACATTACTTAATACAAACTCCAAGCGACTCGCTCAAAGCTACGATATCAAAATAGGGTTTTTAGTTTCTAGTTCGTAAAACCTTTAACCGTACGAAGCTGAGGGTCGTGTGGCTTCAACCAGAAGCTTCCCCACATATTTTAGAACACTTTTAGGCCCTGCAACACATCACCACACACCTGCATTCACACACCACAAGCACAACACCTTGCTTCGACTACAATTTAACTATAGCAACTCCAATTTGGTTGGTTTCGAACGTCAAGCATATTTATGGAATTTACCTATTTCCAGCCATTTACACAACATATAATACACTTCATAAATACACCATAAACTCTATATTTAAAGGAAAACCCTTACCTTAACCTAAACTCGTCAAACTCGCCAAAATTATCAAAACGTGAATTCTGGACAGCCTATTGTCTTGTATTGTCGCTTAGTTTCGAAGGGGTAATTGAGGGAACCGGGATTTGTATCCTCAATGAAAGTTATAGACCTATGTATTATGGTCGCATATAATTTTGAATCACCCCTACAGAAATTTTGTACAAAACGATATGCCCAAAATACCAACAGCAGTCCTTGTATAATTTCTAAACCAAAATCTGGGCAGCAGCTTCCCCATGCTTCACCACCCTTTTTCGAGCATATAAAAGCAAAACTGGGTTTTAGAGTCTAAATAAAAGTTATATGCCTATGAAATATCTTTACAAAACATTTTGAATCACTTGAAATGAAGCCTTACACAAGGAGTTATACTCATTTTACTAACAACAGTATCATTCAAAAACGGGTCTGTTAACAAGAACAAAAACCTCCTCTTTTCCCTAACGATAATTTTTATATTGTTAAACACCATCATATCACCGTAGGATACCTTAAATAATTAATTCACAGAAAGAAATTGGGGAACTTACCTCTTTTTTCCTCCTAAGCCGTCACCCTTTCCTCTCTTGGATTAGGGTTCTTATTTCATGTTGCTGCTAATTTGTTTTTGGCTAAGGACTGAAGCTAATAGTCATCATAAGGCATATATATGTACCTCTTTAGAAGGTTCCATGTGGCGGCCCCCTAAGGGTGACACATGGCAGCCTCCTAGGGTGCCACCTCAACCCATACGGCCAATCACATGCTGCCATATGGTAGTGGGGTCCACCCCAAGCAAGATGCATCACCCACTTGAGCCTAAGTAGGTGCATCACCTACTTTTCCAAGTAGGTGCATCAT
Organism: Solanum dulcamara; assembly: GCF_947179165.1. Classification (NCBI taxonomy): domain Eukaryota; kingdom Viridiplantae; phylum Streptophyta; class Magnoliopsida; order Solanales; family Solanaceae; genus Solanum; species Solanum dulcamara. Next base: position 27,392,772 of record NC_077246.1, on the reverse strand, counting down.
CTACTTGCTTTGAGTAGGCGCGTCATTTCCTTATTTCTCTTTTGTGGGTTCGTATTTTCGTCTTACTTCAAGAGCCTATGCATTCCTTTCTATTTAAGCTCGACGTGTACTCAAGTAGCTTAGTATGCAAAATGTTCTAAGTAATAGCTTTCACAAGTACGTAGAATCCTACGACTCACATGACGACTTCTAAGAAACTTAAAAGCCTTCCCAGACTTAAAAGGCTTACGAAGCATTCCAAGGTACTAAAGTACGGGGTGTAAAAATCTCTGCTAGGATAGACTCATCAATAGGGGTGGACATACTAAAAGGCTTAAGAAGACACTCAGGGATTCTATCAAACTTATTAGCTACATAAGGGGTCACAAATGACAATATGGCACCTGGGTCAAATAAAGCATAATAATAGAAAGAGAATACTCGAAACATACCAGTAATAACATCGGTGAATTCTCCTAATGTTGGTGATTAGACATAACATATGGGCGGTTTGGACCTCCACGCGTACCTATAGTGGTACCTCTCTAATTACCTCGAGTTGGGGGGTATTATAATAGAGGATTAGGCTCTATCTCCCTACATTGAACACTGCCATGGAAAATGGCCTATTTTCCCACATTTGTAGCAATCATTACTTCCATCTCAACATTCTCCTAAGTGGAGTTTGCCACATCTACTGCAACGTGGCTTTCTACTCAAACTAGGAGCCACACTAGCTTGGGATTGAGAACCCAGAGCTCTGAAGTTCTGGTGGTATTGTGCCTTTTGATCATACCTGTGGTTGGGGGAAGATGTACTTGTTGTCGACTTACATAGTTAGAAGACCTCTTTTGGAAGAAGGACATGTTGACCTTACCTTATCTCTGTTCATTCTCATGTCCAGCTGATTTGGCATTCTTGCTCAAGTGTTCTTCTTTTTATTTCTTCTTATCTTTCTCAACCTGATGGGAATACACCATCAACCTAGAAATATCCATATTAGAAATCAGTAATGATTCCTTACACTCTTTCTTCATATGCTTGCCCAGGCTGGAGATAAACTTTCTCATCTTTGATCTCATATCTAGGATCATTTTCGTAGCATATCTGGACAGCAGGATAAACTTTAGATCATATTCTCTCACTTTCAAAACCACTTGCTTCAAGTTCACGAACTCTTCTCCTTTCGCTTCCCTCAATTCTCTAGGAAGAAGTGATCAAGAAATGTTCCCTCGAACTTATCCCAAATAGCAGGCTCTGCATCCTCACCTCTACCTTTTTCCTACTGGTTATACCACACATTCTCCACATATTTGAGGTGATAGAAAACCAACTCAATCCCCTCAATCTCAGTAGCATGCATTACTTTTAATATTTTCCACATCGTATCAAAAAAGTTTTGGGGGTCCTTCTCAGCCTGAGAAACCAAGAAAACTGGTGGGTTCATCCCCAGGAAGTCTCTAATAGTCGTGGCAGGAGATGACTCTTGAGAACAAAATCTAGGAGCTAGTGAACCCTGGCTACCATTTTGGGCAGCTACTAATTGAGTGAGAATAGAAATCGCTCCTCAAAAATCGGCCTCTCTAGTTGGTACGGGATGAGTAGTAGGCACTTGGGTTTCCTCCGCAGATCAGGCAGGTCGACCCCTAGTTCTCACTCTAGAAGGTGAGGGCATCTCAGACTGAGGGATCTCAGTGCTGGTGGCATTTCTCTAACCAGCGGTACATTTTGGAGGCATTATTTGCAAATGTGTAATACACAGATTAGGAAGGGACTTTTTATAGTTATATTATTTTGCACAAACTCAAAATATGAATAAGTGAAACAATTCCTAATGTCCTATAGCCTCCTTAAAATATAAGTTTGGTGAACGACATACCCATAAGCAATAATCTACTATACATGGCTTCATAGACACCCTAGAACTCTTGAGCTCTGCTTTATGATATCAAGTTTGTCACGCCCCGAGAGGGTACCCTAGGTGTGGCTGGCACTAGAAGACTATTATTGGTCCCCAAGTGAACCACTTGGTCCGATCACATATTCAATCACTCAGTGGGAGACTCTAAATGAATTTAAAAGACATTCATGTAGGCTAACCAAATCAATATTTCTAGGAGAATAATGTAATTAAACAATTGTCAAATCAACTCCATATCACAAGGATATTTTTTAAAACTAAAACATCTACTCGACACTATCATCTATCTCTCTATGAAGCCTCTAGTACTATCCAGAATGTGCCAATGACAACTCCATAGCTAACCAAAAAAAATACTCAAAGAAAATATAACTAATCCAGAGTGCCTTCTAATGCAAGGAGGACTCACTATATCTGAGAGTAGAAGTGATATTCAATGATGCACCTGTTGAGGATCTCTAACACATATTTCTGTATCATGAAATGATGCAGGTCAAATGACATCAGTACATAGAATGTATGAGTATGTAAAATAGAGGGAAGGAGAAACAGTCAACAACACTTACCTCAAGCTCATCAATTAACTCAAAGGATATGCAAAAAATTAGAATTTAGCAAATGCTTATCAAATCGACTCAATCATCTACAATCTCAATCAAACAATCCTATCATGCAAGATCATATCCTAATTGAGAGTTTCTCTAACCAACTACTATTACCTATGAGCCGGTGATGTACAATGAAGCGGTATCGTTCGTACATCCCTCAAATACCTTGCCAGAGTAAATAATGAATCACTATCATTGGATCCACAATCAATCAAAGTCCATCATTTTAGGACTTAAGAGGTTTAACTCTTCATCCTACGCTGATGGCATAGTTCATAGGGATTGAGTTATAACTACACTCTTACCCAATTTAGTGCTCAACACTCCTCCCAAGACTCAATATGCTCATAAGACTCAAATCAATTAGTTTATACAAGTAAGTCCACTCAGATGTATTGGAATCTAATCAACTCAATCATTATCAAAATCATTTCTCCTTTCAATTACACATTCTTTTCAAGACCCATTCTTGACCCATCAGAACTCCAAATCAATAATCATTTAGACTTTTACTATCCAACTCAAGTTCAACTCATGCTCATTCAATATTCACCAATCAAACTTTTAGACTCGGTCATTGTGTAATACATTAAAATCTAATACTCAAACATGGTTCATGTAGGGAGAAACAAAATCATTTATTTTAAGTATTTAATTCATCAAAACTATCAATCATGCAAAGTTATGCAAAAATATCCTAGGATTTAAAGAGATCTTTCAAAGATTCATTCGTGGGTGACTTATATCACTTACTACTCAACCAATCATATACTTAGGGTACATGGGAGAACTTAAAACATGCTTTAGTTACCCTTACATACCTGTAACTCGAAGAGCAATCAAAAGTTTGGAAGATGGGAGTAAAAGCTTGAACCCTAGCTTCTTTCTCTTCTCCAATCCTGGCATTCAAATAAACTAAGTATTAATGAAGACTTAGGCACATAGAGTACTATTAAGGGTCAAAATAGTCCTAAAACATTGAGGTTTTAATTGAGAAAGGGTGGAAAAGGACCAAATTATCATTCATAAAAATCAGATTTTGGAAGTATATGGGTCATTTCTACGAGTCGTCATCTTTAATCGTGGAAACTGGGCTGAAAAATATTGGTTCCTATGACTCAAATCAACGTGTCATAAATCTGTCGATGAGTCATAAACATGACTCTTCCTACAGGTTTCTCAGAAACCTGAAATGATGAGTCTCTGAAGTTTCTCTATAGGGCATTTATACGACTTTTAGGAATTTCTACGGCTCATTATTTCAAATCGTAGGAGTGACTTCCCTTTCTAAACTTTAACCGTGTTAAGTGGATTCTACGAGTCATTTCTCGACTCGTACTCTTTCCTACAATTCATCCTGTCGAATCATATTAAAAGTATTGAGGCTAATATTTCTTAGAAGTCAAGCAACAATTTTATGACTGAGTCCTATAAGAGTCAATATCTTTACGAGGCGTAAGGTCAATTCATATGGAGTATTTTCAATTACAAAATGTCACTAAGTGTTGGAAGGATCTACAAGTCTTCTCTACGACTCGTAGAAACCTTTACGAATTGTAGAGGACACTCGTGGTCCTCAAACTCAGTCCTTGTCCTTAACTTTTTTCATCTTCATCAAGCCTAGTTTGGGTTAGGACAACACGGGGTGTTATATTTACCTTGTTCATATTGAAATTAGTAGCTCGGCTACCAACTGATACCAGGTCTTCGGGGTATTCTATGTATAATTGGATTTTGTATCTCTTTTTTAGTTGATATTGGGTCCTTGCTTTCCTAATGTTTCTTTTCCGTGTGATAGCATGTTACTTCTAGTTTTGGCCTATAGGTTCGGCTGGCCTACTTACAGGTGGGATATTGGTAAGTGCCATCACGACCAAAGATTTTAGGTTGTGATACTATTCCTATAAATATTTTAACTAATTTAGTGAGAAAAGTAAAAATATTATTGTTTTTACACAAAAAAAAAGTAAAAAGTTTTCCAGTATATTAGCGAGAATCTGTTTCCCACAATACATTTTTCTAGTGAGGTTGATATGTCTAGAAAATTATACTTTATAACGCAAATTTCACATTGATTCACGGTGGAAAAAAATCTCCATTTCTAGTAATTATGGAAGAAAATAAACAAATGAAATAAATTCAAAATTTCTAATAGTTGTATGTTTCTCTATATATGGATATATGGTTAGTTTTGTATTCATCAATATCATCTGTAAGTTTAATGAGTGATTTAACCTTTATTTACTTGAAATGCATGCATTTGATTTCTTTGTTGGTTGGTGAATACATAGGTTTTTTAGGATTGTTAGCTGATTTGCTATTTAATTACACATGTATTATTATGTCAAGCGTGTATTGATACCCCTTATTTGAGGATAATACTTTTATAAAAATACTCCAAATATAAGATATATTCTACATAAAGGGACCAAAGTCGTACAATTTAAATTAATTGAAGATTTAATGTGGTAAGTCATAAACCACAAGGACTAAAAGTTTGTTTGAGCTAAACTTAAGAATTTCAATAAAGTGAACCTCAATATTTTGATGCTCCTTGAAATTTTGAATAATAATTGAAAGACCTTTTAATAGGTTGTTCATACAATATATTATAGTAAGGGTAAGTTGGAAAAAGGAAAAATATTAAGTGTTCTTAATTTTTTAGAAATGACATTTATTTTGTAATATTCTTTATAAATGGCTTTAAAAAGTCATTTTGGAAGAATGCTCGCTAGAAAAAATTGAAATTATTTAGTGGGCTAAATAACATGAAATGGAGGGAGAGTATATGCCTTTAACTTTTCTGTTGAAAATGGTAGATATAGGAGTGGAGTCGGATAGGTTCATGTAGCATCCCCCAAGTTTGTTCCATTTTCATATTGCCTTCTTTGCCCTTTTTAGCTTACAAATGAAGTCATTTTCTCTTTAAAATGAGGAAATCATTTGGGAAATATTCCGTTACTTAAATGTGTGTTTTACGCTTGAAAAATGAAATGTATAACGCTTTGAAAGGACTTCACATTGAGATCCACACTGCACCTATCACCAAACTTTAGAGAGTGGAAAATATGTCGAATATAGGTATTCTACGCACAGCCCGCATCTCTAAGATGGAATAGTGTCAAGATGTTAAGGTTTGTACTATAGTCTAGCAAGTTGATTAAATATTGAATTTGATCTTTGAAAGTTGTGATAGAGAGCAAAGGAATGATTAAGTACATAAATATTGATATACTAAAATGTATACTATTCAATATGGGAGCGGAACATGTCATGTGGAAATCCATAAACGTCGAAGGATGGTTGCCGAAATCTCCATTTTTTCCAATGAAAAACATTGTAGATAAGTGGAAAAAAAGGAAAAAAAGAATTAGGGAAAAGATTAGAATGAACAGAAAATGAAAGTAAATACATTTAGTAATTAGATAAACAAATTAACTTTTTCCCTGACTGCGGGGGGGGGGGGGGAGATGGTTTGGCCGTGGTGAACCTAACAATATAAGCTATGTCGGAGGGGGGATGGGTTTTAGTTATGTAAGAGGATATGGTGCTGCCAGAAATGGAGTAACATTTTTGTATTCTCACGATCTCTTTAAGAAATTGAGATACACTTCCTTTGTTATGCTAGTGCTATAGGAGTAAGCCATTACACATTAAAATAGTTCAAGGGGTAATAGGATTTCCATACAAAAATGTGTGTCCCTGATATTTCAATTATTGTTTAGGGGAGTCTTATGCCTTTTCCCTTTTTTATTTAATTAAATTGTCATGATTTGTTGAATGTTTCATGTGAGGAATTCTATAATATACTCGTGAAATAATAAATAAAATGATCAAAGTTGGCTGGTTAGATTCATGGGCAAGAAGCATGATATATCATGTTTTGATTCTAACTTTCAAATTTTATCACATCGAGTTGCTTGAAATCTATCTAATGTGATAAAATGGTGAAGTCATATTCACAAATTGTTGCATTTAGGAGAATGTTTTTTTATAAGACCCCGTAAATATGAAAGATCCTAAACCAAGGAACCAAGGATGAATTTTCAGATAAGTTGCAGAAACTGGCACCTGAAGCCGACCGTGTAAGTCATCACGGATCGTGGTAAGGACCACAGACCGTGGTGAGCACCACGGGACGTGAAGACCTCCGTGGTGAGCCTTTCCCCACAACCCTCAGGAATTTTCTTAAGGCAGGATCCACGGACGCCCACCATGGTTTTGAAACTTTTCACAGAACGTGGTGAGTCCCCGTGGTGGACACTCTGCAGGTCCACTTGCAGACCTGCACCACGGCCACATTTCACGGCCCATAGTAAATCTTTATTGACCCTGAAGATGTCCCATGGTGAAACTTCAGAGACTACCCCTGCAGGCCCTTTTTGAGTTTTTCTTAGTCCCTCATCGCGGGACTCCACCACGGACCTTAGTGAGCACCATAGACTTTGAAGGGTCCCCGTGAAGTCCTTTCCGACCAAATTTTTAAAGGGGCATTTTAGTCTTTTCCTGCATTTTAATTCAAAATGGTGTCATTTTGGAGGCTGAATCATTCTATCTAAAGACCCTAAAACCTCTAAACCTTCATTCTTTATATTTAGACCCAATATACTAAATTCCCCTTCTCTCAAACTCTCCCAAGAGCTTCAACGCAAAGTTAGTGTTTCCAATTCAAGGCATTCAAGTCTCCATTCTTCCTCAAGTTCTTATAGGGATTTTGTGTCCCCAAGGTATGTGGGTTTTCAACCAAGGGTTTTTCCACCCATGGAGTCCAAATATTTTCTCAACTTAGCATCTTAATCTTTAATGATGAAATCTTATGGGCTTTTACATGATGATTCAAAATGCATATATTATGATATATTTGAAGTTTATTTACTTATATTGATATATATATATATATATATATATTGACTCTCAATTTCATGAAATGAATGATTTGCTAAAGTGCCTACATGAAGGCTTAAAGGTACGTTTAAAGTGTATATGGTGGGTTGTTTTAAGATGTGTAATTTGATACATTTTCCAACACTCTCATGCATGCAAGATTCCTTTATATACATTTGAAGGTTTTATGAAATGAACCCACCTAGTTTTGCTTACCTTAAAATAAAGTTGAATTGAAAGATTTGTCTCTAAATTAAAGTTTATGAAGAAAATGCCTATGTTTTGATTAAAGGGAGTCTTTATGAAATGATTGATTGGTGAAAGGGATTCTTAGCCAAAGTAAGGTTTCAATGTGAAAGGAAAATTCTCGCATTGAATGATGATTTATGTTAAAGTTATCCAAATGCTTATGTTATTATGGTGGCACACCGAATGTAGCATATAGATAGGGAGTCGGCCGAAGGGGTCCTTAAGTAAAGTCTCATTTTGCATTAACTATGTGCCACCATAGGGGCCCTTGTAGGCTATTTTAGGCTAAGTGGATCCACAAAAGCCCTTAAAGTTAAATTTGATGTTAAAGATTGAAGGAAAGATTTAATGGAGTGCTCCCTAGAGAGGTAACCTCCCTTTTCTTGGTGAAGGAGTTATCCACCTGCCCTGATGCAAGAGTCATTGGATTCCATATAATAGCTCACATGGTCTTAAATGTCGGTTATGGTCACTTTCCCATAAAATGAATGTTTTAAGGGTTTACACGACAATTTATCATGCATGCATCCACTTATGCATATTACTTATAAATGTCTCTCTTTATATTTCTTCATTTCATAGCATACTCACATACTTAGTACATTTAAAGTACTAACACATACTTTTGCCTATATAATATCACCATGTAGGAACCGACGTTGCCCCACACTCTCCTCCTCATGGATAGATTAATCGTCAAAGGCTACTACTAGTGGTGAGTTTCCTTGATCTGGGAACAATATTCCTACCTTTTTTAGCTTATATTATGTTGAGACATTGAGTTTCATTTTTGTATACTTGGTTAAATCTTGAGGGTGAGCTAGGGACATGTCTTATCCCCCCACAAGTCTTAAAATGTAGAAGGTATTGTTGGACATAGTAAGTGATGTTATGTTGTGTTTGACTCTTGTGTAATGTGAAGTCCCTTAGTCATGATTATCACCTTTATGTTTCCGCTTGCTGATTATCATTGCCGATGAATTGCTTGATAAATTTTAAGAGGCTTGGGTGAGGTACCTCCGGATGCTTCATTACCTTGTGATCTCTAATTTTTGACGTTGCTCCTATTAATCTAGACTCTAGAATAATATGGCATGTCAAGCTTTCCTATTTTGTGATAATTAAATTATATTAATACAAGGAAAAGGGGGAAAATGTACCCCTTAACTTTATAATTTAGAGTTGCTATAACCCTAGTAAAAAATAGCATGCATACACTGATCTTCTAAAACATTGAATATATTACTTTTTTCATTAACAAACTCATATTTACAGAATAAAAAAGATCTTTAATTTTTTCTTTTAATTTAAAAAATGCAACGTGGATTAAAAAAGTTACAACATGTAATGACTCTCTAGGTCATTTCTTTCATCTTCCAACCTTTTTAGCTTATTGATCATTCTTGTAGAGATCCCAAGTCATTTATAAATTGATGATATTGACTATTCGGTCACTTGATCTTTCGTTTGGATTTTAGGTTTATTTATCTATTTTGGAGATTTTATAACTTAATAAGTTGAGTTCGGTCATAACTTCAGGTAAATGACCATAGAATGCAATTCTAAAACTTTCATCAACTCTGGAATGATTAAATTATGCTAGTAGCATGGTCGGCACGAGTATTGAGACAATCAATATGAGTTTGGGGCCATTTAGCACTTTTGCCTTTGAAATTTAGCCAATGATTGACTTTGTCAATATTCTTTGAAAATGCGCTCGAATGAGAATTTCGTCAATGTAGTTATCTCCAGAATATCGAGTTTGGTCTAGAACGACCTTCTGTGTGGTTCCCAAGGCTTCCGATCTCATTCCAAGCCTCTTTGTGGATTTTAGCTGGAATTGGCGCTTGGGCATGGGACCACTTTTTGCCAAGATGAACTCCGATGAAAATTCTGAGTGCGCCATTGAGTCTAGAACATCGAATTTAGTGTGTTATCATATCTGGTTTATCTTTATCGAGTTCTAAATGAATCTCGAGGATTCGTTCGGAGACTTTAAATATAGCAAAAGCCGAAATCTGATGCAGCCCTTTTAGGGACCAGATTTTGAGCTTTTAAAGATAAGATTTTGACATTTTGCGACCAGATCCGTTTTTATTTAAAGCAAAAAATTAGCATTCGACCTTCATTTTCACAACACGATTTCTTGAACATTTCAAGTCCAAATTGAGTGATTCAAATGGCTATCTTGGTGGTTTTTTGAGAAGAACACCATGTAGTATCAAAATTGATCATGGGTGCTCTGTTCGAGGTAAATTTCAAGTTTTTACTAATGGTTCAGATGGTTTTTGATCTGATCTTTTTGAAAACTTGAGAAATTTATTATCAGGGCATTTCAGGTCTGAATTGAGTGGTTCTTGGGTCTAAATTGTGGTATTTTTCGTGAGTAACACATTGATAGGATCAAAAAGTGAATTAGGAGCATCGTTGGGGGTGATTTTCAAAATTCTAGTTGCTGCATTGTCCATTTTTGAATTGGAATTTGAGGGATTTTTGGAAAATCATATCTTGGTCAATATAGGTCCAAATTGGGTGATGCAAAGGTCCAAGTTGTGGGGTTTTTCATGAGGATCATCGTAGTGTGGATTCTTAAAACTTTAGGACCTTTTTTGAACTAATTTCTCAGTTTTAGTTGTTGTTCCTCTTTCTTGATTTTTTCTTTCCATTATTGAAGAACTATTTTGCATGGACCAATTTCTTCCATTTTGAGCTTTAAATTGTACCCCATTTTGGGTTACAAGTTTCTTTTTATTCTTATAAACTTTTTATTGAATTGATTTTAGGGTTTCCGTCGCAGGTCCCCCATTCCTATTTTAGACCCAATTTTGGGCCTGTCTCCGAAAAATGTGATATTGGTGTCAAAACATCCGTATTGATTAGGTGATTAATATTTTCTTAGCATGGCGGTGATTGGAGGTGATTCGAATGGTCGAGAGCTTTATTCTGGTAGATTCAGAGAGCCTGTGTTCTTCATGGAGGTAGGCTACGGTCTCCCCCTTTTAACTGAGTTCTTTTAGATATCGTCTAGTATCTTTTGCATATGATTTAGGTTTGTATTGGCTGGTTTTAGGGCCTTCCTCCTTTTGTGTTATTTCCTTGACTTCGGTTGGACCTTAGAATAGTGTAGTCTCTTGAGATTCTTATTTTAGGCTTGTGGTTTCGGTAGCATTATAGTTGGGTGAGATTATCCTTTTTAGGATTGGTATTAATGGTCTTGGGCTAGGGTTGAGCCTTAGATGCTTTAGTTTGTGTTCTAATTTCCTTATAGCTAGGTCCAACTTTCGATAGGGCTTGTGATGGCTGGTGTAACTTACTGCTATTGTTGGAGACTTCATCGTAGCCATAGGTTTCTCTTAGTTGTGCTCGTTAGGAGATGAGAAGGAATATTTTGGAGTAAGGCATCATTTCTAGAGATGGTTCTCCCCTATCTAATTATGAGTCATGTCTCGATTGTTTGCTTTTGGTTAGTGTTAGGATTATGATATCTTCTTATCTATTATTCCTTATTGGGCCCGAGGCCGTATTCGAGGAGCGATTGGACCCCAGGTTAGTTCTTTTGCCTTGTAGAATGGTATGACTTGTTGTACTTTTTAGACTCTGTGTACCTTGTTTGAATAATGGTGATGGCATGCTTCCATTTATTGAGAATATTCACTCATTTTATGGTATGATTTTGCATTCTTTATGGATTTTCACTACTATTTTGAGAAGACTTTCTCATGATTTTACCACTTTTAAACTAGTTTTAACGGAAGTCATACCACCAGGTTTACTTGGACAGTAGTTTTGAAACTTATGAGGCATTGAGGACTTACTCCTTTTTCTACTTGAGGCATTTGGGATGTACTTAGTTACTTGGATATTTGGCACAACGTCGCCCTTTCTTTACATACTGATGCCCCCAGATTTACTCTTACAATTTGGGTCGATGCCCCTGGAGTTTACTAGCTAGTTGAGCAGCCCCTTTTTAAGGTGCTCACGGTTTAAGATTACTTATTTACTGATAGCTGGCACGTCATCGCCTTTTCCACCTAATTTGACTACATATTCCTCCAGTACCATCGATAGAGATGACTTATATAAGACCTGGTTTGGACCCAGGCAGTGTATACAGACTTTTTGCATCCCTTATAGGTCTTTCTGGCCATGAGAACTTGTACAGGATGAGAGAGTTGTATGATTCCCACCTGGCTGGCTGAGAGTCAGGGTGGGTCTATATACTTTGGGTTAAAGGCCCTGATTAAAATGACATTTTGGGTTAAAGGCACTAGTTATAGATGACACAATGGGTTTTACTACAAACTTGCATACATTAGCATCGCCTATCACCACTATACTTGTATGGTGTGGTCCCTCAATTTATAGGGGTATATTTTCATTGTTTGTACCTCCTGGGGATATGGGCATCTGGTCGATTATTATTTGATCTTACTTGTACTTACCTTTGGTTGTATTTGTAGTTGGTCTATAAGTTATTTGAGTTGGATTATGGTTTGTACTTCTTACTAGGTTCACTTAGATTAGTTCTTAGGTGATTACGTGGTCAACATTGCTCGTTGGTAATGTATCATTATTTAGCAGACTCCTATGATGTCTTCTTCTTGTTAATAGGTTGTTGGATTGCATTTCAGGTGCGTTATTTGACTCGTCTCCTTTATCTATATCTCTAGTCTCTTTGTATTATTTCTTGTCATTATTGTAATAATTCTTGATTAGTTACTAGTGCAGTATTTACCTTTTTATATGTTATTTATATTTTCTTTATCTGCGGAGCTTAGTAAGACTATGCCTACTAAGTACTATTCATTTGTTACTCATACTATACTTCTGCCATAAGTATATCATAGTACAGATTTTCGCCATTGATTTGGACTAGTACAAAGCAGCTTTTGGTTTGAGATTTGGTGAGCTCCTGGATTTCCATCTATGACGGATTAGGACTAGTCTTTACTTTCTTTTGAAGATTGTCTATATTTATTTTATTTAAAAAAAAACCTTGTACTCCTATTTTAATTTAGATACTCAATTACTGAATGATGTCAGGCCTTGGGTTGGTTTCTTGTGTTTGTTTCAATTATTCTCTTTCTTCTTATTATTACTTGCTTTCTACTTTATTTATTCATCTTCCGCTTTATAGCCCATTGCCTCTGATTTCGGGCTAAGGGTTAAGGGTTAGGCTTATATATTGGTGGGTGTTACCGAGGGTCATCACGGTCTGAGAAATTAGGTCATAAAAAGTTGGTATCAAAGCTCTAGGTTGACCTACATCATTGGTGTGAGGGCAATGTCTAGTAGAGTTCTGTAGATCGGTGCGGATTAGTCTGTATCCTATCTTTGGTGACTATAAGGATATTTAGAGGAATTCTATTCTTGACTCCTTCTCGTATGTACTTTCTTTAAATAACCTCTAAACTAGTCATTTGTAATCCATTCGTTCTTAGATAAATAAGATGAGATTTTTGGTAGACGTGGTCAGAGCATCAGCAGGTTCTACCAGAGTTTGGAAAGATAGTTCTCAGGCTAGTGTTGGGTTGGTGGTTCCCCAATAGGGTCAATCATCAGTATTAAGTATGTCATGGAATTTCTTAAGTGGGCTAGGAATAACCCACATCATCCCTTATAGATTGAGATATGAGTTGGGAGTTTATTAGGGGATTGTCTTTGCTACTCCGACTGGCATTAGAGCACTTAATAGAGGTTGGGTTTACCTTCTCTCTGGTGGTTGGTCATGCAAAAGCCCTGGAGCAGGCATATTTTGGGGATTAAGGAAATAGTGGAAAAAATCCCCTCCATCAGTACAGTGGTGACGTGCAACTGGGTGGTTCTCTAGGCATTAGAGATGGACCATATTTCATTAGGGCCGCCAGAGGAATTCACCACATTCTTCACACCGAGCTTCAGACTTTAAAGGATGCTATGAATGTGGAGAGTTTGACCACTGGTCTAAAGAATGCCCCAAACGAGATTTGACATCTCAGACATTTTAGACTCTTCCTACTCACTAGGCTAGAGCCTTTAGACCTTGTCGTACCTGTGGAGAGATTAGTCATTGGTCTAGATAGTTCCCCCAGTGTAGGACTCATGTACAGTTTTATTTAGTCGGGTAGGTATCGTGGTTTTATGCTACCTCCAGTCAGAGGTAGTGCTGCTGGTGATGCTTCAGGTGCTCAGGGAGAGGTCGGTCATGATCCATTTCATACTTCTACAAGTCAGTCTAAGGCATAAGATCCAGGTATCTGTTGTATTTTCTTGATTTCCTTGTTTTCTCTATATTGCTCATTTTTGTGGTTTTGGAGTTTTCATACCCATACATGTCTATTTGTATTGAAAGTTACCTGCTGACTATTGTGGCTACCTTATATGGACTCATGTGTATGTGTTTTAGCTCTGTAGTTAATTTCTTTTAGTAGTGGATGGACTAGGTCAAGTTCCTATATTAGATAGTAGTGCTTGAGTAACTCCCTGTGCCTTGTCTTGGTTGTTTTGTTTCTAGTTTGCGGCCAAGCTAGTTAGCTTTCCCTTTTGCCTCCCTTATCGTTGATTTTATTGTGGTATCGATCATTGTTAGATAGGTGGCTAGACCAGATTTATTAGTTCTGAGAGCCGTGGTGCTGGTGGATTTGGGTAGATTAGAAGTTTGTCTTAGTTGCAGGTTGTCCTAGTGGGTTAGTGGTTTGATGGCATTTCTTACCATTGTGCATAGCCATCTTTTCTTTGTTTAGTAATCCTCCTCTGCCATTTTGGGTTTTCTTTGCTTAGACAACTGTCTCCATTGCTAGGCATTGTTTGTTCATAGTTGAAATATTGGTTGATGAGGTATTATATGAATGGAGTTATATCATCTTTGGGGTTGTGGTAGATTATGCATATTGATTCCTCCCTATACCTTATTGGTATTTTCAGCCCTTAGGTTGTGAAGTTGAAATGCTCTTGTTTGCCTACTTGGTTGGTTCCTTTGTAGAATTCTTAGGGCTTGGGTTTATTGGTCGCTAGGAGGAGTGTGACTGATGAGTTGTAAGGAAGGTTGTGTAGACTTTGGTGGTATTGTGGTAATCCTAGTTGCCCGCCTCTCCCCTCTGCCTTAGTCTTATTTTCGATTATATTACGATACTCTATTCGTTCAACCATTTGAAATCCTCTTTGTTGAAAGTTTTGGTGCCAGTTTTGGCTAGTTCGGATTTGGAAACATAGAACTTTTGTTGCATCTTGTTGTTGTTATCGTTGGTTCTTTACGTTTGGGTTGGTAGTTCTTGAGGTCTGAATTTTTTTATGGAGTACGAATGGTGGTGTCCCTTAGCAAGTTCATACTTATGCTTCGGTTGGCGAATTAGAAGTTGTTAGAAGGTTCATGTACAATATGGGGTCAAGTAAATCATGAAATATGGGATTTTGTACTTTGTTTAGGATTGAAGTTTTGCTTTTGGCATATTTTGTAGCTAGCGGTGTTTGTGAGTGAGAGTAAGTGCCCTTGGATCTTTACGGATCAGTTCTCCATGTTTGTACGCCGCCTACCGGCTTGATTTCCCTTGGACTAGGATGGTTGGCTCAGACTTAAGACGGCAAAGCGATTTGTGGGCACATGATGCTCGTTTTTCAGAAGTTCCTATGGTAGAAGCAAGTCACTGAGGTTGAACTCAGTGCGGTCTTGTCATTCGCGGAATAATCGTCTTTTGGAGTGGAGTGTTCATTTTCAAAAGGTGATTTTCGTCTTGGGGTCTTGGTTTTTGAAGTTGAGATTGGAATTTTAGGCTATGCCACGGGTTGGTTTCCTGGTCTTGGTTGTTTTCACCCCTTAAGGTTCAGTGGAAGTATGTGGCTTCCCTAAGGTTTGTGCGGTGTGTTCGGTAAGCAAGTATCGGATGGCTTAAGGGTTTTTAGGATAGCTAAGTACCGGGAAAACGCCCTTAGTGGCTTTGAGAAAGGGATTTGGAAGCATAAGACAAGTAATTGGAATTTTGAGTGAGTTGCATCTGCCATGGTCATGTATTGCTCATTTCGATGGTTTTTGATTAGTTTCGTCATCTTCAGTTGAAATCCGATGTTTTTAGTCAAGTTCGGGCTAAGCGAGCGAGAGTTGGAGCCCAAGAAGGAATTGTTGGAGTTGGAAGTGAATTTGAGGATTTTCCTCTCAACCTGAGTTATGTGATGGCATTGTTCGACCTGAGAGTGTGTCCGAGTGTCACGATCTGATTTTTCAGGTCATGATGGCGCCTACTATGACCCACCAGTAGGCAAGACGACCCATATCCCAGAACTATGAATAATGAGATGTCAGGATAGAAGACCAATAATTCAATCTAACAAAAGTAATGAAATAATAGGAATATAAATGAACGGGCAAAAGCAAAGCGAAATATATACAAATGAAAGTCTCTCCCAGAACCTAGAAGTCATATGTACAAAGCTACTACAAAAAGAGTACAAGTCCCAAAAGTGGACCACAGAAATAGGGTTGTCTCAAAAAGCAAAAGATAAGCAAAATATATGTACACAAGGAGATGGTTAAATCTAGAAAATGTAATAGGCTCACCATCTCCTCCGATCATGACCGCAGCTGACTCGAATCAATGTCGGTAGCTAGTACTCTGACCTGTATCAAAAAAATAGATGCAGAGTGTAGTAAAAGTACCAAAACAACAGGTACCCAGTATGCATCATAGGCCGACTGAGCAAGATAAGCAAGAGCAAACTGAAATGCGAGAAAATAACCACAACCAAGGACAAAAAAAGAAGTAAATGAAGGTATGTGCACGAGCGTACTCAACAAACAAGAGAATCAACTAGATAAATCCGCCAACCTCCCATAAACCCAATGGGTACGCTCGTGCATAAGTCTAATGTAACAACCTGAATGGGCCCCTATAAGCCTGACAGGAGCAAAGATAGTTGAAGTAAAAAGAACAAAGCCAATGGAGTTCCAATAATACTACAAATTTCCAAGACTTGAACCGAACTATCCCAAAAGCTTGAATTTGTAACCCAAAGTTGAGAGTAGATAAAGTCTTTAACCAAAGATTCATCAGAGAATGAGGGACCCAAATCTAGATCTTGAAAGCAACACAGACTTGAACTAGGTGACAGATAATTGTTGCTTTGATCCATATGTATGCTGGACCACAGACATGAATTGGGTAACTGTAGCTAGAAAGTCAAACACAAGTAAGATGGACCACGAACTTGAACTGGGTACTGTAGTTAAGGATTCGATCACAAGTAGTCTAGACCACGCACTTGAATCGGGTACTAGAGCAAAAAAGTCGATCACAAGTAAGCTAAACCACAGACTTGAACCAGGTACTGTAGCTAAAGAGTTGAAAAGAATTAGGATCAGCAGCCAACCAAGCATCATGGGGAGTGCCCCCAAATCAAGTACCATCAATACATCACTCTTGCCCGAACCATATTTAACCAAAATCATCGAGAGGACTCCAGAATCAAAAACCAAGCAGAACAGGACCAATAGGAGAATAAGGCATTATGGAGGTAAGGTCACTAGGTGTGTTACTGCCTAGCTAAAGCTCAAACTATCAGACTCAAGTCTGCTATATCAATCTATAGGGAGCTAACTATTTGAAATGATATCGGAGAAGTTCTAAGGCCTAACAACACAAATATTGTGCAAGTATAAGGTGACACTCTACCCCTATACTAAGGCCAAACATGCTTCAAAATATATAACCAAAGACACAGCACACACCAAAAGGTATGGATGATCAACAATAATCGAAGACATGCTTTAACAGTTCGACATTACCTTGAATATAACACCTAAGGCATGAAATCTAGGAATTAAGCATGCTCGACATCCAAAACCCATAAAACTCATACAATTCAATATACAAATGCCTAAACACGCTTAGTCTAAAGAGGATAAAACCTTAGCCTACCTAAAGTCCGGCCGCGCATGCTCTAATTCATGGAATCTGAGCTTTTCCCATCCGAATAGGCTCAGAACACTACCACGGTGTCAAATAAAAAATCACAATAGTGTTACGATCATTTTGACATTAAATGCACAATTTTCGAAGACAAACTAATTTTGAGGTCCAAAAGGGAAATGTGAGACCCACATTCGAAATTCCAGAATTGACCCCAAAAATTAGTCCAAAAAAGTACCCCAAGCTCAAAAATAAAATTAGAACACTGTCCGGAGTTGAGAAACAACATGAAATGAGCATGCAAAGAAATTCCAACATTTTCAACCTAAAAGAATGAATGAGGCAGCATCTATATGAAGTAATTTCTCAAAAACGAAACCCCCCCAACCCAAACCAAACATACTATATGATGTTTCTTGTGGAAAAACTCACAAGTTAGCCTCAAGAATTACTAAAAACTGAGCTAAGATGATTAAGTTACAAACCTCCAAAAACTCATGAAACTTCCAATCCAAAAAATGACAATAGCAGCAGCTAAAATAGACATATACCTCACACGAAGCTCCGAAATCACTTTTCGATAACACCAATGGATTCCCCACGAAATTCTCTTGAGTTTAGACCTTTTGAACACAAATTTGGTTGAGGAATGTAGGAAAAATCGAAGTTTGAAGAGGTGAGTTATGATAGAATTCGTCCTTAGTTTTTTAATAAAAGACCAAGGTTTTGGCCTTCGCGAATGCAGAGGTCAGGAACTTGGCCTTCGAGAACACGGACAGAGGCCCGCGAAAGCGGAGCCAAAAGAGACACACCTCTGTGAATGTGACCAAAGACACACAAAAGTGGAGGGATATTTTTGGGACCTCCACGAACACGCCCAAGGGCCCACAATCGCAGAGAACAAACTTGGCTTTACCAGATATCAGCTGAAATATTGATTTTCACCAAGTTTAAATATTTTGACGGGGTGCTCGAAATTTGTTCAAAATCCCGTGCGTGCAAACGAGATAAGCTACCCCACAAAATTTGATATTCCGCACTCAATGGCACATTCAAAATTCATATACAATTTTATTTTAATGAAAAGTGGGGCCAACACCCAAGTGCCATTTTGAGCCAAATTTTACTATAGGCCTCGAAATTAGATCAAATATCTCGGGAAGCAAATGAAGGGTCATTCTAGACCAAATTTAACATTCCAGAGCTAACTGCACTATCAAAATTTTCATCCGAGGGCATTTTCTAAGAATGCTGACCAAAGTCAACCATAGGCTAAATTTCAAAGGAAAAAGTGGTCAAATGGCCCCATGCTAGTACCAATTTCTTTGGTACTTCTGCCGACCATGCTACTAGTCTAATTTAGCCATTTTGGAGCTAATGGAACCGTTAGAATTCCATTTTGAGGTCATTTTAAGAATTTATGACCAAAGTCAACCTTTTAAGTTATAAAAGCTCCAAAATAGGGAAATGGGCCTAAAACCCAAACGAACGACTAGGCAATCGAACAATCAGTGCCAGAAAGTCATAAATTACTTGGGGTCGCTACAAGAATGCTCTAAATGGTGGAATGAATGCTTTAATTCAAAAATAAACTGGAGAGTCATTACAATATCCACTACTAAAAGAACTTTTGTTCGCGAAAGTAAGAGTCAATAAGTACCTAAAGGCTCAAATAAGTTGGGGAGTTGTGCCCGCATCTCATGCTCAGTCTCCCAGGTAGCCTCCTCGACTTGATAATGCGTGCAACGACCTTAACCATAGGAATGGATTTGGATCGCAACTACCTGACATCTATAAAAAAAATAGCAACTAGTCCTCAATATAGCTCAAATAATCATCTAAGTGAAATGCGTCATACTAAAGCACATGCAACTCATCTGGAATATATCGGTGCAGCATCGAAACATGAAAGACTGGGTGAATAGAATGAAAAGGCCAGAGGCAAAGCTAACTCATATGCAACCTCGCCAACTATCCTCAATATCTCAAAAGGGTCAATATACCTGGGGCTAACCTTCTCGTTCCTCTCAAATATCATCATTCCCTTCATGGGCGATACACGGAGGAATACTCTATCACCAATGACAAATCTCAACGGCCTACACCTATGGTCCGCATAACTCTGGTATCTACTCTGAGTTGTCCTGAGTCTATCCTAAATCACCCTCACATGATCTAAGGCTTCCTACATCAACTCTGTACTACATGGCCTAGGTTCAGTAAAATCAAATGAACCAACCAGAGAGTGACAATACTGCCATATAAGTCCTTAAATGGTGCCATCTGAATACTAGAGTGGTAGTTATTGTTGAACGCAAACCCCACAAAGGGAAAAAACTGATCCCACTGACCCTTAAACTCCATAACACAAGCCCGCAACATTTTCTAAAGCTCGATTACTAACTAATGTCAGGTCCTGGGATGGTTTCTTGTGTTTGTTTCAATTATTCTCTTTTTTATCAAAATATGGATTAGGGGGTCAAAACCTACGGAAAATAGTCTCGATGGATTTTTAGGACTCGTAGATCGAAAGATAGATTTCTCAAAGAAACTGCGCAAACCAGAAGATGTGCGGCAAGTCCACGTCATGAACCTAGCAATGGTTTTTTAGCCGAATTTAGTTTTTAGTAAGGGCACTTTAGACTATTCCCTAATTGTTAACTAATGAACCTAGATGTTTTTAGGACCTAATTCAGCTCTATGAATTGACCTAAACCTCTAACTCAATTCATTCTTCTACAAATCACCTACCCATATATTTCTCTCTACAAAAGATTCTCAAGGGCTCCATTGAAGATTTACCTAAATTCACTCAAGCTCTCCATCAAAACTCTCAAGTTCTTCAAAAGTATTTGTTTTTTTACTTAAGGTATGTGAGTATTGATTCATGGATTCTTTCATCCATGAAGCCCAATCAATTTCTCAAGTTTTCTATCAAATTGAAGTCTGGTATTTTATGGGTTTTATGATCTCTATTCCTATTGCATGAATTATGATTCAAATTATGATCATGAGTCTATTTTGATATAAATTGATGTTTATTGCCTTAAATTGAAAAGATTTTCCATTAATTCTCCTATTTTAATCTCTAGGGTTCATGATGTAATTATGAGTATTTTTAATTATACTTTCTAATGATACTATCTATATGAATTATGTATGGGATGATATAAATTTTATGATCATGCATGTTTTCAAGTCAATTACATGATTTTTCAAAGTCAATTGATTATGCAATAGAGTTCTACTCTAAGTTCTAGGTATGAATTTCATTCAAGTTATGAAGTAAGGTGACTTAGGGCCCTATGTGATGACCTAAGGCCTAAAAGAGGTGACTTAGGGACTTATGTGGTGAACTAAGGCCTAAGAATATGAATTATGAAAATATGATTGTAATGATGAAAGGACAATTCTCACATTACAAGTATGTTATGAAAATGAGCTACTCTTTGATTTCAAACCTATGATCATGACTATGATATATGTAATAATGATTTTTATGCTATGCATGTATTCCGTGGGATTTGACTTAACACCGAGTGGACTTGAGGTGGAGGCCCTACCAAAAGCCTTAGTAGCAGCCTCATGTCCCATAAACTACGTACCACTGTAGGTTGCCTTCATGGCCTAGCTATTGAATCCAGATATAGCATATGTATGACCCGCCTAGTAGGTAGAGTCTACCTTGGCAAGTAGATTCCCCTTTTTCTTCATTGTGTGAGGAGATAATAGAATTCTATATTATAGCTCGCATGGTCTTATTGTCGGTTATGGTTTCTATCCCACATATATATGATCTTGTATGTATGCTACGATTTTAAATTATGCTTTTTAAATGCCTTGGTCAATATGATTTTTCTCATGACTTTACTTACCTCATCTTATCATGTGGTTTACTTGACCATTGCATTCCATGATTTACGTTGCATGTCACGCCCTCATACTTAGTACATTCCAACGTACTAATACATACATTTTGCCTACATTATCTCATAATATATGGGTTGAGGTTAAAGATCATACTCATCTACGTGGCTAGTTAAGCTTTCCTATCCAGCGGTGTTTGTGGTGAGTCCTTATTTATTGGAGACTAGTTATCGAGTTAGTTATTGTTTTTAAAGAATTTTTCTATGTTTCATAGTGAGGGTGAGCTAGGGACATGTCTTATCATCTTCCCATATTCATGAGTAGAGGCATCTAGTTGGACAAATATTCGATTTTATGTTGTCATGTGACATTTTTAAATTTCTATTCATAGTTTAGACTCTCTTATGATGTTTCTGATTTTTCTTTATCTTATGTAAGCTTATGATATGTACAAGAGGCTTAGTTGGAGCTCTTTCAAGATTTTAATCATCGTGTTACGACTACGCCCTAGGTTGGTTCATGACAAACTTGGTATTAGAGTACAATATTTTTTTCAATTGTCCTAGGGTATCCAACATGCCGCGTCAAGTAGAGTGTCTTATTCATGGGTGTGAAGCGCACCACACTTATGAGTAGGAGGCTATGAGGCATTTTAGGAATTCTCACTTCTTTCATGATCCATGTCGTGCTATAGAGTTTACCGTAAGACTTTTCTTCCCTAACGGTCTTTTTTTACAATTTTTAGAAAAATGGCTCCAAGAAGACCACCATTTCCAATGGGAAGTAATGTTGATGAAGCCCAAGCTCCTCCGTCTCCTTAAGGCAATGGTCCCATACCGGATCAAGTGACTAATGCGGAGTTCTGAACCACCAATACTATGCTAGCCCGAGTGGTGATCAACCAAGGTATTGTGACTCATCCTAATGTTCCTACTCCGGCCTCAAGAGTAAGATACTTTGCACGAATGAATCCTCCGGAGTTTCATGGCTCAAAAGTTGATAAGGATCCTCAAGAGTTCATTGATGAGGTCTACAAGATAGTGAGTATTATGGGGGTGACTTCGGAAGAAAAAGCAGAGTTGGCGACTTACCAACTTAAGAGTGTTGCCCATGTTTGGTATACTTAATGGAGGTTGGAGAGGGTGGATGAAGGACCTATTGAACGGGATGCTTTCAAACTTGCTTTCCTTGATCACTTTTTCTCTCTTGAGAAAAGGGAGGTAAAGTGTTGGAGTTCATAAATCTTCGACAAGGCAATATGGGGATGAGGGACTATGCCCTCAATTTACTAAGCTATCCAAGTATGCTACTTCATTGGTTGTCGATCCACGTTCTCGAATGACTAAATTCATATGGAGGGTGTCTGACTTAGTTGTTAAGGAATGTCGCACTGCTATGCTTGTTAAGGAGATGGACACATCTCATCTCATGACTTTTGCCAAACAAATTAAAGGAGAAAATCTCAAGGAAATAAAAATGAGGGATTCTAAGAGGGCTTGGTATGAAGGTGGGTTCTCCAATACTAGGATCGTTGGTAGTAGTGGACGCTCTCAACAAGGTCAAAGCTCGAGGATGAAGTTTTCTAAATATATGGTACCATACCCTAAAGCTTAGGGAGAATTAGGTGTAAATGCTAATAACCCTTCTTTTCCTAAGTGTGAAAGGTATGGAAAGAATCATGGAAGAAAGTGCTTGATGGGAATGGGTGCTTGCTATGGATGTGGCAAGATGGTCCATAAGCAATCCGAGTGCCCTCTTGTTGCCAACAAGGGTGGAGAAGGTCGTCCTCTAGAAGTCCAAGTGCAACAAGGAACCCAATACCAACCTAAGGGTGGCCAATGCAATAACTGATTCTATGCTCTTCATGCTAGGCAAGAGGTTGATGAGGCTCTCGATGTGGTCATAGGTATGTTACGAGTCTTTAAATTTGATATTTGTGCATTTCTTAATCCGGGTTCCAACTTGTCTTTTTTTACTCCTTACATTGCTATGAGATTTGATGTGTGCCCCGAAATGTTAATAGAACCTTTTTTGGTTTATACTCCCGTTGGTGATTTGGTATTAGCCAACAGAGCTTATAGAAATTGTCTCATATGGGTTTTGCACAGAGTTATTCCATGTGACCTTGTTGAACTTGATATGACTAATTTTGAAATCATTCTTGGTATGGATTGGTTACATGCCACTTACGCATCTATATATTGTAGGACTCGTGTGGTTAAGTTTCACTTTCCTAATGAGCCTATTCTTGAATGAAAGGGTAATGATTCAGTGGTTAAGGATCGATTCATCTCATGTATTAAGGCCCGAAAAATGATTTCCAAAGGGTGCATTTATCATATTGTGAAAGGTAGGGACATCGATTTTAAAACTCCTACTCTTGAGTCGGTCCCTATAGTTAATGAGTTCTTTGATGTGTTTCCTGATGATTTTCCCGGTAGTCCTCTCGAAAGGGAAATTGACTTTGGCATAGATCTCCTTCCTGATACCTAACCTATTTCTATTCCTCTTTACCGTATGGCTCTAGCGGAACTTAAGGAGTTGAAAGAACAATTGAAGGATTTATTGGATAAGGGTTTTATAAGACCGTATATTTTACCATGGGATGCTCCTGTGTTATTTTTTAGGAAGAAAGATGGGTCACTCTAAATGTATATAGACTACCGGCAATTGAATAAAGTCACCATAAAGAACAAATATCCAATTCCAAGGATAGATGACTTGTTTGATCAATTACAAGGAGCAAGCTACTTTTCTAAGATTGACCTCTATTTCGGTTATCATCAATTGAGGGTAAGGGAGTGTGATATTCCCCAAATGGCTTTTCGGACAAGGTATGGTTATTTTGAATTTGTAATAATGTCATTTGGTTTGACTAATGCTCCCGCTATATTCATGGATTTGCTGAATCAGATTTTTAAGCCATATTTGGACATGTTTGTAATGGTGTTCATTGATGATATCTTAATTTATTCTCAAAATGAGGAAGATCATATGGGTCACTTTAGGATTGAGTTGCAAACATTGAGAGAAAATCAATTATTCACTAAATTTAGTAAGTGCGAATTTTGGCTGAGGGAGGCTGCATTTCTTGGCCATGTGGTGTCCGGTGATGGGATTAAAGTAGATCCAAAGAAACTGGAGGAGGTTAATAATTGGCCTAGACCATTATCTCCTTCATACATTAGAAGCTTTTTGGACTTAGCCGGATACCACAGAAGGTTTGTTTGAAGAGTTATTATCTATTGCTTCGCTTTTAACTAAGTTAACACCAAAGAAGGCAAAATTCCAATGGTCGGAAGAATATGAGAAAAGTTTCAAAATATTGAAGGATCATCTTACGTTGGCTCCTATTTTGACATTGCCCGAAGGTTTAGATGGGTTTGTTGTTTATTCTGATGCTTTGCTTGTTGGTTTGGGTTGTGTCTTGATGCAACATAGTAAGGTTATAGCCTATGCCTCTAGACAACTTAAAGTGCATGAAAGAAACTATCCAACCCATGATCTTGAACTTTCCATGATTGTGTTTGCATTGAAAATTTGGCGCCATTATCTTTATAGGGTTCATGTTGATGTGTTTATTGACCATAAAAGCTTGCAATACGTGTTTAGTCAAAGGGACTTGAACCTTAGGCAAAGGAGGTGGCTTGAACTCCTAAAAGACTATGATATGAGCATATTATACCATCCGGGTAAGGCAAATATTATAGCCGATGCTCTTAGTCAGTTATCTATGGGTAGTGTTGCACATGTTGAGGAACGTAAAAGGGAATTGGTTAAAAAGGTCCATAGATTGGCACATTTAGGTGTGAGTTTGGTTGATTCCAATGATGCAGGCGTTCTTATACATAATGGTTCGGAATTGTCTTTTAGGGCAGACGTTAAGGCCAAAGTAGACAATGATCCAATTTTTGTCGAATTGAAGAAGTCGGTTGCCAAAAAATCCGTTGAGGCTTTCTCCCTAAGAGAAGATCGGGTACTACATTACCAAGGTCGTTTGTGTGTTCCAAATATTGATGGATTAAGAGAGTTGATATTGAATGAGGCCTATAGTTCTCAGTATATCTTGGATCCACCAAGATGTATCGTGACTTCAGAGGAGTGTATTGGTGGAATGGCATGAAAAAAGACATAGCAGAGTTCGTGACTAAGTGTCCTAATTGTCAACAAATGAAAGTTGAACATCAAAGGACGGGAGGTCTCGCTCAAGAAATCGAAATTCCTACATGGAAGTGGGAAGATGTGTATATGGACTTTGTCACGGGTTTGCCTCGTACTAGAAGACAACATGTTTCTATTTGGGTCATTATGGACCGAATGACCAAATCGGCACATTTTCTACTAGTCAACACTTTTTATGGTGCTGAAGACTATGCTAAGTTATACATTCGTGAACTTGTGAAACTTCATGGTGTTCCTTTGTTGATTATATCGGATAGAGGTACTCAATTTAGTTCACATTTTTGGAAGTCATTCCAGAAAGGTCTTGGCACTAAAGTCAAGCTAAGTACCGCTTTCCATCCTCAAACCGATGGAAAAGCCAAAAAATAATTCAAACCTTGAAGGATATGTTAAGGGCATGTGTGATTGATCTTAGAGGAAGTTGGGATGACCATTTTCCATTGATTGAGTTTGCCTACAATAATAGTTATCACTCTAGCATCCAAATGGCTCCTTTTGAAGCCTTGTGTGGGAGAAGATGTAGGTCCCCGGTGGGGTGGTTTGAAGTAGGTAAGATGGCATTGATTGGTCCATATTTAGTAGTTGATGCAATTGAGAAAGTAAGCCTCATAAGAGAAAGATTGAAAATGGCTCAAAGTTGTCAAAAGTCCTATTCGGATACTAGGAGGAGAGAGCTTGAATTTGATGTGGATGATATGGTGTATTTGAAGATTTCACCTATGAAAAGGGTAATGCGGTTTGGTAAGAAAGGAAAGTTGAGCCCTAGATAAAAAGGGCCCTATAGGATATTGAAGCGCATTGGCAAAGTAGAATATGAGTTAGACTTGCCACTTGAGTTAGCTATGGTTCATTCTGTATTTCATGTGTCAATGTTGAGGAAGTTTATGGGTGATCCAAATTCTATTGTGCCAATGGATAATATAAGTATTGAAGAGAATTTGACTTATGAGGATGTCCCAATTGAGATTTTATACCGGCAAGTGAAAAGGTTAAGAAATAAAGACGTTGCATCCGTCAAAATGTTATAGAGGAATCAACAAGTAGAGAGTGCTATGTGAAAAGCAGAATCAGACATGATGAAGCATTATCCGTATCTCTTTTCTTTCACTCGAGCCTAAAGGTACTAAGATTTTCATGATCAAATCGATTAAACTTATATGTTTCAGTTCTATATCTCATCCATATGCATGCATGATTCATGAAAATGATTTTTTCTCAAGGACTATGTCACGACCCAACCCCGTAGGCCATGATAGGTGCCTGAAGTGGGCACTCGCGTATATCCCTGCTATCTGTAAGTAAATCTATCCCCTATTTAAGTTATAGCACATCAACAGGCAGAATAACATATAAGCCAATGAGGCTTATCATAGGCACCACTATACATACATGCATATACAACCCATACACAACCCACATACATGTCCACAGATCTCTAAGAGTAAGAACAGTAACATAAGATGGGATAAGGCCCCCACCGTCTCCGTGAAAAAATAAATATATACATCGAGGGTTAATACCAAAACTAGGCTCCGGCACAATGGAGCACTTCTGAACTGCTGAGTGGAACTCCTACACTGACGGATCCCCAACGTGTGTATCTGTACCTGCAGGCATAAATACAGCCCCTCCGAGAAAGGAGGGGTTAGTACGATATATGTACTAAGTATGTAAAACATAGATATCATAAGGAAATTACAGTTGGAGTAGGGATGTAGGGGGCAAGTATAACATTTAATCATTTATCGTACTCGCATCGTATAAAAGAAAGTCATACATATTACTATCACGTACTATGCCCGGCCTATTTTGGGGACTCGGTGTACCATCTACATCACTCTATCATCATATGCACATATATATTATTAGCGTTGTGGAATGTACAACCCGATCCATATATATAGTAAGTACATGCCGAGGAACATACGGCCTGATTCGCACATCGTACAATAATGACGAGGAATGTTCGGTCTGATCCACATATCATATAGTAATGCTGAGGAACATTCGGTCCGATCCAGATATCATATAGTAATGCCGAGGAACGTTCGGTCTGATCCTGATATCATATAAACATACGTGCCCGGCCCTCTAGTGAGGGACTCATGAGTTGTTCATATCATTGCATCATCATTTTCTCATATAGCATACCCGGCCCTTTAGTGAGGGACTTGGTGGATAATGCAGTATACTACGCATGATTACATACCCAGCTCGGGACTCAGTGATAGAAGGATTACTGTATACACGAGTAGAGTAGTGAGTAACCATATGCACTGTAGACCATCATTGGAGACTTGTTGAAATAATCAAGATGAACTATCATTCAAACATTAAGACAATAGCCAAAACAAGTACCTTTGGAGTGTCATTATGGTTTGCATCAAAGTAGCACTTTTGGAATCATCTACTTGTATCAAGGCATAATAAAATATCTTTTGGAAGTCAAGAAAATGGCCATCTTAGTGGCTTTGAGAATGGGGGCTTCCTTGGGAACACATATACTTTGTCTATATGTTTCATAAAGTTCATACCAAAAAAAAAGAAGATAAACTTTACCTACTTACTGCTTTCCATGGAATAGAAAAACTTGAGAAGCCTTAGTTCAATTATTGAAAGAGTTATAGCTTAAAGGAGTGAATAAGAGTCATGCTTTATACCACAACATAAATTATACTAACTTAGGATGGTTGGACACTTTCACATGAATCGAGGCAAAAGGACATAAGTTCTAGGAAATTAAAAACGTTAGCCATCATAGTGTACTTAAGAATAAGAGCTTCTTGTAGACTTTGTGCATTCTTCGTCCATTGGATTTCTATGGGTCATGTCAAAATAAGAAAGAATATAAGCTTTAAATACCCTCTACTTTCCCTCATACAGTCATTATATACATATATCATATCCGGTCCATCATGAACTCGGTATTATAACTTTTTCATTGCTTTACCATACCATCATATAACATACCCGACCCATGATGGGACTCGGTGAGTAATTATAGAATTATAATATCGTACATACGTCAAAGACATATCAAGAGGGAAGAAGGGTAGTTTTACATACTTGTGCCAAAACATGCCAAGAGAAAGCTCACATACCTTTTTCGGGATTAATTGAAATCCGGCTTGCCTTGATACCTTCTTAACCTATTTTACATGAAAGTAATACTAAGATTAATATCCTTTCACTTTCAAATATCCCACTCTACAACCAAATACTAATAGGAGTCATTTCCTTATCCATTACCCTCGACTAGTTTGTTACTAGTTTCGATGCTACCGAAAATCGGGCAGCATTTCCCCTGTAACTTCAATATCCCCAAGGTTTCAACTCGGCTACAATTCTAAAAACCATATCAAAAACAAAAACCAGCAGCATATATACAAGTAAACCACCTCAACATTATACAATACAACTCCAAACAACTAGCTCAAACTACAATACGAAAATAGAGTTTTTCATCTTTATTTTACAAAATCTTTAACCATACCAAATGGAGGGTCGTGTGGCTAAAACCAGAATCACCCACACATTTTTAAAAAACATTAAATCCCTATAACACGCAACCCAACCAGCTGCACCCGCAGCACCACAACGACAACCCACTACTCGACTTCGATTTAGCTATAACCACTTCAATTTAGTTTGTTTCTAACATCAAGAATACTTATGCAATTTTTCAAATTCCAACATTATTGAAGACTTTTAATATATATCTAACAACATCATAAGCCCCAATTTGAAAGGGAATCCCTTACCTTGCCCGAAACTCGTCAAACTCATTGAAATTTTCCCCAGAAGTTCTTTTAGCGCGACTAAAACTTTGTGTCTGTTTGCTATCATTTTGGGGCTGATTGAAACTATAAATTTACATTACTAACACCTTCATACCCTCTTGGTATACCCTATATAATTAATTCATGAAACAAAATTGGAGAACTCACCTTTTTCTCCCTAAAACCGTAGCTCTCTTTCTCTAGCTTCAAGTTTTCTCTTCTCTTCTTCTTTCTAGAATTTTCTTTTGATAAAGATGAACTAAAATATAAGGATGGGCTAAAAGTTATCAAACATACATATATAGGCTAATTTAGGGGTGACACGTGTCAACCCCTAAGTGGTGACACGTGCCAAGCCCTAAGTGGTGACACGTGTCAAGCCCTAAGTGGTGACATGTGTCAAGCCCTCATTGGGCCAACACACCCCTTTCCTCCAATTACAGGCAGCCATATGGCATGTGAGGTCACCACCCTTGCTCCAGCAAATACCATATGGGACTCTCTTATGTTGCCATATGGCACTCTCTCATGCTGCTATGTGGCACTCTCTCATGCTGCCATATGGCACTCTCTTTTCCCCCTAATGGGTTTGTAATCTCGTCTTACTTTATAAACTTATGTAATCCTTGCTACGTAAGCTTGGTAAGTACTCTAGTAGCTTAAGTATATAAGATTTCTAAGTAGGTAGCTTACTTAAATAAGTCGTGTCCTACGACTCATTATTCGGTCTCCAACTTCTTCTGAATTCTTATAACTCTATTTTTAATCTTCTCTACTATAGGGTATCGCATTCTCCTTTCCTTAGAGTTTGTTGATAGCCTTATAGATTACCCGGCTTAAATGGTAACTCTTAAGAAGGCTTAAGAAGCTTTAATAAGCTTTAAGAAACTTTAGAAAACCTTAAGAAACTTAAGAGGCTTACGATCCTTCCCAGAACTTAAGAGCCTTTCAAAAGACTTAAGAACGCGTTCCAAAGTACAAAAGTACGGGGTGTAACAACCTTCCCCCCTTTAGGACATTTATCCTCTAATGTGAACGAAAACCTTCCTTAAGATCTTATACAGATTATATGGAAACTCCTGTCTATTGCAATAACACATACTTTTATCAAGCTATCACTATTAAAGTACCAAAGGTTAGGATTACCTGTAGCGTAAGGAGTAGGTACGGATACTTGTGTTTCATTTCCTCCTCCACTTCTCAGGTCATCTCTTCATGATTTTTATTTTGCCACAATACCTTGATGGAAGCTATGTCCTTAGTTTATAATCTTCTACTTCGCCAACCCAGGATGGCGATAGGTTGCTTCTCATAAGATAACTCCTCTGTGACCTGGATACCCTCTACAGGATATACCCGAGTTAGATTACCAACATACTTTCAAAGTATTGATACATGGAAGACTAGATGTACCGCTTCCATATTCGCTGGTAAGTCCAGCTCATAGGCAACCTTGCCTATTCGGCAGAGGATCTGATAAGGTCAATGTATCTGGGACTAAGGTCCCCTTTCCTACTGGATCTCATTACTTTCTCTGTGGATGACACTTTTGAGAGTGCTTAATTATAACTTAAAACTCTAGAGATTGACATCGATTATCTACGTATGACTTCTGTTGACTCGGAGCTGCTAATAATCTCTCCTGAATAAACTTCACCTTTTATACCGCTTATTAAAACACATTTGGGCGTATTAGTCGTGTTTTACTATCATCAAACCAATTAATTGGTGACCTACACTATCAGTCATACCAAGTCTCGTACGGGGCCATCTGGATACTAGAATGATAGTTAATATCATAAGTACATTTGACAGGTAGTAGGCAATTGTCCGAGCTACCTTTGGAGTCAACCATATAGGCCTGCAACATATCGTCTAACGTTTAGCTAGTAAACTTAGTCTGTCTAGTAGTTTGAGGGTAAAATGGTGTACGAAGACCTATCTGTCTTCCCAATCTTTTCATAAACTGATCTTCGATAGTTAACTGTAACTTGGTCTCCTTCATCTAGGACAATAGCTATGGGAATTCTGTAAGGTCCTACCACCCTCTTGGCCTATAATTTCATACAATCTCGGCTGAGCAGGTAGTCTTTGATTGGAGGAACATGGGTTGATCTTGTTAATTTGCAGATAACATTTCATATAGAATTATCTATCTAGGGAGTGCAAGGTGAGTCTTGTAGCCAAGGTCGTGTTGTGGAATCTTCAACCTCGAATATTACTTATTGCCTTCTTTAGATAACATCAACTCGTACCCTCGCCTTTTGGGGTTTTGCTTTTTGCCCATCAGAGTCGGCTACTAAGTTGTGCTGAAGTCCCATCACACAATGACCTGTATAGATATTTCGTGGTTTGCCTATCATTAACAGGTATTATGTTGAAGAACTATGGCATACAAGTGCGTTATTTGTTAGTAATCAGCTAATCCTGCTTGCTTTGCTTAAGCCCTTTTTTAATTCCCTTAACATAATTTATAACACTCTAGATACATAATCTCATATCGTTGCTTCACCGCTAGTTCGGATTCTTCCATTTCGTACGATCATAGTAGCACTAACACACCCGATCCCACCAGAAATTTTGAAGTTAAATGTGCTTGGGCAAGAGTAGTACTAGGATGGATAACCCTCCCGGGAAGTCTTCGTGTCACATTCCATTGCAATCCTTGCAATAATGTGCGAAGGCACTCAACCTAGCCCAAGATTTACCTTAGCATCTTCTCGCTAGTCTTCATGCTTTGCCTTGGCCTCTCCTCTTTAATCTTACAACCGGTATTGTGGTAGATCTTTAGTTCCACCACGACCATGTCTTATTTCTCCCTTAGTACTAATTCCATTTAGGTAGTTTGTCTTAAACCCTTTTTGCATCTCTCTATAACGTGTCCAAAATATCATAACTATATTGTCCTTCTTGAACCCTTACTCCTTTTATCATCTACTTACTCACTTGGCCCTATACGTAACACATATATATTCATAGGTTTCATAACCATTTTGATACAACTTGTATGAGGTGAACGTACTCTTTTCGTTTCCTGGATCATTCTGCTGTATTTATCTTATTTACATTGAAACTCGCTCATCCCATCTTATCATACTTATTTCTCTTCCTTTATTCACTATTTGCTCATCTCGCCTCCTATCATCAGAATTTTTCTGTTCCATTTCCTTGGTTATTTATCCATCACAACATCATTTGCGACCAACTATATAGCCAACATCTTAGCTTTTGACCCAGCATGGTATTGGTATCCTTCATACGATCTCTTGAGTTATTCGATACCATTTCCTAGTCGTACCTTTTCCTTTGTATACACACTCGTCTTTTAACATTATGTCATGCAGGGTCTTGCCAAAAACTTCTTAACACCGCCCTAAATACCATGTTGACTTCTACCCGATTATTGGTGGTTTTCAGACCTTCCTAACTGGTTTCAGCAAGGGATCTTATTGAAGTTTCAGCATCCATGTCCAATATATTGTAGTGTCCATTGTTTCCATCTCACGCTTGCATTTCCCTTACCCACTTCCCCCTTTTAAGGGGTACTTATACCTTTATCCGTTTATACCTTTCTCTATGTCTCTATATCTAGTCTTAAATTTATCTAATCCGTCTCCCCATCTACTTGGTACTATATCACACACACATCTTTCTTTACAAATTATAACGTGATTATCCACGTGCGAAGCCTTGACTAAATCACAAGGTGACGAGAGCCTTCCCATACATAATGTGATATCTCATCCACAACTCATCCAAGGCCACATTCTCCTTATCTTTGTCAAAGGTTAATTCACACTTATAATCATTACCATTTTAATTAGGCAACACTTGTATTCCGACAATGATTGTCCAAGGTTCTCTTAGAGTAGTAGCTTTATCCCAATCTATATGCTTTGTTTCTTGGGGTGAACGTAAGTTGCACTATTTATTTCTTAAGTTTTCCTTCTTTTTCTCTTAAGGGTTCCATTATTTTTGGGGCGACATTGTGTGCACGCATCATTCCTTTATACCTTATGCCCCTTGCCCTTACTGTGTACCCAACACAGGTTTTTTAATCTAGTCAACACATACCACGTGTACCTTACTAGCAGTCTTACCTTATTCCCGTATTTTTGTACCACACCTTTAAACTCATACTTGCATATTCAATTACTGACATCTATCTGGGGTGCTTCTGTTCAAATTTCCTCTCATAGATTCCATCTTCAATTAGTTGGTGAAGGGCTAATAAAGTGTTATCCTAAAGCATATTCCAATCACCATCAGCAGGGAACTAAAATCCAATGAGCATCCCAGTGCTCCTTAGTGCTTGACTCACATGGACTCCCTCTAGATCTATTCTTGAGTCGTAAATGACTTATCTTGTCCTCAAATAATAGTTGAGGGTTCTGTACTTTCCAATAAGAATGAAACTCCATCATCGGGCATATTGCCCCTCAACATGAGCTTTCCCTAAGGTGAAATACAGCTGAAGATACCTTAGTCTGAACTTTGCTGCTCAAATAGGCTATTGTTTCTTCGGAAAAAAAATCTCAAGTAAAAAGGGTGCCCCTTATCGATGACCTGGAGGGTACTTTTATAGCTTTAGTTCAACATAATAGGGGTACTCGGTATCAAATTCCAAGACATATTAAGAATCTATGTTTCATTCCCCTTTTTTTTTATTCTGGGAAAATTTCGGCAGAGTTTCCTCTATACTCCTTACTATCCCCAAAACCTGCACACAGGAAATACCAACAATGCCTCACAGGGCCAACATATATATATATATATATATATATTCATATCATATCACATCCACACAGGGCTTTCAATATCAATAATAGTATGAAAATGATGGACTTACCTCATGTGTCTAACTCAACCTGCATCTGTTACACTTTCCGGTCTACTTTCCTTTTAGTTTTTGAATTTACATTTCAATCATGTGTCAATACCTTACCTAACAGATATCTTTCATTCCTTTGCTTACTTGTGTGCTTCGTAACTTCCAATGTCGTCAATTACTTCCTCCGGTTGATGTCGTTCTTCTGCTAAAATCCAAGGTTAATATAAGGACTTTTCCTATGACTCGGATCTATAGCACGATCTTAGATATAAAAGAAAGGTAACACCCTAAATGCCCTGTAGCCTCCTGTTTATAGATGTGGTGTGCAATACACTTATAAATAAGACCCTACTAAACACAGTCTATAGACATTCCGAGGAAGGACCACTCTGATACTATTTTTGTCACAACCAAACTCCATAGGCCATGATGGGTACCCGAACTGGGCACTCGCGTATATCCCTGCTATCTGTAAGTAAATCTGTCACCCGTTTAAGTTATAGCACATCAACAGGCAGAATAACATATAATCCGGCGAGGTTTATTATAGTCACTATTGTACATACATGCATATACAACCCATACACAACTCACATACATGTCCACAGACCTCTAAGGGTAAGAACATAAGGCAGGATAGGGCCCTCACCGTACCCATGAATAAATAAATATATACATCGAGAGTTAATACTAAAACTAGGCTCTAGCACAATGGAGCGCTTCTGAAGTACTGAGTGGAACTCCTACGCTGACGGATCCCCAAAGTGTGTATCTATACCTGCGGGCATGAACGCAGCCCTCTGAGAAAGGAGGAGTCAGTACGACATATGTACTGAGTATGTAAAGCATAGACATCATAAAGAAATTATAGGTGGCGTAGGGATGCAGGGAGAAAGTATAACATTTAACCATTTACCGTACTCGCATCGTATAAAAGAAAGTCATACATATTACCATCACGTACTGTGCCCGGCCCATTTTGGGGACTCGGTGTACCATCTACATCACTCTATCATCATATGTATATATATATTATTAGCGTTGTATAATGTACATCCCGATCCATATATATAGTAAGTACATACCGAGGAACGTATGTCCTGATCCGCATATCGTACAATAATGACGAGGAATGTTCGGTCCGATCCACATATCATATAGTAATGCTGAGGAACATTCGGTCCGCTCCAGATATCATATAGTAATATCGAGGAACGTTCGGTCTGATCCAGATATCATATAAATATATGTACCCGGCCCTCTAGTGAGGGACTCGGTGAATCATAATTGTATGACCATTATAGGTTCTGGCGCCATTACCACCTTATCACATCACATCATCATACATATATATATACATACGTACCCAGCCCTCTAGTGAGGGACTCGTGAGTTATTCATGTCATTGCATCATCATTTTCTCATATAGCATACCCGGCCCTTTAGTGAGGGACTTTGTGGATAATATAGTGAACTGCACACGATTACGTACCCGGTCCGAGTCTCGGTGATAGAAGGGTTACATATACACGAGTAGAATAATGAGTAACCATATGTATTTTAGACCATCATTGGAGACTTGTTGAAATAATCAAGATGAACTATCATTCAAAAATTAAGACAATAGCCATAACAAGTACCTTTGGAGTGTCATTATGGTTTGCATCAAAGTAGCACTTTTGGAATCATCTACTCCTATCAAGGCGTAATAAAATATATTTTGGAAGTCAAAAAAATGGCCATCTTAGTGGCTTTGAGAATGGGGGCTTCCTTGGGAACACATATACTTCGTCTATATGTTTCATAAAGTTCATGCCAAAAAAAAGAAGATAAACTTTACCTACTTACTGCTTTCCATGGTATAGAAAAACTTGAGAAGCCTTAGTTCAATTATTGAAAGAGTTATAGCTTAAAGGAGTGAATAAGAGTCATGCTTTATACCACAACATAAATTAACCAACTTCGGATGGTTGGACACTTTCACATGAATTGAGGCAAAAGGACATAAGTTCTAGGAAATTAAAAACGTCAGCCATCCTAGTGTACTTAAGAATAAGAGCTTCTTGTAGACTTTGTGCATTCTTTGTCCGTTGGCTTTCTATGGGTCATGCCAAAATAAGAAAGAATATAAGCTTTACATACCCTCTAATTTCCCTCATACAGTCATTATATACATATATCGTATCTGGTCCGTCATGAACTCAGTATCATAACTTTTTCATTGCTTTACCATACCATCATATAACATACCCGACCCATGCTGGGACTCGGTGAGTAATTATAGCATTATAATATCGTACGTATGTCAAAGACATATCAAGAGGGAAGAAGGGTAGCTTTACATACTAGTGCCAAAACATGCCAAGAGAAAGTTTCACATACCTTTTTCGGGATTAATCGAAATTCGGCTTGCCTTGATACCTTCTTAACCTATTTTACATGAAAGTAATACTAAGATTAATATCCTTTCACTTTCAAATATCCCACTCTACAACCAAATACTAATAGGAGTCATTTCCTTATCCATTACCCTCGACTAGTTTGTTGCTAGTTTCGAATCTACCGAAAATCAGGCAGCATTTCCCCTGTAACTTCAACATCCCTGAGGTTTCAACTCGGTCACAATGCCAACAATCATACCAACAATAAAAACCAACAACATATATACAAGTAAACTACCTCAACATTATACAATACAACTCCAAATAACTAGCTCAAACTACGATATAAAAATTGAGTTTTTAATCAACATCAGAAGCCCCAATTTGAAAGGGAATCCCTTACCTTGCCCGAAACTCGTCAAACTCATTAAAACTTTCCCCAGAAGTTCCTTCAGCGCGACTAAAACTGTATCTATTTGCTATCCTTTTGGGGCTGCTTGAAACCATAAATTTACATTACTAACACCTTTATACCCTCGTGGTATACCCTATATAATTAATTCACAGAATGAAATTGGAGAACTCACCTTTTTCTCCCCAAAATCGTAGCTTTCTTTCTCTAGCTTCAAGTTTTCTCTTCTCTTCTTCTTTCTAGAATTTTCTTTTGATAAAGATCAACTAAAAAATAAGGATGGGCTAAAAGTCATCAAACATACATATATAGGCTACTTTAGGGGGTGACCCATGTCAACCCCTAAGTGGTGACACGTGCCAAGCCCTAAGTGGTGACATATGTCAAGCTCTCATTGGGCCAACCCACCCCTTTCCTCCAATCACAGGCTACCACATGGCATGTGGGGGTCCACCACCCTTGCTCCAACTGCTGCCACATGGCACTCTCTCATGTTTCCATGTGGCACTCTATTTTCCCCTCGTGGATTTATAATCTCGTCTTACTTTATGAACCTATGTAATTGTTGCTACGTAAGTTTGGTATGTACTCTAGTAGCTTAAGTATGTAAGATTTCCAAGTTGGTATCTTACGTGAATAAGTTATGTCCTACGACTCATTATTCGGTCTCCAACTTCTTCTGGATTCTTATAACTCTATTTTCAATCTTCTCTACTATGGGGTATCGCATTCTCCTTTCGTTAAAGTTGTTTGATAGCCTTATAGATTACCCGTCTCATATGGTAACTCTTAAGAAGCTTAAGAGTTCCTAAGAAGCTTTAAAAAGCTTTAAGAAACTTTAGGAAACCTTAAAAACCTTAAGAGGCTTACGATCCTTCCAAGAATTTAAAAGCCTTTCAAGAAACTTAAGGACGCATTCCAAAGTACAAAAGTATGGAGTGTAACAGACTATGTCTTATGTTAAGTATGATGTTTACATGTTCTATGCATTTTTTCAAAGTGTGCTCATGTCTATGTTAGGTTTCTAAGTTCTTTTTCCATGTCCTTCCTGTATTAGTTAGATCTCATTCGAGGACGAATGTTCCCGGGGGGTATTGTAATATCCCTCAAAATGCTCATAATTATCTTAAGAATGCCTTGGAAATAGGCCACTCATTTAATGCATTATTCTTAATCTTTTTGAAAAATTCAAGTTTGGAATATCGATCAGGGGGTCAAAACCTACGAAAAATAGTCTCGGTGGATTTTTAGGACCCATAGATTGAAAGATAGATTTCTCAAAGGAACTGTACAAACTAGTAAGGTTTTCAGCAAGTCCGTGTCACAGACTTACTTGCCTCCGCATCGCGAACCTGGCAGTGGTTTTCTAGCCGAATTTAGTTTTTAGTAAGGGCACTTTAGAGTATTCCCTAATTGTTAGCTAATGAACCTAGACATTTTAGGACCTAATTCATCTCTATAAATTGACCTAAACCTCTAACTCTATTCATTCTTCTACAATTCACCTACTCAAATATTTCTCTCTCTACAAAAGACTGTCAAGGGCTCCATTGAAGACTTCAAGTAAATTCACTCAAGCTCTCTATCAAAACTCTCAAGTTCTTCCAAATTATTTGGTCTTCTCACTTAAGGTATATGGGTATTGATTCATGGATTCTTTCATCCATGAAGCCCAATCAATTTCTCAAGTTTTCTATCAAATTAAAGTATAATATTTTATGAGTTTTATGATCTCTACTCCTATTGCATGAATTATGATTCAAAGTATGATCATGAGTCTATTTTAATATAAATTGAAGAGTTTTTCCATGAATTCTTCTACTTTGATCTCTAGTGTTCATGATGTAAATTAGGAGTATTTTTAATTATACTTCCTAATGATACTATCTATATGAATTATGTATGGGCTGATATAAAGTTTATGATCATGCATGTTTTCAAGTCAATTACATGATTTTTCAAAGTCAATTGATTATGCAATAGATTACTACTCTAAGTTCAAGGTATGAATTTCATGCAAGTTATGAACAAGGGTGACTTAGGGCACTATGTGATGACCTAAGGCCTAAAAGACTTAGGGCCCTATGTGGTGACCTAAGGCCTAACGATATAAATTATGCAAATATGATTGTAATGATGAAAGGACAATTCCCACATTACATTTACGTTATGAAAATGAGCTACTCTATGATTTCAAACCTATGATCATGACTATGATATATGTAATTATGATTTCTATGCTATGCATGTATTCTATGGGATTTGACTTAGCATCGAGTGGACTTGAGGTGGGGTCCCTACCAAAAGCCTTAGTAGCAGCCTCATGTCCCATAAACTATGCTCCACCGTAGGTTGCCTTCATGGTCTAACTATTGGATCCACATATAGCGTATGTATGACCCGCCTAGCGGGATAGAGTCTACCTTGGCAAGTAGATTCCCCTTTTTCTTCCTTGTTTGGGGAAACAACGGGATTCCATTTTATAGCTCGCATGGTCTTATTGTCGGTTATGGTTCTTATCCCACATATGTATGATCTATTATGTATGCTATAATTTTTAAATTATGCTTTTAAAATGCTTTGTCAATATGATTTTTCCCATAACTTTACTTACCTCATCTTATTATGTGATTTACTTGACCATTGTATTTCATGATTTTCGTTGCATGTCACGCCCTCATACTTAGTATGTTCCGACGTACTAATGCATACTTTTTACCTACATTGTCTCATAGTGTAGGGGTTGAGGTTGAAGATCATACTTATCTACGTGGCTAGTTAAGCTTTCCTTCCAGTGGTGTTTGTGGTGAGTCCTCATTTATCGGGGACTAGTTATCGAGTTAGTTATTATTTTTAAAAACTTTTTCTATGTTTTATATTGAGGGTGAGCTAGGGACATGTCTTAGCCCCCGCCCATATTCATGCGAATTGCATGTAGAGATCCGTAGGGGCCCATATTCATGAGTAGAGACATCTAATTGGACAAATATTCGAGTTTATGTTGTTATGTGACGTTCTTAAATTTCTATTCATAGTTTAGACTCTCTTATGATGTTTTTGCTTTTGTTTTACCTTATGTATGCTTATGATATGTACAAGAGGCTTGGTTGGAGCCCATTAGGGATTTCAATCGTCGTGTTACAACTAGGTCCTAGATCGGGTCGTGACTGTAACTTTCTTTCCTCATTTATTAGACAAATACAATGCTTTGCTTGTTTGTTTTTCAATGTAATGTTTCAGTTCTTTGTAGTTAACTATGGAACTTTAAGGAAATAATGATTGTCTTGTATGTGTTTAATTATGTGTGCTTGAATTCATATAAAAATAATAATTATTATTTTTGGATATTAAAGTTAAACAAGTAATTAGAGGATATAAAATCTAGCTAAAAACAATTATAATGAAATAGGGATGTTCACGGTTTGGATAAAAATCAATTCAAATTGAAAAATCAAATCAAATCGTTTTTTTATTTAGTTTGGTTTGATTTGGTTTCACATTTTTAAAAAACAATAATATTTATTTTGATTTTGGTTTCGTTCAAAAGAACCGAAGAAATAATCAAAATGATCGACAAATTATATACATTTTTTTTTATAATTATATATACATAATATATTATTTCTTATGAATACTTTTTTATGCAAAAAAATGCAGCACAATAATTTAAAATAGTAAGAAATGATTCATCTTTTATTTGTATAATCATATCATTAGTTTATGCCTAAATCAACAATTTATGTTGTTTAGTACATTGAATTAGCAAATAATATAAGCAGAAAGTTAAACATAATTAAAGTTCTGGTATAACAATTATAAGATCAAAAATGGCACAAGAATATTTTTTTTTTCTCTTTTGAATGAATTGTTTCTTTAATTTTATTTTTGTGTATGGTTAATAACCGAATAATTGAACCAAACCAAACCGAAATCGATAACAACCAAACCGATGGATGTATGTTTTATTTGGTTTGGTTTTATTTGGTTTGGTTTTATTTTAATAATTTTAAAAACTGATTAAATTAATTTGGTTTTGATTTAAACCAATAATCAACCCAAACTGGCCCGTGAAACACAACCCCCCCCCCCCCCCCATAATGAATTGATTTGCTATCTCCACTAAAGGATTTTAACAGCTAGAATATTAATCAAGGAAGAAAAAATTTGGTCAATAAAAATGGAATATAACAATCGAAATTTATGTCATCGTTAAAGAATCTCTAATGACCAAATCCAATAATTAACTTTTAACGATCAAATTTCTTCTTCTTATTATCATAAATCTCTTGAGCGTTTTTAGGCTCTTAAGAATAATTTGCGTGTGCAATGCTTTTTGAATATATGTGTATCTTCTCAATTTTTCTTATCCAACTCAACTAGGCTAGCCATGGACCTCTTTTTTTTTTTTTTTAACACACTCGACAAAAGAAAATTTTATTATTCATTAAAATAGGCACACAATTAATTAGTTATCCATTTTAGTCATATTAGTATGTGTGCATTAGATTTTATATTTGTTAGAGATTTATATGTCAATTCAATTATTTCGACATTTAATTACTCATAAAACATTAAGTTTGTACATTACCTCATGTTTGATGATAATATAGTTTGTAAATAATTAAAATAACATATTTTTCACATGAAACGATAAAAATTAGACATTTTAATTTATTAAATGTTCAAATGCTACATCGTATATTATAAAGATAAAAAAAATCAATAATTTAAGAACAAAAAATGTTACAAAAAAAAATTAAATCTTACAATATTAAACATATATCATTCTCTCATAATAAAATACTTCTTAAAAAAAGGATAAAAATTTTAAAACAAAGAAACCAATGTATATTAGTCCAGATGTACGTAATACTCCTTTTTTAAATGTTGAACGGTCAAAGCATTTTGAAACAAAATAACCTATGTATATTAGTCAAGATTTACGTAATACTCCTTTTTTAATTGCTGAACTGTCAAAGCATTTTAAAACAAGGAAACCAATTTGCGAGGCATCAAAATCATGGCTTCCATAGAGTTGAGACATGAGAAGAAGACAATGGAAGAAGCTTAGACGACAGAATCAGTAAGCTGCCGGATTCACTCCTCATTCAAATTCTCTCTCTTTTGCCGATGACAAAGGATGCATTCAGAACTTGTCTTCTCTCAAAAAGGTGGAAGTATCCCGACTTTAATTGATAGCTTGAATTTCTCTTGTTTAAATTGTCGGCCAAGAGAAAACATCTTCTTTATTGATAATGCATTAGCTCATTCCATCTTCTCCAAATTAAAAAAATTCCAACTCAAATTCACTGACTGCAACTTGTGTCTGTTAGTCGATCGTTGTTCCAATCCCTGATCTGAATATGATTCCCTAGTCGATCGTTGTGTAAGTTTTGTTGTAGAGAGAAAAGTGGAAAATGCTGTGTTGTGGTTATATGGTAACGGGTGCACATTACCTGAATCTCTATACACATGTCCATCCTTGGTATCTTTATATAGATGTTCAACGTTGCGGCTTTGGACTTCCCCGCGGTCATATCATGGAACTCTCTAAAGAGCATAAAGTTGGGGTATTTGGTGATAAATGATGACCAAATTGTGAAATTATTGTCAGGTTGTCCTGCATTGGAATCTATGGAATTATATATGTTTGAGGGTTTCCATTTCTTGAAAATTAATTCTTTAAGATTAAAGAAATTGAAGCTGAAACATTATTTTTTTTGGGGAAGATGGAGAAGACTTAGAAATTTTGGCTCCATATCTTAAGTATTTGGAAATATCTGTAGATTTTTATAATCTCAAATGTAGACTTGTGGATGTGTCGTTTGTGGTTAGTGTAAAGCTTACTTTCAACATCATATGCATCAGACTACAATTTTATTATTCATGAAGAATTAGATGAGGAAAACGGTTGTCGTGACTATCATCAAGATTTTAGGACCCTTGTCCAAGATTATCTTCAGAAGTTATCTCATGCAACTGAGCTATATAACAATTGGAACTTGGTTCACAGAGGTTAGTCTTTAACTCGAAAATCCTTAGAAAGTTAATCTTTTGCACATAGATGTACAATCTATCTCTCTGATGTGAAGTACATCTTTTTGTTGTTGTTACTTTCTCCTTTCTTCTACTAGTTTCATTGGGATTAATGTAACAGGTCATGTGCATGTTGCAGTTCAAAGGGGTGTTGATTCCATAATTTAAATGCAAATATCTAACACTGGATTTGCATATGAAAAAATTTAATTTGTACGGAGTGGCTGGCTTTTTGAGAGCCTCGTCTCATGTGGAGACACTCAACATAAATATGGAAACTACGCCGGTAATCTCTTCTTTTTACATCGATTCATTTGGTTAATTTTTTAACACCCCTCCACTTTGCTTCTAAAGAAGAATGCAAATATGTCCTTAATTATCAGTAAGAAGCTTTGCTAACGTCACTGTAAAGCTTCATGTTTCCATGGTTATTATTTTTATGATAGGAACACTTCCCAAGTACCACTAATAATTGTTGGATCTAAAATTTTTACCGTAACGAATACTTCTATGGAATTATTTTTTTTCTTATTTGTGCAATTTATATTCATTGACCTGCATTTGACCCCAATTATATTCCATGTCTCCAGTCAGATGAATCCCTTAGCCACTTTGTCGAAAATTCCCTCTGCAAATTTGAGTTACTTGATTTGGCCAAAGGAGATAATATGGATTTGCAAAGTTGGGTTTCAAGCTTTAATTTTCCCAATCTCAAGAAGGTTAAGATTGTCATCTCCTCGGAGCGGTGCTTGAAGGATCATGTCAAATGGGGCTTTGACAAGCTCTTTAACCTTTTGGAAATTCTCCTAAAGAATGCAACTGTTTTGGAGAAGTTTGATATCATATCAATGAGAAGAATGTGCAACATATGTTCAATGAACTATTTGTCCCAATATTTATCTCGATTGGTTGAGAAACTGTCATGTTGCCCTAGATCCTCCACCAAGTTTATGATTATCTCCATGTTACTAATTACTGCTCTTTTGGAGTTACCTTTATGCATACCAAATGTTATGGTTGCTTGGTTTCTCATTAGGATTTTTGTTTGTTGCACATTAGGTGTTGTTGATGTGCATTGGGACCTGGTAAGCCAAATCCCAACATAACTACATGTACAGATACATTAAAAAACATGAATGAAATGTTTCTAGAAGAACTTTCCATGCTGGCTATTTGGAATACTTGGTTGACGTTCAATGGTATTACACCCTTAATTTCTTTTTCTTCGGTATAAATGGAAACATTTTCTTGTGATAATATTTGTAAAATAATTGTTTGACGGGTGCTTTCTTATTTGAGCTTCATCAATTAGAAGGAAAAATCAAACAACTGGAAAAACTACAATATACAATTTGGTGTGGTACCTAATAGAGAGCTTAAAAACCATACTTTTCGTACAATACCTCCTATTTCTCAATCAATCATTTCTTGTAAAGGCTTCACCAAAACAGAAACAAAGTGATCTCTGGATTGGATT
This sequence comes from Solanum dulcamara, assembly GCF_947179165.1. NCBI lineage: Eukaryota > Viridiplantae > Streptophyta > Magnoliopsida > Solanales > Solanaceae > Solanum > Solanum dulcamara. The sequence continues at coordinate 27,348,288 of NC_077246.1, read as the reverse complement.
ACCCGTTCAAAATATCTTAAGCCTTTAGAGTTTATTGCACCGTCAGTAAACAAGATTTTTTTGCACCATCGGATAACTGAAAAGATAATTGCCATAATCTTTTCATGTAATTAATATTTGCACCTTTTTAAAAAAATTATAAGTTTATGTTTAGAAAAACATTAAAGTAATTTGAATCCTAACTGTACTATAATCCATATTTATTCCTAGTTTTTAGAAATTTTTTTCTAGTCCACCATTTTTTTAATTTCAAAAAACCTTAATTAATGAAATTCACATTTATATTAATTATAATATAATTTCAGGTTCTTAAAAAATATTATAATATAATGTGTAACCAGGAACAAGATTTGAAAGAGATGAAAGATGAAGGGAATTATCCAAAAAAAATCATGTTCTATGGGAAATACAACAATGGAAAAATGAAATTGGCACTTCAAAAAACACTTAAGTTTCATGGGAAAATGTTGGGTTTTAAAGGTGCGAATGAAATTAAAAGGTTGTAACCTTTATGAAAAGTTGTATTTTCTAAAGGATTGTGACCGTTCTAAAAGGTTGTGACTTTTCCAAACAGTTGTGACTTTCTTGAAGAGTTGCAACTTTTCTGAAAGGTTGTGACTTTTCCGATAAGCCACAATAAGCAATTGTTCACACTACCCTTTGTTGTTTATAAATAGAGGATTTTCCTCTCATCATTGAACATCAAATTTCTCCCTCTTCTGCATATATTTTCTTACAAACAAAGTTGAGTCTTTGTGTAATTTTGTTGTTGGCTTTTGAGTTCGTTGAAATTATTGAAGTTTGAGGTACCGCTACTTCTTTAATAGTTTATCCATGTTATCTTGTGAGGAAATAATCCATAACTTCTGATACAATGAGGGGACTAAATTCCTTAAGAGCACAAATTGAATTTTATGAATTCGGATATTGTTTTTTATTTCAGCTTTATTATTTCTGATTTGCTGACTTTGATACAGGAATAACAAGTTTAAGGAATTAAGTATTTTTTTCCTTTATCTGAAATTTTTGATTGGGGCACGATAGATCTTAGAAGCTATTTTCATGGTATTTATATGATTCTGCTATGTCTAAGTAAGTACAATATGAAGGAATCTTAGACTTGATACTACAAAGTAGAATTTGTTTTTCTTACCATAATCTTGGTCAAATTAAAGATGATTAAGTTAAATAATGTGTTATTGTCTTAATGGTTTTCACAAACTATTTTCAAGGTTTTTTTATCTGTTGTGATAAAATTGGGTGTATTGGAGGCATCTTTCAAAGATCTTAATCCAAGAATGTAGATGGCAAGACTTTTTTCAGAAAAGAAGAAGAAAAGAAAATTTTAATATTCGATTTGAAGAATATAAAAACTTCGTCGAATATTAATATTTTTCCAGAAAAGAAAATATTATTTGTTATGACTAAGTGGAAGCTCTATAGAATTTAACATTCATAGATTTGAAGTCAGTCCAACAAACTTGGTAACGAGGGAAAGCTTTTCGAAAAGAAAATCATATCCTTATGATTTTCTAATTCTGTTTTGGAGACTAAAACTTGTGTAGTTTTCTACTCCGTATGAAGTTAGATTGTGTCTGATGTTTGGAGACTAAAATCTTTTAATTTTCTACTCCTTTGGTTTGAAGAATATAAAAACTTCACCAATTTATTAAACACTCTGTTTGAATGAGTGTTCCGATTTCAAAAATATAAAATCTTCATCGTTAACTAGAAACAGTATTTTATTTTTTATTTCTGGAGATTAAAACCTCTTGATTTTCTGCTCTGTCTAAATTTAAAATTAATTTTTTTTATTTTAACGATCCATGAGGGGGTCAGGGATGAGCAACACCCCCAGGTCTTAACATAAATTAAAAAAACAAATAAAAATACAATGAGGGGGACATAAACCTTACCTCTTATCCTAGGGTGGTTCATAAGTCGACTAACCTACTAAGATCGATCGACTTATCCCCAATACTATGAAAATGTAAACCTAGAAACTATGCACCTAAAAGAGAGTACTCCTCTCGATGCAAGAATTCTTGGAAAACATAAAAAAGGGAGACTCATCCATTACAAAAGTAAGAAAAGAAAAAACTACACTAATCCTATTCAATATAGCTATATTCTTCAACAAAATAGACAAACTGAAAAGGGGGGAGTTGAAGCAAAAGATAGTACAGAGAACATCTATACCAATACTAAAGAGAATACGAAAAAGTTCAGGGAGGTTTCTTCACTCTCTTCAACTTTCTTCTCCTGAAGTTAGCTATTCCTAACTTTTCCAGCATGTAACTTCCTTTTGCCTCTGTAGGTAGTTTCTGCTGAGTATAAAAGTATTGTGGAATGTCCAGTGTGTGGCTCCATTTTGATAGATAATCTGCAGTACTATTACCTTCCCTGTATGTGTGTGTACATTGGAAGAAATCAAGTTGAGTGGTGAGCTCATATATTTGCTGTTGAATCTTCCATGGTAAAGTGGTCCTAGAACTGATCCATTTAGTGAGAAGTGTTGAGTCAACCTCAAGAATTATTCTCCTATAACCATGTTGATAACACCATTGAATCCCAAAAGTAGCATCTTTTATTTCAGCCTGGTTATTGGAACCTATTCCCAGAGGCACTGCATAAACATAGATCATATTCCCAAGGTGATCCCTTAGGATTCCTCCCACTCCTATTTTTCTCGGATTATTAAGAGCACTTCCATCTATATTGAGCTTAAAAATATTGTTAGGGGTCTACTCTAAGTGACTGTGAGTATCCTCATTTACTGTTTGCATCTCTCAACCATAATAATCAGATCTCTCCAATTATCAGGCCACTTCAGATAGGGGAACACAATAATAGGAAGTTGAGTAGTGTCCCTGAGAATTAAGTAATTGATCCTAGATATGTTTCATGTTTTTCCTCCATACTTTGCTGCACACCTATTCTTCCATAGGTTCCAGCAAATAAAAATGGGAAGGGCATGAAGCAAAATTTTATGCACTTCATTTAGAGGTTTCATAATCCACCATCTCATTAACTAATTTCTCAATGGAGTGTGACTGTGAATAACTCCAAAATATGCAGAAAATTGAAGCCAAATATGGTTAGCAAAATAACCAGTGATGAAGATATGATCCACAGTATCCAAACCAGGTTTGATGCAACAAGAACACCTAACTAGTTCCTTTCCAAAGGTAATAACTTTTTCATTGGTGGGGATCTTTTCTCTTAATACTCTCCACAACAAAAAGAATACCTTGAAAGGAATATTCTTCTGCCATATATAGGTATTGGTCATGGTCCTATTTCTCTTTTTTCTGATGAGTTCTCATGCTGAAGCACATGTAAAGTCCCCTTTCTCATTAGGATACCATATAGGAATATCATGGACCACTTCTTAAAAGTGAATAACAATGTTAAGGATTTTTGGGACCAAAAGGGGAGGGACCTGCTATCTTACCAGAATTTCATTCCAATTTCCATTCATCAGGAAGTGAGAAACTTTGGTGTATTAAGTCTATTGTTGCTGGTACATTTTTTGGCCAAAGCTCCATCTCTCATCCAGTCATTTCACTAGAAGTAGCTATTACCTGACTCAATTTTCCACTTGATTTATTCTTCTACAGTTTGTTTGTTCCTTTTCATGTAATTCCACACTAGAGATTGTCCAGTGTGCCACTTCTTGGCAACTGGATTAGCTCTTAGACAATATTTAGCCTTTAAAAATTGCCCCATAAAAAATTCTTGGTTCTAAAAATCCACCATTGCTTGTATTGTAAAGATATGCAAATATCAGTAAGCTGTCTTACACCAATACCTCTCTCCTCATAAGGATAACTCAGCGTCTCCCAGAAAGTCCAGTGATATTTTTCTCTCTCTTTGTCCCATCCCAGAAGAAATCAGTTGTCACCTTCTTAATGTATTTGATAGTAGTTTTGGGAGCTAATATTGCAGAGAGGGTATGAATAGGAATGGATTGAAGGACATGTTTCACTAAAGTGACTTTTCCTCCAAAACTTAAGATTCTAGATTGTCATCCACTAATCTTCTTAATCACTTTAGCCACCAACTATAAATAGTAGATAATTCTTTTTCTATCAATTTATAAAGGGCAACCTAAGTATGTAATAGGACTCTCCTTTTGCGAGAAGCCAATAATTTCCTTGATCATCTCCATAGTGTCATGTGGAGTTTTGGAAGTGACCATAAAGTGACTCTTCTTCTTGTTGACCAGTTGATCTGAAATAGCTTCATAGGATGACAGTTTTCATAATCAACTGAATAAAATTCCTGTTTGCAAAAGTAAATATGATGATATCATCTACAAAGCTGAGGTAATTTATCTGAGAACCCCTGCTCTCCATGTGGAACCCTTTATACAATTAGTTCTGATATAGGAAGTTTAGCATCCTTGGTAGAACTTCAGCTCCCAATATGAACAATGCAGGGGATAAAGGATCCCCTTGTTTGAGACCCTTGGTAGAATGGAAGAAACCAAGCCTTGTTCCATTAATAATGATGGAATACCAATTATTACTCATGATCCTCTAGATCATATCAATAAAACACTCCCCGAAACTAAATTTTCTCAAAACCAGACAAACGAAAGCCCATGAAACCCTATCATATGCCTTAGTCATATCCAGTTTGATAACCACATTCTCACCTTTTTTTGGTTTTTTGATATTATGAATAATTTTCTATGCAAGCATAATATTCTCATAAATACATCTACCTTTGACAAAACCAGATTTGTTTGATGAGATAAGAGTTGGTAGTATAGGAGCCAATCTGAGACATAGAAGTTTTGAAATAAGTTTTTTGGATGCTCAACTTTGGGAAGCAAAACTAAAAAGGCATGTGTCATGAATCTTGGCATGATATTACCATAAAAGAAGTAATGAACAGCAACTAATAGATCATCTTTAATGATTTTCCAGCAAATTTGAAAAAAAATTCCACTCATATCATTAGGGCCAGCAGCTGAGTTTGGATTCATAGAGAACACTACATGCTTCAGCTCTTCAATACTAGGCACTATCTGCAAAATCTGATTGTCTTTAGGAGTAACTAGTCTAGGAATGCACCAAAGAATATCTTCATTAATCTTAATCTCTTTGCCAGTAAAGATATGTTGGAAATGGTCACATATTGCTTTTGCTATGTTATCATCCCTTTGTATCTAGTTTTCATTATCACCACAGATTCTATGGATGAACAATTTCCTCTTTCTCCCCCTCATAAGAGCATGAAAGTACTTTGAGTTGACATCCCCTTTCTTAAACAACTAGAGCTGAGTTTTCTGCCTGAGAATAGACTCTTCAATCTTCAAGTACCTGATATATTTAGCATTGACTTTGTGGAACTTTATTCTATTCTCTTCAGTGTTTTTATGATAATTTCCTCTTCAGCAACTTTGACCCTCTTTTCATAGTCCCTGACAGAAGCAAATATGCCTCCAAATTCTATCTTGGACCAGCTGCTAAGTATGGATGATAACCTCTTCATTTTCTGATGCAATATCCACATGAGATTACCAGATGTCTCTCTAGTCCAGCACTTGTTCACAATGTCCATAAAATTCTCATCATCAACCCAGAAGTGTAGGAATTTGAAGTATCTAGTCCTAGTATCTTGTCTCACCACCATCTCCATTAATAAAAGACTGTGATCAGAAGCTACTGTTGGAAGGTGTGAAATAACTGTTTGAGGCATAGTTTTCAATCACTTATAATTCACCATGGACCTATTTAATCTCTTCCAAACTCTAGCTACCTCACCCCTTTGATTGCACCATGTGAAAGGTTGACCATTGCAGCTAAAATCAATCAAATCACATGCTTCTATCACACTGATAAATTCAAAACTTATTTTCATATTATACAATAACCCCCCTTTCTTCTATTCAATGGAAGTAATAACATTAAAATTTCCAATAGCACACCAAGGTGTGTTTAGGTTTGAGAAATGAAGCAACCGTTTCCACAAAGTCCTTCTCAGTTGTTCTCTACATTTTGCATAAATAAATGAAACTAAGAAGATATCAGTAAACTCCACATGCTTCAAATTACACGTGACTTGTTGTTCATCAGATTCCATCACACTGCAAGTGTAGTCATTGGTCTAAAAAATCTAAATCTTCTCATTTTGATTACAAAAGGCATTATCCATATTAAGATGTATCATGAAGTTATTGAGTTGAGAACTATCTGAAAATGATTCAAAAATAGAAATCAAAGTTAGATTATAGGCTTTTTTGAGATTTAGGAGTCTTTCAAGATATCCTTTGGTGTTGATGCTTCTAGCATTCCAGCAAATAGCTTTAATCATTAAATACCTCTGCTCTTAGATCTATTGTGGTGTCTTCTAGGATTAGCAGATGTACTAGTAAAGATTTTTCTATTGTTCTGTCTTTGGATTTTTCTACCCCTTGATTTGAAGTCAAAAAAACTTCATTATCATTCAAAGTTCATTCGGTTGACGATTTGAAGAATATAAAAACTTCACTAATAAGTAGAAACCAATCGTACAAAAATGCAGTCTTTACTATTAGTATTTTAAATACTAAGCGGTCTGTCTAATTGTGACAGAAGGGAAAAAAAACATACTAGTGACATAAAATTAATGATTTTATGCCTACAATGGATGCCTCTATGAATTAAACTTTTACAATATGTAAAGATTGTTAAAGGAAATGGAAGCACTACAATTCTTTTGTAGAATATTATCTTTAAAAGAGGCTTTATGTTGCCAATATGTATTTTGATAGTATACATTTGAAAACATGAAAAAACAAATATGTGAAAAATTATTTTCAATTACTTAAAAAATATTTTTGATATCATATTTAAAATGTGGGGGTTCTTTGCTTGTGATAGAGACAAAATTAGAATTGGTGTTTAATCTAAATGTGAAAGCACAAGATATAAAATTGAATGACATTCTTGTATTATATTAGATCCACAAAATTCTTGAAGTATATTTTGGTCATTGAGTTTCTCTTCTACTAGTATATAATATGATATGACTAGTATGAAACTATCAAATTAAATATTTATATATATATATATATATATATATATATATATATATATATATATATATATATATATATATATATATATACATACTTGTTCAAAAGAGTTGTGTTCTCTTATGAAAATGTGCCACTTAAAATGTTGTGATCTTTCATGAAAATACATGTCTACTAAAATACAATTATTTGTATAGACAAGAATATTTGTTAAAAAAATCATTTGTCATGTCGTTTTTTGATCTACCTCTGAAACCTAAGTCCATCTTTTTAAATGGCTAATGCCTAGATTAGATCTGGTTCATATGCTCTTATTGGACCCGATGAGACTATGTTCATGGGTAATTCTGCAACAACCAAAATTGAAGGTTATGGAAAAGTCCTCTTGAAAAGACATCTAACAAGGTGTTGACTTTAAACAATATTTGTATTTGACAAAGTTGTAACAAGTAAGAACAAAATATTTGGAGGAAAAGGTTAACCTCACGGAGTGTCTTTTCAAACTCAATATTTTTGGTCTTTCTTACTTTCTTGAGTCAAATTGTTTATGGCATTAATGTTTGATAATGTCAATTAAAAAACCTTATGAGAACTGATCAACTTAGAAGTTTTACCTAATTTTGAGTGCAATAAATTAAAATATCAAGTTTGTGTTGAATCTAAGCATGCTAAGCATCCTTATAAATATATTGAAAGGAATTTATATCCCTTAGAGTTGATTCACACTGACATTTGTGATATAAAGTCAACACCATCTCGTGGTGAGAAAAAATATTTCATAACTTTTATTGACGATTGCATTATTGTTATATCTATTTGTTGAATAATAATGATGAAGAAATAGAAGTCTTTAGGCAATACAAAACTAAAGTTGAAAATCAGTTGGGTAAAAACATAAAAATGATAAGAAGTGATAGAAGTGGAGAGTATAAATTTCATTTTGCCTAAATATGTTTGGAAGATGAAATCATTCATCAAACTACTGCCCCTTACTCACCTCAATCTAATGGAATTGCAGAAAGGGAAAAATAGAACTTTTAAAAAAATAATGAATGTCTTACTTATATGTTCAGGTTTACTACAAAATTTGTGGGGGAAAGCCATCCTTACAGCAAATCAAATACTCAATGGAGTTCCCTATAGCAAAACACAGCCTACTCCATATGAGAAATGGAAAGGGAGAAAGCCCAACTTGAAATATTTCAAAGTGTAGGAGTGTCTAGCCAAAGTCCAAGTTCCTAAACCTAAAAGGGTCACAATAAGACCTAAGACAGTGGATTTTGGCTTTTGTTGGATATGCTACAAACAGTAAAGTATATTTATTATTCGTTCATAAGTGTGAACATCCAGAAATTCATGAAAATACAGTAATTGAATCAGATAATGCTAAATTCTTTGACATATCTATCCATATAAAACTAGAATTGAATTGTCTAGTGAAGGGTCTAAACGATCTCGAAAAGAACCAAAGGAGAACATACATGATAAAGAGATTCCAAGACATAGTAATCGTCAAAGGACATCTACTTCCTTTAGATTTGATTTCGTAACATTTTTTCTGGAATATGATCCTTAAACATTCAAAGAAGCTATGTCTTCTACGTACTCAAAATTTTGGAAAGAGGCTGTCAATAGTGAGATTTGGTCAATATTGAGCAACCATACTAGAGAGTTGGTTGATCTTCCACTAGAAAATAAACTTTTTTGTTCAAAATGTGTAATGACCTTCAGGGTCATTTTCATCTCTTTCCAACCTTTTTAGTGTTTAGAGTCTTTCTATAGTGACTCTAAGTCATTTATGACTTGCTTCATTGACAATTTGGTCGACTGGTCGTTCGTTTGGGTTTTATGATCGATTCTCTATTCTGAAGCTCTTGGATCTTGAATGGTTGACTTCGGTCAAAAGTCTATATAGACGACCTCAGCATGTAATTTTGACAATTTCATCAGCTCTGAAATGGACAAATTAGGCTAGTAGCCTAGTCAGCAAAAGCATCGAGCCTTACAGTGTGAGTTGGAGCCATTAGGCATTTTAGCCTTTAAGCTTTAGCCTAAGGTTGACTTTGGTCAACATTCTTACTAAATGCACTCGGATTGAAATTCCGTCAACGCGATCAACTCAGAAATATTGAGTTTTGTCTAGAACAATCTTTTGTTCATGTCCTGAGTCTTTCGATCTCATTTCGATCCTCTTTGTAGAATTGGCAAAAATTATGCTTAGGTGTGGGACCCATATTTTTTTCGAGACGATCTCGAATGGAAATTTTAATTGTGCCATTGAGTCTGAAAGGTCGAATTTGGTGGGGTAGCATAGTCCGTTTGCCCGCACAGAATTCCGAACGAATCTCGATCACCCTATCAGAATAGTTTCCAACTCCAAGTTAAGCTAGTGCAGCCCTTACGAGTGCACCTATGATTTGGTTTTTGCGTTCGCGGACATTTCCACAGGTTCGCGGAGAAGAAGAAAGTTTTCCTCCACATTTACATACCTGGTCCCCGCGTTCAAGGAGAAGAATGAACTTTTCCTCTACATTCGCGAACCTGGTCCCCGCGTTCGTGGAGATTTGTTGGCTGGTCTTTTAATTAAGACCAACAACCTTTCAACCCCGATCCCCCTTCTCTCTTTTGCTATATTGTAAGCTATAGAGCTCCAAATTGAGCTATTCCAATGCTACAGGTTCGTATTAATCATGGCTATGTGTTGGTAGGTTAGGGGAAGAGTGCAAGGCAACGTTTTGAGGTAAATTCCACCCCAAAGGGGCTGCCCTAGCTTAGATTTAAGCTTCAATAGTGAAATTTATTGTCGGACTAATTTCTCTTATTTTGAGCATCGATTTGCACCCCATTTTGGGGTACAAGCTCAATAATACGTTTAGAATATTTTCACGGAGTCATATTTGGGATTTCCATCGTGAGTCTCACAATCCCGTTTTAGACTCAATTTTGGGTACATCTTTGAAAAATACAATTTTGGTGTCAAAATGTTTGTAATGACGAGGTGATCAATATTTTGATAGCGTGGGGGAATTTGGAGTCATTTTTGGAGTGAAAAAATAGTGGAAAGTAGATTTGGAGCGCGCGTGTTCGGCTTTGAGGTAGGCTACAGTCTCGTATTCTTTGATTGAGCTTCAATAAGTATTGTTTAGTATAATTTTCTTATGGTTTGGATTGTATTTGATGGGTTAGCCTTGACTTCTAAGTTATTGTCTTGTTGTCCCGGTATGAGTCTTAGGCTAGTTTGCCTTTATGAGATTTCCCGTCTAGTTAGTAAGATTATTGATTATGACTTAGCATAGCCTTGATTAGCCTATTTTAGGTGACATGATTGATGTTTATGGTGGTTGGCAGATTTTCTCCTTAGGATTGATTTTTGTATGCAACTTAGTTGATGTAGCCGTTGTTGGTTGGAATTTATGAGACTTAGGGTCCTTCACTATTATAGCACCTATCTTAAAGCCTTAGTGTAGAGATTTCCACTGGTTAGGCTTTTGAATTGTTGTTGGATCCCATTTCTTAATTTAGAGATAGAATCCCCTATGCTTTCTGTTATCACTTGGCGGGTCTAGCTTTGTTCGAAATTTTGAGGTTGTATTCCCAGCTGGATCTTGAAGTATTGATTGACTAGCTGAACACCTATTTCCTCATTCCCTCTTCCTTGTTACCCAGTTAGGTTGAGTTCTCTTTTGGGTTTTGTGGTTGAGTTAGAGGAGTAGATTTGAGCTTTAGGCCCTGATTAGAGGTCGATTGTAATTGTGAGCCCTATTTGTATGCTCTAGAGGTTAAGGTGCTTGTGAAGTCATTATTGTATGCGATTGTGTGTATTGTTTAGTTTTTGGTGATAGCATGTATAATATTGGATCATTGTTTTCTCGATGCATGCATTGGTTCATAGTATTAATTTGAGCAAGCTGGGTTGTAACACAAACTATTTTATACTGATTTTTGAAGAGGGGTCATACTACCTTTATTACTAGTATTTTTAGAGGACTAGAGGCATCGAAGATGCACTCATTTTATGATACTAGCCCGGTTGTAGAGATTTACGACCCTTTCTATACTGATTTGATTATTTATCTTCGGTCATCGAGATGGAGTGGATTTTGTAATCGGATACAGATATATTTAAGACCTAGATCGGGACCAAGTAGGTATATAGGGGCATTCCCGAGCCCCCTATAGAGATCCCATAAAAACACATGGGTCCTACTTTCTGGCCAAAATTGGAAGTAGGTATATATATCTTGGTATGAGGCACCTGGCATTAGTGGTACTACTAGTTTTACTGCATGACTTTCATTCGTAGATGCATTGCCTATCACCAGCATAGTTGTTTGTACCTGTCGGTAGTATGGGATGCCATGCCGATTTACTGTTTGTGAGTGAACTTTCTAGGCACACAGGGGTTCAGGAGGTATTGTCTTACTATTTTCGAACTTGTGGCGGTATAAAGGGTGGTCTTTGTTTAAAGGTAGTTACTGCCCTTGTTCTTATTTATCTATCTTTTGTGCAGGGATTTAGTGATACGGTCCTTTGGGCCTTTATGTGATATTTGTGTTTACTTCTATTAGTAGGGTGTCACTTAGTTATTCCCCCTTCATAGTGTGTCGTCGTGTTTAGGTCTTGGGCTGACTCCACCAGCTACATCCTTGCTTGTTTCCTATTTTCTCTCTTTTCCTTACATCTGATGTTTCTTATTGCAGGTTTTCGTATTAATCCTGATAGTTACTTGTGATATATACTCTTTTCTTACATGCTCTTTATACTTGCTTTATCTTTGGAGCTCAGTCGATCGATGCCTACTGAGTTTCACTTGTTGGTACTCATACTACACTTCTGCACCCTGCATATCATAGTACTAGTCTTCATTACTGATTTGGATATTGTGCGAAGAAACTCTTGGATTTTTGAAACTTGGGTAAGCTCTTGGCGTTCGGAGTTGCCTATCTCTCTCTATTTTTGCCTAGACTAGTCTTTACTTGGTATTCATAGACAATATGTACTATTATAATTATTATTATTATTGTATATGTATAAATCTTGTGCTTTCTTATTTGGTTTAGTGGCTTGACTACCAACTGATACCAGGTCTTGGGACTTATCTTGTTGTATTATTATTATTATTATTCATTTCTCTTCTTTCACTTGTGATGATCTGTTGCCTATGGTATCAGACTGTGGGGTTAGGCTTACCTACTTGTGGATTAATAGTAGGTGTCATCATGACTAGAAAAATTGGGTTGTGACAAAATGGATCTTCAAAAAGAAAATGAAATTTGATGGAACTATTGACAATTATAAAGCAAGACTTGTTGACAAAGGCTAGACAAAAAGAAGGTCTTGATTGTTTTCAACATTTTCCCGACAGTAATTAGGATTACATCCATTCGGATGTTAATTGCATTAGATGTGGTATATGACCTTTAAATTCATCAAATGAATGTGAAAACAACTTTCTTAAATAAAAAATTAGAGGAAGAAATTTATACGAAACAACCCAATGGCTTTATGGTTCCTGGTAAATGAAAGAAAGTGTGCAAATTTGTTAAGTCACTTTATGGACTAAAACAAGCACCCATACAATGACATGTAAAGTTTAACCAAATCATGTTAGCAAATGGATTCAAGAATGATAAGTATGATAAATGTATTCACATTACAGACACTCCAAATAACAAAATCATTGTTTGTTTGTATGTTGATGACATGTTGATCATTATAAAGACACTTATGACATAAATGCTACTAAATGTATGATAGAAACTAACTTTGATGTAAAATATCTTGGAGTTGCTGATGAGATCTTAGGTATAAGAATCCTTAAAACTCCACAATGTTTAAAATTGTTATAGTCTCACTATATTGTAAAAGGTACTTACACAAGTACAAGAATTTGAATTTTTAGTACTTCTAAGACTCCAATAGATGTGAGCTTTGCACTTAAAAGAATGAAGGTGAAGGTGATTCACATTGGATCAGGCAGGACTATTAAGAAGTATGATGTATATCATGAAGTGTACGCAATAAGATATAGCATGTGCTATTAGCAAATTGAGTTGGTTGACGAGTAATTCAAATAAACTCATTGGATGGCAATGAAAAGAGTTTTGGTGTAGTTAAACATATTCAAAACTATGTTTTGCATTATAATATCCACTAGTATTGAAAGGATATAGTGATGCAAATTGGATCACTGGGTCAAATGAAGTAAAATCCACAAGTGGATATGTATTTACTCTTCGTTGAGGAGCAGTCTCTTGAAAGTTTCCAAACAGACATGTATCGCTCGCTCTATAATGAAATCTGAGCTTATCACTCTAAATAAGGTAGGTGAAGAAGCTCAATGGCTCTAAAATTTCTTGAAAGATATTCTTTTTTATCCCAAGTAGTTGGCACCAGTATGCATGCATTGTGATAGTCAAATTACAATATGTAGGGAAGGGAGCATAACATATAACGAAAAGTCTCGTCATATACGAAGAATACACAATACCATTATACAACTACTCTCTAGTAGAATTATCACAATTGACTATTTAAATTCAAAGGATAATATGTCAGATCCACTTACAAAAGGCCTAACTAGAGAGGGAGTTGAGAGATCATCAACGGGAATAGTACTATGGTCGAGGAGAAATCATCGTGGCGGTAACTCTACCTAAAAGACTGGATATCCCAAGATCTAGGTTCAAGGAGATCAAACAAAATCATTGATCATTGTTCAAAATTATCAAAATAATTTATAATTGTCTATTCTCATGATGAGACAATGTTCAGTAACAAGGATAAAGGTATTAAGACTTTTTAATAATTTTTAAGTTTGATACAGGGTATATCAAATGTTGTATCTACGGTATAACATATTTACAAATCACCTATGTAAGTGTGATGTGTAATCCGCTTTAAGGAGAATCTAGTTAGGCCAATTCTCTACACACTTATGAACTAAGAAATGTTCATGACTAAAACAAACAAAACAATGAGAACCAAAAATAATTAAAGGGTTGACTGTGTGACTTATGTTGTCTAGGTATACACCAAAGCTCGACGGTTCAAAGTTATCAAATCTACCGATTGACTGAGTATATCCGATATATGTTCACAATAGAAAGTTCAAAGGAAAACCTACTTATCCAGATGCAATTACTCCTTACTTACAAATAACACAGTTTTTCATGCATATGTTTTAACAATAGTCATTTTCCATTCATGTGGGGGATTGTTGGGTTTTAAAGGTGTGAATGAGAAATAAAAGGTTGTGCCATTTACGAAAGGTTATGCCATTTCTAAAGGGTCACACATCATATTAGGGCAGGATGGATGAAATGGAGGATTGCTTTTGGTGTACTATGTGACAAGAAGGTACCACCAAAACTTAAGGACAAGTTCTACAAAGTGGTGGTTAGACCGGCTATGTTATATGAGGCAGAGTGTTGGCCAGTTAAGGTCTCTCACGTTCAAAAGATGAAAGTAGCCGAGATAAGAATGTTGAGATGGATGTGTGGGCATACCAGGAGTGACAGGATTAGAAATGAGGCTATTCGAGACAAGGTAGGAGTGGCCTCGATGGAAGACAAGATGCGGGAAATGCGATTGAGATGGTTTGGGCATGTGAAGAGGAGAGACACAGATGCCCCAGTGCGGAGTTCTGAGAGGTTAGCCATGGATAGTTTTAGAAGAGGTAGGGGTAGGACGAAAAAATATTGGAGAGAGGTGATTAGATAGAACATGGCGTAGTTACAGCTTAAAGAGGACAGGACCTTAGATAGGAGGGTATGGAGGACCCATATTAAGGTAGAAGGCTAGTACATAGTCTCGTTATTCTTCCGTATTAGTAGGCACATTAGCGCACTATAATTTCTTGTGCTCTGACTTCTGTTATTATCTCTCTATTACTTTTTGTACTTTGATTACTCTATTTTATCTGTGTCGCTTTCGTTATTTGCGTTATTCGTTATTTGCTTTCTCATATCGCTTTGAATTTCTTAGCCTTATCTGACCTCTTTTTATGCTTCTTTTGAGCCGAGGGTCTCTCAGAAACAGCTGTCCTACCTTGGTAGGAGTAAGTTCTGCGTATACTTTACCCTCCCCAGACCCCACGTTGTGGGATTTCACTGGGTTGGTGTTGGTGTTGTTGTTGTTGTGCCATTTCTAAAGGGTTGTAACCATTCTAAAAGGTTGTGACTTTTCGAAAGGTTGTGACTTTCCCAAAAAGTTATGACTTTCTTGAACAGTTACGATTTTTCTGAAAGGTTGTGACTTTTGCAAAGAGTTCTGACATTTTTCATAAGCACTTGTTCACACTACCCTTTGTTGTCTATAAATAGAGGATTTTCCTCTCATCTTTGAATATCAATTTTCTCCCTCTTCTGCATATATTTCTTACAAACAAAGTTGAGTCTTTGTATGATTTTGTTGTTGGCTTTTGAGTTCGCTGAAGTTTGAAGTACTGCTACTTCTTTAATAGTTTATTCATTTTATCTTGGGAGAAAATAATCTATAACTTCAGGTACAGTGAGAGGATTAAATTCTTTAAGGACACACAGTGAATTCTGTGGACTCAGATATTATTTTTATTTTCAACTTTATTGTTTCTGATTTTCTAACTTTGATACAGGAATAACAAAAATTACTAATAAAACCTTGGTATTTAATCCTGAGGAAGACAGATGGAGAAGAAAGAGAAAAAAATATCAATGTTTCATTTTTTTACCAAATAAATGAATAAATAAAAATTACTAAAAAAGAATTAGTAACTTGTAATAGCAGATCAATATTACTTGATGGTGTAAGAAAACAATACACTGACAGCGTACTAAAGTTAAACGCTAAGGCTTTAAATGATGTGATCACACAATCATTGCCGGTCAAAGATGCCTTCCATATATAGGCAAGGGTCCATGGATTTGCTAACCAGATGAAGTTGTTGTTGCATCCTCGTTATTTACTGTTAATTATAGCATTAGCTTAGTTTGATCTCTTCCTAACTTTCTACTAAGCCATTAAAATGAATGATTAACAGATTGATGTTATATTACTCAACAACAATGTTGAAGTGCAATCAGTCTTCTCGAGCTAGTAATCAGTAACCCCACAGGTTGATTCAACTTTATGATGTCCACATTCACCAAGTTTGCGAGCTAATGGAAATTGAAGCATCACTAAATTATTCTCAATAGATGAATATGAAACGATTTAATACAGAAAATATCTCATTAGCATATATCCTTATAAGTTTCAGCTTTCACTTTAAGGGTCGTTTGGTTTGAATACAAGTTATGTTGGATAAGTTATGATGGGATAAGTTATGTTGGGATTAGTTATACTGGAATTGGTTATCCTGCCTTTATTTTTTATTGACTGTTTGGTTTATTGTACTAAAAATAATATTTTCTAAAAATAAGTTAAATGTTCACAAAAATACCCTCTTGTTTAGCTTTTTGTATATGTTTTTTTGTAGATCTTTAGTTATTCATTCTTAAAAACAAAACCTCCACCTTATTTAGTTTAATTATTTTTATGTGTGAATTCTCATGAATTTTCTTTGTGTTGCCAATTTTGGAGGAACGACGCTTATTATTTTTCGGATTTTGGAACTCTAGAAGGAAGAACTATGCCTTCGAATATCTTTACAAATTAGCTATAAAAATGCCTTCTTTTCTTTCTACTTTCCCAGCTAACATAAATGCTATATACAGTGCATTGTTGTAAGTTTCTCCTCAAGTATGTGTTGTTAATTTCAGGTTCTTCAACCATCAAACTCAAATATGAGGAAGGTTCTGGTAGCGCATATACCGTGGCTTCTCACAATAACTAATTATGTTAGCATTTACATCGAGAATTCATGTACTATATACATCCCATAACAATGAACTTGCAAAATTGACTTGTTTATTATAATGAGATTCGTCGTTCCTAACCATTTTCAGATGCTTCTTTGGCATATCAATAGTTTCTCTTCTGTGCTTTAACATGTAAGAACCATTCATATAGAAGCTGGTCAAGTATTTATCTTTAATTTCTGTTGGGATGTCCGATAGATGATTATAGATGGAAAATATATTCGATGAGTTTCTTAACATAAATATATTGTTTGAGCAAAACTTAGTGAGTTCGACTAAATTCATATCTGAGCTTCAAGCTCCGCTCCTAAACAAGATCTTGATATTTCTCTCTAAGATCAAAGTTATGGACTTACTTATGTAGTAAACAAATCTCATTTTGATAACAATAATATGAAAAATAATAATCACACACGTAAGTTAATGACGTTATATAATGAAAAAAATGAGTGAAAAATAAAAATATATATTAAGATAATTTGCTCATAACGAAATTCGAAAATTTATCTACGCAATTGAAAATAAAGAAGAGTGAGAAGTCTATAAACATATACTCATGCAAAATTTTCTTACAAGAAAAAGAACAGAACAAAACAACAAAATAGCTACTACTATTACATACACTAGAGAAAGAATTATTACAGTGAAACTGATCATAAGAACTAAAGCAAATGGAAATTAAGACAGAGAAATGAATCCACACTTGGACATGGTAAAAATTTACCAACACCTAGACGCAACTGCCCATGGTTAACTGATTTAAGGAGGTAAAAATATATATTAACCATAGTTGAGTAAGGAAATTCGATGTGCAAACACATGTCATGCATTCATTGATTTGGGGTAAGCGCCTAGTGCGAGGCAAGTTTTTACTATTTCTTCTTTGATTTTGATCCTCCAACAGCTTTCTTCTCTTCTTTGTCTGGCACAAACCTTGTTAATGTCATTACTGTGTTCACACGAGATACCCCATTGAGAGCAGACCATTCTTTCCCAGTCTTAGGTAGCAACTCGTCCTGTTCTGAGGCTTCCTCGTTGCTGACTGCTGAAACCTCCTCACCTTCTCGAACAGTACAGGAACGACTCAATGCAGGTGGACTAAAGGCACCATCTGTATTGTTGCTAACTTCATTCGTTTCCATTGAGACGAAAGTCTTGTCATTTTCTTTTGTAGTAGAAGCAGTAGAGAAATTATTTGAGTTTGAATCGAGGAAGAGGCAGACAACTGCTCAGTCATCGACTTTAGAAGTTAGGTATGTGATCTTCCAGGCTCAAACGGCTTCTTCAACAAGTGATCGAGCTGCATATGAATGAGATGAAGCCGAATCCACAATATTTACTACTTCATCATTTGAAGGCACGTCCCAAATCTGTAATCATATCAAATTAATTCAACTAGCAACGAGATAAATACTGAATCTAAGTAATGCTAAAGCAGGATTCAAGTGCCATACCCCATCTGTCTCCGGAACAATGAGTTCATCTTTCTCGGATAAATGCCTATAAGAAATTTCAGGCACTGAGATGACACCAAAATCCTTGAGGCAAAAATCTCCAAAAGCAAGAGCCATGGCTTAGTCCAGGAGAGTTGCTATTTGGTATCCACACTCTTGCAACATCCGGTTCGTCTTGAAGAGAAAACACTCGCCCTTTACATTTGAGAATCCTCTCAAACTCCGCTGTAAATTTAGAAAGCAGATTTAACAAAACACTATAGTGAGGCAAGCATTAGTAGAAAGCAGTCAGCATCACCTATCAAAAAAGGAAAATTTCTGCTTCCAAGAATACTGTTGCATGGAAAAGAATTCTAAAGAATTTATCGCAGTATAATATATTTGGTAGTTATTTGATAATATTTGGTAGCATATTTGTAAGGAAATAATTAGTTTTCCTTAATATTTGGTAGCATGTTTATAAGAAAATAATTAGTTTTCTTATTTTAATATTGTATCACATATATTTTTCCTTGGAGGAATGAATCAAAGCAAGTCAGATTGTTAAGTTCTTTTTATGGTATCAGAGCCTCTACGATCTTGGTAGTGAATTAAAGAGCTTTCGTTGTCGGCGGGCGGCTATTACCCATATATGCTGCCCGTCTGGCCCATGGTTATGTTAACAAAAGTAGGATCAATGTTATATGTATGAATCTCATATGCAAGGAAAGAAAATTCAATCAGACAGGTCACTGTGCATCTTTTCAGTGACTATTTTCTTGTTTCAATAGGGTCGTGGCATCAAGCCGACCCTATCCATATAATTTCTTAGGTTGTTTTGTGTCAACCCTATATCCCTCAGTGTTTGTGTAGCACCGTGCCATCTTTCCGGTTACTACTTTCTCATATCCAATTGGCGTAGCACCGTGCCATCTTTTTGGTGACTATTTGCTTGTTTCAGTAGGATCGTGCCATCAAGCCGATCCTATCCATATAATTTCTATTTTCTAGTAAGGTCATCCCACCAAAGTTTTTTTTTCATCGTAAATTTTCATGGCTGGTGAGGACGTACCTCCTCCACCACCACCTAAAATTGAGTTTAATTCTCCCTATTTTTGGCCCTCAAGACCGACCCAGGAACTGTATCACGCCTACTCATTTCAAGGACGACAATTTTAATGAATAGACAGCCGACATACAATCAAAGCTCTCGGCAAAACTCAGTTTGACTTCTTGCTTTCTAAGTTGGGCATTTTTTATTCCCATGCTCCAACTTGAAAGGGGGTATTGGAGTATAATATATTTGGTATTATTTGATAATATTTGGTAGCATATTTATAAGAAAATAATTAGTTTTCCTTAATATTTGATAGCATATTTATAAGGAAATAATTAGTTTCCTTATTTCAATATTGTATCACATATATATTTTCCCTTGAAAGAATGAATCAAAGCAAGTCAGATTGTTAAGTTCTTTTCAAAATTGTACCACATTCCTTTTGTTTTACATGTTTACATTGTGATAAAACA
This sequence comes from Solanum dulcamara, assembly GCF_947179165.1. NCBI lineage: Eukaryota > Viridiplantae > Streptophyta > Magnoliopsida > Solanales > Solanaceae > Solanum > Solanum dulcamara. Next base: position 27,328,459 of record NC_077246.1, on the reverse strand, counting down.
ATTGCGCAACATAACTGTGATTGAAGTACATAATTAATCATAGAATAAAAGGCGGTATAACTACCTATTCACTTCTCACATCAAAGAGAAGTCGAAAAACTTTTTGAAAGGGAGAGGTGTTGGAATACATCCCATGCCACAAATATTTTTTTCTTTGTTGAAAAGTTTAAAATTAGATAGTAAAAAAATATGGATTTGGAAGTTGGCAAATTTCAAAAGATCACCATGTTTGTTAAACCAAATCTCACTATTTTTTCTTACTGAGAAACCTAACATCGAATTTTTGTTTCTAATTGATGTCATCAATGACATCAAAGGTAACAAATTTTCCCTATAAATAGGGCACACTTTCTCATTTGTTAAACACACCAAGATAAGTGAGAAAAATATTAGATAGCAAAGTGAGGTATTTCATAGTGTAATGACCTTGAGGGTCATTTTCAGAAATTTATGTGAAATTACCATTTTACCCCTATCATTAGTACCCTGAGTATTATTTGCTTAGTTTGTATGGTTGAATGTGTTAAAGTCTTAATAGATAGTGAATTGGGCAAATTCTTGAGTTCTATGGAGTTAAGTTATGAAAAAATGGTTTTTGGGACCAAACGGAGCTACGGGTCTCGGAATGGGATCTCGTCGGTTCCATCAGCTTCGAAATGTAGAAATTGGTCTAGAAAAGTCATTTGAAATCGATTTGGGGTTGATATGTGAATTTGAGGTCTTAAGTTGAAAAGTGACGTTTTAAATGAGTTAGTTTGACTTTGGTAAGCAAATCGAGTTCAGCGATACAAATTGAATTTCTAATGATTTCAATGGTTTCGAGGGGTGATTCTAATGCTAGAAATAGTTTTTTTTATTTTTTAGAGATTCTGAGGGCATTTTGGGTATTTCAAGTGCCAAAACTAGTTTAATTGTGACTTATCGAATTCCAGGTCAAAGAGACCTCGAATTCAAAATCTGATGGTTCCATTGAGTCTAGAACATTGAATTTAGTAGGAGTGCATATAAGATTTGTGTTTACAGGATTCCGAATGATTTTCGAGGTCCAACCGAGAGCATTTTAGACTTGGCAAAAATTGCAAATTTTCATCTTCTAGTGCAGGCATTTTGTTCATCGCAGTGCGACTTCAGGTCACACGATCGAATGAGTCCGAACTATGGTCTTCGCGATTATGATGGGGTAATTCATGATCGCGATGAGTTAGTCCATCCCATGTCTTTCGCGATCACGAATTTAAATGGACCGCGATTGTGATGTAAATTCTCGCCTAAATAGTGTTCAACTTCTGGAGAAACCCCATTTTCACCATTTTTGAGTTCTTGAGCTTGTTAGGGAAATTTTGAGAAGAGGTATTCGAGTAAAATCATTGGGTAAGTGATTTTTAATCTAAATTTTAGTTTCAAACTTCAAAACCTCTTGTTCTTCCCTAATTCGAAGTTATGGAAAATGGACGATTTCTAACTCATTTTGAACTATATTTTTATAGGTTTTTCACCTGTGAACTCCAATTTTTGTGTAGAAGCTGATTTTGAAATAAAATTACAGCTTTGACCCTTTTTGAAATTTATCAATTTTAGACTGTTTTACCTCCGGTTCTGAAACCTATCAATATGGGTGTCATTGGACTCCTTATGACACATATGTTTTATTATTGATAATGGGCTATCATTTCGGGCATTGAATTCAAAGGTCGTTCTGGTAGAGCGTTAGAGTGCGATTTCGATAATTGAGGTAGGTTTGACTATGCTTCTTGGGGCTGAGTTGAGGTAATTAGTCAAATTCTATATTGTAGGCTTTGGGATGGAGTCGTACTATAGTTTGAGAATGATAATTGATATTGTGATGCCCGTGTGGGGGCTTATATATGTTGTGTAGCCCGTGTGGGGGCCTTATGTGATATTTTATCTCTAATTGAGATAGTATAATCTATGACTTAACTGAGTGGAACTGAAAAAAGGTTAATTGAATTGCAATGCCCGTCTGAGGGGTAGGGTTGGGGGTTTTGAGCATGCCTTAGTATTAAGATATTGTTGAGATAGGGGTAAACACTTAATTTGATGTGTGTTTTTCCCATTTCCGTCTATAGAGGGTGAATATTATGATTAGGTTAAGTTTTGATAACTTTGAACCTTGAACTACATGTTGAGTTGAATATTGCCTCCATTCCTTATAAATCGTGATTACATTCATCCTCATTCATACTATTACTGATCTTTGGGAAGTTGAAAACTGTGAAAACCCTTTTGAGAAAGAAAATGTGATATCTTTTGTATCCTTAACCACGAGATAGATAGCAAGCGAATGAGACATTAGTATCATGAGTCCTTGGCCATGAGTTGGGTGGTAAGGTAGTTTACACAATGAGATTGTGATGAGATATATGGTATGCGAGACATCCATAGGTCCTGCTTGGTAGCACAACTCAACAGGTATATACAACAGGTTGTGTGATAGTCTTGATCCTACTGTACCATCATATCATTACATCATCATAGTGCATTGTATTGCATTGATACCTTGATAATTGTTTTATCTGTTTGATTGTGATATTGAACTGTAATTATGTATTTACTTTATTCATTCTTTCTATATAAATTGGCACAGCGTAGCTGGAGTGGGACTTTTCTGCATGCAGGTAGAAACGTTCCTTAGTTTATTTCATAGCTTTTGATTAATTCTTTATACTCAGTAGGTTAAAACTACTGAATACATGTGGATTGTACTCACCCCTACTTCTGTGTTCCTTTTGATGTAAATACTAGTCGGGGTACCCAGTGTTGTAGTTCATTCTAGCTGATATATCATCATCAGATAGTGGTGAGATCTTGGGATCCAGATCGTTGCTAGTCCATCTTTCATTTATAGTCTTTTCTATATTCAAAAACTTAAACTGTCTATTCAGATTCAAATTTTGTATCTAGATACTCTTTATAATTATTGCACCAGGTGTTGGGATATTTTGTTGTCGTCCTTTATTTTGCATTTATTTTTGGTTTGACTTTCCTTTGGGAGTCTTGTATGGTTTTTACTTTTCAACTTAAGCATCGGGATGGGGTTTGGGATACGTGCCATCATGACCTCAGTTTATAGGTTGTGACAAATTGGGATTAGAGCGCTAGGTTCACCGGTCTCATAAGTTAAAGAGCTGGGTGTCTAGTAAAGTCTTGCGGATTGGTACATCGACATCCATACTTATCTTCGAGAGGCTATAAGAGACTTGTTAGGATAAATTCCCTTTTTTGATTCCTTTCATTTGAGTTATTCATATCAAGTGTGGTATACCTCTAATCTATTTCTTCTTTGCAAATGGTGAGAACTAGAGCCGAAGATGTTGAGAGTAAGGTTGTACCTGCAACTTGAGCCTCAGTTTGCGGGTGAAGTAGAGAATGTAGTGGAGTCAGGGGATGAGGTTGAGCTAGGGGAGAAACACCTACTCGTGGCTGAGCTAGAAAGTCATCGCCTGAGCCGTTGTATGAGCATGAGGATGATTATGAGCAGAAGGCTGAGGAGTAGAGGCCAACCCAGGCTCCAGCGATCCCCAACATTGCTCCGATGCTTTAGTAGTTATTGATTAGATTATTGGCTAGATTGGATGGTGCTCCGACTCCTGGTGTTCTTCCAGGTACTTTAGGATCTACTATCGTAGTTGATATTACTCCACCAGTTTAGGGTCCTAGTGTTGAGTTTCAGACCCCAGAATCTTCTTCTATGCATTCTATCATACCCCCGATATTTACAGCTCCTTTAGTTTTTAATAGTACTATCATATCGGTAGTTGAGCAGAAGAGCTTTGAGAGATTTGTTCGGTTGGCACCTTCCAGATTTGATGATATAGAGAGGGAGAAGGCTTATGATTTTTTGACTGAGTGCTAGGATAGGTTGTTCAACCTAGGTATTCTTGAGGCACATGGAGTAGCCTATACTTTATATCAGTTCACAAGGGTGGCCAAGGAGTGGTGGAGATTGGTTATTGCCCCTAGACTTACTGGTTACCTTATGATGAGTTGGGAGCAGTTTTCAGAGGTTCCCTGAGAGGTTTATGCCTTATAGCCTCTGTGACCAACGCTGAGATGAGTTTGATAGATTAGAGCTGGCTCTTTATCTGTATCTTAGTATGAGTCTCTCTTTCATGAGCTGTCTCGTTGTGCCATATCTAGTATTCCTACTGAGTTTGAGTGGATCCACAAGATGGTGAAGGGATTCGGGGGTTATCTCCAAAAGGCTATAGCTTCTCTTGTGTTATTCGGTGGTGCCTTCTAGAGTGTTATTGACCATGCCAGGATGACTGAGACCATTCGACGTGCTAGATAGGGCGGGGCCAAGAGATTCCGTCAGCAGGGTCAGTTTAGTGGTCACTCCTTCTGAGGCAGGGAGTATTTGGGTTCAAGTACCCACGGCTATCATGGGCAGACCAATCCAGACGGCTATTCAGATGATACAGGTGGATGTAGGTTGGGCCAGATAGGTTATAGTGGTTCTTCGGGCTTTAGAGGCCGTATTAACACTATTAGTTATCCTCCACAAGGTTGAGGACCTCGAGGTTTTTTTGTATGTGATGAGTTTGGGCATAAGGCCTAAGATTGCCCCAGACGTGCTCCTTCTATTTGGTGGCCCGGGACACCAATTGTTCTCTCTACTCCTACTCCAGCTATCCGAAGTACTACATAGGGCACTAGAGGTGGTGCTAAGGGTGCCAATGGTTGAGCTAAATGTGGTACTCGGGGTGGTTCACAGGCAAGAGGGGACTGTCAGTTGTGATATGCTATACCAGGTAGATCTGAGGCAGAAGCCTCTGATGCATTTATTATAGGTATTGTTTTGATTTGCCACCATCCTGCTTTTATATTATTTGATCCAGGGTCTAACTATACTTATGTGTCAACATATTTTGATATGGATAGCGATTATGTGTGTGAGCCTATTACTGTTTCTATCCCAGTAGGTGAGTCCTTAGTAGTGGATCGGGTATATCGAGGGTGTTTGGTGATATTTTCAGGTAGAAATACTCGTGAGACTTAATTTTATTAGACATGATTGAATTTGATATGATATTGGATATGGACTGGTTATCTACTTATTATGCTATATTAGATTGTTATGCAAAGATTGTGACCTTAGCTTATCTCGGTATGCCTAGCTTATTATGGAAGGGTAATGCGAGTTTGTATCCGAAGGGGGTGATATCTTATATTTGTGCTCGTCGCCTAATAGATAATGGTTTTTTGTCTTATTTGGATCATGTACGTGATGTCACTATAGAGTCTCCTCCTTTGAAGACTACAAGGGTGGTGAGATTTTATGAATGTATTTCCCACAAACTTGTCGGGTGTTGCTCCTAACTATGATATCAATTTTGTGATTGATTTGGAGCCGGGCACCAATCCCATCTCTATTTCTCGTTATCGGATGGCTCCGACAGATTTGAAGGAGTTAAAAGAACAATTGAAAGACAAGTTAAAGAAGGGGTTTATTTGCCAATTATATCGCTGTCGGGTGCACCAGTATTATTTGTGAAGAAGAAGGATGGTACTATGAGGATGTGTATTAACTATCAATAGTTAAACAAAGTCACCATCAAGAACAAGTACCCTCTTTCTCGCATCAATGATTTATTTGACCAACTTTAGGGTGCATTAGTGTTTTCCAAAATTAATTTAAGGTCGGATTATCATCAGTTGAGAGTTTGGGACTCTGATATCCCGAAGACTGGCTTCAAGACACATTATGGTCATTATAAGTTTGTGGTTATGCTGTTGGGGTTGACTAATGCCCGGGCTGCTTTTATGGAGTTAATGAATCAGGTATTCCGGCCTTATTTAGACTCATTTGTGATCGTGTTTATTGATGACATCTTGGCTTATTCCAAGAATGAGGCAGACCATGTTAAGCACTTGAGGACAGTCCTTCAGAGATTGAGAGAGGAGAAGTTGTATGCAAAATTCTCCAAATATGAGTTTTGGCTCGAGTCTGTGGCGTTCTTGGGTCATGTGGTGACCAAGGATGGTATTATGGTCAATCCGTCCGAGATTGCAGCAGTTCGTGATTGGGTTAGGCCTATTTCGCCTATCAAGATTTGGAGTTTTATTTGGTTGGCAGAGTATTATTGTTGGTTTATCCAAGGCTTCTCTTTTATTACATCCCCATTGACTAGTCTATTCAAAAGACTGTGGCATTTTAGTAGACCGATGAGTATCAGATGAGCTTTCAATATCCCAAGAAGTTATTGACTTTGGCACCTATTCTAGCCTTACTCGAGGAGGGTGTGGCCTTTATCGTGTTTTGTAATGCTTCAAGAGTCAGCTAGGGTGATGTTTTGATGCAAAAGGGTAGAGTATAACTTATGCTTCTTGATAGTTAAAGGTACATGAGAAGAACTATCCTACCCATGACCTAGAGTTGGCAGGGTGGTGTTCGTTCTGAAGTTGTGGAGGCACTACCTCTATGGTGTGCATTGTGAGGTCTTTACTGACCATTGTAGCCTTAAGTATATCTTTTCCCAATCGAATCTGAACACGAGGCAGCGTAGGTGGTTAGAGTTATTGAAAGACTATGACATGACCATTCTTTATCATCCGGGCAAAGCTAATATGGTAGTGGATGAGGTAGTTTGGCCTTTCTTAAGGCAGATGAGAGGCCTTTGGCTTTGGAGGTTCTATCATTGGCTAGGCAGTTGGTCCGACTTGATATTTTTACACATCCTAGCATTTTGTCCTTTGTGGATGCTAGGTCTACCTTGGTGGACTAGATTCGAGAAAACCAGTTTGAGGATGACAAGTTGAGGACCATTCGAGATAAAGTATTGACCGGTGAAGAAAATCAGGCTCTTTTGATCTAGAGGAAGTTTTGAGGATTAATGATCGTATTTGTGTGCCTAAGTTTTGTATCGGGTACATATGATATTAGAGGAGGATCATTGTTCCAAGTATTTGATTCACCCAAGAGTGGCAAAGATGTTTCATGACTTGAAACAACACTATTGGTGGTGTGGCATGAAGAGGGACATTGTTGATTTTGGGGCTAAGTGTCTGAATTGCCAATAGGTGAAGTATGAGCATCAAAAATCGGGTGGTTCTATGCAAAGAATGCCCATTCCCAAGTGGAAGTGGGAGCGTATTACTATGGATTTCATGTTTGGATTACCCATGGCATTGGGTAAGTATGACTTTATTTGGGTGATTGTGGACTGATGACCAAATCGACCGATTTTTTTTCTAGTGAGACTAGCTACAATGCGGAGTAGTTATCTAGGATCTATCTTCGAGAGATTGTTAGGTTGCATGTGGTGCCTATCACTATTATGTCGGATCGGGGTTCAGTGTTCACCTCTCACTTTTGGGAGGCACACATGTGTTTTGGGTACGTAGATAGAGATGAGTTCAATATTCCATCCCCAGACCGATGGCCACTCCGAGCGAACTATTCAAGTGTTGGAGGATATGCTTAGGGCCTGTGTGATTGATTTTAGTGCCCAATGGGACCAAGACTTTCCCTTAGCTAAGTTTGCCTATAATAACAGTTATCACTCCAGCATTAAGATGGCAACATTTGAGGTATTGTATGGTCGTAGGTGACAGTCACCCATTAGGTGGTTTGATTCAGTTGAAGTTGATACATTGGATACTGACTTACTCAGAGATGCTATGGAGAGGGTACATTTGATACAGGGTCAACTATTAACAGCCCAGAGTCTTTAGAAGAGCTATGCTAACAAGGGGGTTCAACCCTTAGATTTCATGGTGGGTGATTGTGTGTGGCTTAAAATATCGCCCATGAAAAGTGTGATGTGGTTGGGGAAGAAAGGCAAGCTTAGCCCGAGGTTTTTGAGTTCTTGAGCTTCTTGGGGCGATTTTGAGAAGAGGTATTCAAGTAAAATCATTAGGTAAGTGATTTTAACCTAAAACCTTCCTTTTTCATTAATCATTTGACGATTTTAACTCCTAAATTTTAGTTTCAAACTCCAAAACCTTTTGTTCTTCCCTAATTCAAAGTTAAGGAAAATTGGTAATTTCTAACTCATTTTGAACACCATTTTTATGGTGTTTTTACCAGCGAACTCCAATTTTAGTGTAGAAGTTGATTTTGAAATAAAATTCCAAATTTACCCTTTTTCAAATTTATCAATTTTTGAACTATTCTACCCCAGTTTCAAAACCTATCAATATGGATGTCATTGGACTCCTTATAACACGTATGTTTCATTCTTGATAGTAGGCTATCATTTCAGGAGTTGAATTTAAAGGTCTTCATCCGATAGAGCATTCGAGTGTGGTTTCTGCAATTGAGGTAGGTTTGTTTATCCTTCTTGGGGCTGAGTTGGGGTAATTAGTCAAATTCTATGTTGTAGGCTTTGAAATGGGGACATAGTATAGTTTGGGACTGATAATTGATATTGTAATGCTCATATAGGGGCTTATATATGTTGTATAGCCCATATGGGGGCCTTATGTGATATTTTATCTATGATTAAGAATGTCTAATTTATTACTTAACTGAGTGGAACTAAAAAGAGGTTAATTGAAATGTAATACCCATCTGAGGGGTAGGGTTGGGGGTTCTGAGCCTACCTTAGTATTAAGATATTGGTGAGAAAGGGGTAAAAACTTAATTTGATGTATTTCCTTTCCAATACTGTCTATTGAGAGTGAATATTATGATTAGGTTAGGTTTGGAGAACTTTGAACTTTGAACTACATGTTGAGTTGAATATTTCCTTCATACCTTATAAATCATGATTACATTCATCCTCATTCATACTATTACTGATCTTTGGGAAGTTGAGAACTGTGGAAACCCTTTTGAGAAAGAAAATGTGACATCTTTTGTATCCTTGACCACGAGATAGCTAGCAAGCAAATGAGACATTAGTATCATGAGTCCTTGGTAATTAGTTAGGTGGTGAGGTAGTTGTTACATTGATATTTTAATGAGGTATATGGTTTGCGATACCTCCATGAGTACTGCTTGGTAGAACAGCTCAGCAAGTGTATACGTCATATTGTGCGACAGCTTTGATCCCACCGTACCATCATATCATTACATCATCATAGTACATTGCATTGCATTGATACCTGTGATAATTGTTTTATCTATTTAATTGTGATACTGAACTTTAATTATGTATTTACTTTATTCATATCGTTCTATATAAATATGCAGCAGCGTAGTCGGAGTAGAATTTTTCTGCGTGCAGGTAGAAGTGTTCCTTAGTTTATTTCATAGCCTTTGATTAATTCCTTGTACTCAGTCGATTAAACCAATTGAGTACATATGAATTGTACTCATCCCTACTTCTGTGTCCCTTTTGATGTAGATACTAGTCAGAGTACCCAGCGCTATAGTTGATTCTAATTGATACATCATCATCAGATTAGTGGTAAGATCTTGGGATCTAGATCACCGCTAGTCCATATTTCATTTACAGTCTTTTCTATATTTAGAGACTTAAACTGTGTATTCAAATTCAGATTTTGTATCTAGATGTTCTTTACACTTATGACACCAGGTTTTGGGATATTTTTAATGTCTTACTTCATTTTGCATTTATTTGTGGCCTGACTTTTCTTTGGGAGTCTCATATGGTTTTACTTTTTGGCTTACGCATTGGGATGGGGTTTGGGATCTGTGCCATTATAACCTCAATTTTATGGTTGTAACACATATATTATAAGAAAATAGTCTGTGAAAAAAATAGAGTGTGAGCTATATATTTTTGTAAGGTAGTAGATCAAAAAAGTATTTTTCATTTTGAGTGTGTTATGATCACTTTGACTATTGTACTCGTGACTACCTAGTGTAAAAATTTTTACTATAGTGATATCAGTTGCTCCTCTTTTCCGTGGTTGTTTCCTTATTTAAAAGGGTTTTCACGTAAAATTCTTGGTGTCATTATTTTTTTATTTTATTTTCACTATTGACCATATATGTTTTATGTTAGTCCACGTTTTCCCAAAAACTAGTATCAGAGCAAGGTTTTATCTGAGTATGCTCTGTGGTTGCAGCATAGTCTGAACTTTCATATCAGAAAGAATTTATTATGGTTTGGAATAGTTATATATATTTTGGGGAAAAACAATAGAAGCCAACACTAGTAGAATGAGTACTTTGAATGGTGTTAATTATGCCATTTGGAAGGAGAAAATGGAAAAATTATTTTATGTCAAGAATTTTTTTCAACCAGTCTTTACCATTGTAAAGCCTAAAAATAAAACAGATGAAAAGTGGGATCTGCTGCACAGACAGGTTTGTGGATTTATTAGGCAATGGATTGATGATAATATGTTTTGGAGCTATTCCCATTAGGCTGCTTTCTCCTCGCCTTGTCGATATAGAGCTGTTGAACCATACTTCTAGGGAGACACATGCTCGTATCCTATGAGAGCATCTTGAAAGCTTGTATGCTCCGAAAACTAGAAATAACAAAATGTTCTTAATAAAGTAAATATTAAGTTTAAAATATCATAATAGTTCTCCGATGACAGATCACCTGAATAATTTTTAGGGAATCATGAACTAGTTATTTGCTATGGCAATAAATTTGACAAGGAAATTAAAGGTTTTCTTTTACTTGGTTTCCTACCAAACTCTTGGAAAATATTTTAGAACTTCATTGTCAAATTCTTCTCTGTATGGTGTGATCTCTATGGATTCTGCCAAGAGTAGTATCTTGAATGAAGAGATGATAAGAAAATCTCAAGGTTCTTCTTCGTTGGATGTCCTAGTAACTGGCTCCAGGGAAGAAATAAAAATCATGGTTCTCAGATAGAGAATATAGCAGAAGAAAATTTAGAGGCAGAATTAAGAATATTGAGTGCTATCATTGTGGCATGAAAGGACACACAAAGAAGTACTGTCGGAAATTGAAGAGGGAGAACAAAGACAGAGGAAAATAAAGAAGATGGAAATAAAAATTATCTAGCCACCGTCTTCACTGAAGATCTTGTTACAGTCCTTGATGTAGGTTTGATAAATATTGCTTTTGATGAGTCAAGCTGGGTTGTGGACACTGGTGCTACATCTCATGTGACATCAAGGAAGAATTGTTTCTCCTCATATACTCCTGGTGACTTTGGAACTTGAGTATGGGTAACGAGACTATATCTAGGGTAGTTGGTGTTGGAAATGCTTGAAAACTAGTATTGCAACTAAACTAGTTTTAGAAAATGTAAAACATACACATGATTTTCTTCTGCACCTAATTTCTGTTGGTGTTCTAGATGATGAAGGATATGTTAGTACCAATGGTAGAGAAAAGTGGAAACTGATTATGGTTTCCTTGGTTGTGGCTCGTGATAACAAACATCATGTTCTATACTGGACTACAGCTTCTACTTATGCCAATATGGTGAATGACGTTGAGAGAGAGAACTCTTCAACATTGTGGCACAAGAGGGTTAGTCACATCAGTGAGAAAGGGTTTAGTCAAAGGAATGGTATTGACTTTGATAAATATTTTCTCTTATTATGAAAATGTCCTCTATTCGTATAGTTCTTGGTTTGGATGCTATTCTTAATTTAGAGATTGAGCAGATGGATATAAAGACGGATTTTCTTCACGGTGACCTATATGAGGATATTTATATGGAAAAACCTAAGGGTTTCAAAGTAAATGGTATGTCTGTTAGCACACCTCTTGTTGGTCAAGAAAACTACATTGAACGTGTACTGAATCGCTTCAATATGAAGAATGTTATGTCTATTAGCACATCTCTTGTTGGTCATATGAAGTTGAGCAAGAAGATGAGCCCTACAGCTCGGGAGGAAAAAGAGAGCATGGCCAAAGTTCCATATTCCTCCATCGTCGGATATTTAATGCATACAATGGTATACACTAGACCTGATATTGCTCATGCACTTGGTGTTTTCAACAAGTTTCTCAATAATCCAGGAAAACAACATTGGGAGAATGTAAAGTGGATAGGTATCTGAGAGGAAGCTCAGATAAATGTTTGTGTTTTGGAGGATAAAATCCAATCTTGAAGGGCTATACAGATGTCGATATGGCAGGTGACTTTGATAACAGAAAATCCACTACTGGATATTTATTTACTTTTTCAGGAGGAGCTATATTATGGTAGTCAAAATTACAGAAGTGTGTTGCATTGTCTACAACTGAAGCTGAGTATATTGCAACTACTGAAGCTGGCAAGGAGATGATATGGCTCAAATAATTTCTTCAAGAACTTAACTTGCATCAGAAAGAGTATGTCGTCTATTGTGACAGTCAAAGTGCAATGAACTTGAGCAAGAACTCCATGTACTATGCAAGGATGAAACACATAGATGTGAGATATCACAGGATTCAAAGAAATATAGAAGACGAATCTATGCAGGTTGAAAAGATATATACAAATGAGAATCCTGCAGATATGCTGACCAAAGTGGTAACAAGGGACAAGTTTGAATTGTGCAAAAAACTTGTTGGCATGAGCTATCTTTTAGAAGATGAATGTACCTCTTTCTGGTGCATGTGAATGGAGGGGGAGATTTGTTGGAATCCATCCCATGCCACAAATATTTTTTACTTTGTTGCAAAGTTTAAAATTAGATAGTCAAAAATATGGATTTGGTAGTTGGCAAATTTCAAAAGATCACCATTTTTGTCAAACCAAATCTCACTATTATTTTCTTACCAAGAAACCTAACTTTGAATTTTGATTTCTAATTAATGTAATCAATTACATCAAAGGTAATAATTTTTTCCTATAAATAGGGCACTCTTGCTCATTTGTTAAACACAATAAGATAGGTGGAAAAAATATTAAAGAAAAAAGTGAGGTATTCCATAGACTATAAAAAATAGTCTGTGAAGAAAAATAAAGTGTGAGCGATATTTTTTAGTAAAGTGGGAGATCAAAAGAGTGATTTTATTTTTAAGTATGTTGTGGTCACTTTGAGTATTATACTCGTGACTATCCAGTGAAAATTTCTTACTATAGTAATATCAGTTGCTCTTCTTGGCCCGTGGTTTTTTCTTTATGTAAAAGAGTTTTTACGTAAAATTCTTGGTGTCATTCTTTTTCCATTTTATTTCCACTATTTTGACCATATATATTTTTGTGTTAGTCCGCATTTTTCCAACAAACTGATAACAGAGCAGAGTTTTATCTGAGTATGCTCTGTAGTTGTAGCATAGTCTAAACTTCTACATCAGAAATGATTTACTTTGGTTCAAAATAGTTATATATTTTTGGGGGGGAAATGATGAAAGTCAACACTAGTAGAATGGATACTTTTAATGGTGTTAATTATTCCATTTGGAAGGGGGAAATGGAATATTTACTTTATGTCAAGAATGTTTATCAATCAGTCTTTACCACTGTTAAGCCTGAAAATAATACAGATAAAGAGTGGAATCTGTTGCATAGACAGGCTTATGGATTTATTAGGCAATGGGCTGACGACAATGTGTTGAACCATATTTCTAGGGAGACACATGCTCATAACCTATGGAAGCATCTTGAAAGCTTGTATGATCGAAAGAATGGAAATAACAAAATGATCTTAATAAAGTAAATGTTAACTTTAAAATATCATGATGATCTCCGATGATAGATCACCTGAATAATTTTCAGGGAATCATGAACTAGCTATTTGCTATGGGTATTAAATTTTACGAAAATATTCAAGGCTTTCTTTTACTTGCTTCCCTACCAGACTCTTGAGAAACATTTAGAATTTTATTGTCAAATTCTCCTCCGGATGGTGTGTTCTCTATGGATTCCACCAAGAGTAATGTCTTGAACGAAGAGATGAGAAGAAAATCTCAAGGTTCTTCTTCATCGGATGTCCTGGTAACTGGATCCATGGGGAGAAATAAAAATCATGGTTCTCAGAATAGAGAACATAGAAGGAGCAAATCCATAAGCAGACTTAAGGATATTGAGTGCTATCATTGTGGTAAAAAAGGGCACACAAAGAAGTTCTGCCGGAAATAGGGAGAACAAAGATAAAGAGGAAAATAAAGAAGATGGAAATAAAAATTTCCTAGCCACCGTCTCCACCAAAGATCTTGTTATAGTCCTTAATACAGGTCTGATAAATATTGTTGGTAATGAGTCCAGCTAGGTTGTGGACACTGGTACTGCATCTTATGTGACATCAAAGAAGAATTTTTTCTCTTCCTATACTCTTGGTGACTTTAGAACCTTGAGTATGGGTAATGAGATTGTATCTAGGGTGATTGATGTTAGTACAATTTGCTTGGAAACTAGTGTAGTGCCCCTCCAGGGAGGATGCTACTACTTTTAAAAAAATGTATATAAAATTCGTGACAAAAAAAAAACTTTCCGAAAGGCATACTTATGAAATCTAGCGGTGAAATTTGGCCCATTTAAAAATTTGTTAAAGGTGTAAAGTTTTAGCCAATTTAAAATTATTTGATCTCACTTAAATCAAATAAGATTTCCAATTTAGGATGGGGCAACTTTTCAAAATAATTTAAGAAATTAACTTACGAGACATCCACGTATTATTTCTTATCACTACAATTCATGCTATGAACTATTAACAACTTATAAGTACCAAAGGTTAACTAATTCATGCTTCATCCAAATATTCCAACTCCAAAGGTAAATTTAGTACATCAAAAGACTTGGAAATTTACATGCCCCAAAATGACAAAACAAGCAACCAACTTTAAGTTACAACCCATGGTGTCATGAATGGATCAACCCTCATAAATAAATACGTAAATGCTTATACACAAGCACCCCATAGTTCATATATATGTCCCAAAGTACTATAAAATATAAATGCCTATATGAAAATGTGATCTTCCTTTAAGCTCCCAAAACTTTATCTCCAATGGCCAACCTCAAGCATCTTCTCGGACATTTTCTATGATAGAAACAACTATCGCTAAGCATAAAGCTTTGTGGTGCAAAACTACAAGTTTGAAGCCTTTATGTTCTCCACCTTATTTTCTCAAGTCATGAGCAGCAAAAATGTACAGATAATAATTAAATCAAGACAACAACTAAATCACAAGTATCAAGTTCTATATGTAAAAGTGTAAGTGTCAATAATTCATAAAAGCACATTTACAAGATTTAGCACCAAGTTTCGCCCAATATGTATGTCATACCATCAACCAAACATGACCAGGTATCAATAAGGATCGGAGCCCTACATCAAGAAGGGTAGAGACACAATAATCAAGAGAACCAGGAATCATATTTAAAATGGCTTCCTAATTCATAATTAAAATGGACAACTTCCATACTTAAGATGAACTAAAAATCCATAATCAAGATGGAAAAGGGTCTGAAACAAGAGGCATGCCAATAGTGAAAAAGTCACAGCCATAAGAAGGACAAAGTCCACAAGAATGTCAAGTGATCGAGCAATCCGTACAAGTGGGCGAGTTAAGCAAGTGTCTTGCAAATTTCCAAAGATACCAACATGACAAGACAGATTTCAAGACAATAACAACCATAACAAGATAGGATTTCAATATATTAGTAGGTAACAAGATTTTATACAAAAACCTCAGCCTTTTAGAATACCACAATCCAATACGACTTCAGGAGTTCAAACCGTAGACCAATCCGTGTCTCAAGTTCCTCAATTTGTACACGATATAAACAATCTTGAAAATACCATTAAATGCCCTCTTTAATTTCCAAGATCTCCATAATATTGACATAAAATAAGATTTATCATTAAAAATAAGCCTAGAATATTTCCACCCGAACTATGTTACTAAAACAGTAAATTTGGAAATTCAAGAACTTCAGGTTGTAATTAACTTTTGGAACTGAAAACGGCACAACTAGTCTTTATTCCCTTCATAAAACTTTTAAATCTAAGTCTTAAGTTTGCAACTCAAAAGAAATCAATGAAAAACGCATTTTGTACAAAGATATATCATCAAAACAATAACAGCTACACATGACGGGTTTCAAAAAAAATGAGAATCTGGACAAACACATTTGTCCGGTTGTATCTAAGTTTGGGAACTGAAAGCGAAAAAACTAGACTTCATGACCTTCACAAAACTTTTATATCTATGTCTTAAGTTTCCAATTTAATAAAAATGAATGTAAAATTCATTTTGTACAAAAAGATATCATCAAAACACTAACAGCAGTACAAATAGAGTTTGCATAAACAGAATTCTGGGCAGCACCTGCCTTGTACTTCCACGCCCAATTTCAAGTAAATAAAAGAAATATTGAGTTCTGAGACCTGAACAAAAGTTTTAGGCAGATAAAATTCTTTCTAGAACATCTTGAATAACTTAAAATGGAGTTTTACACAAGGGATTATACTAAAAACATTAATAACAGTCAAATTCAAAAACGGGTTTGTAGCTTACCTCAATCATGTAGAGTTGTTTGGGGCTCAACCTAGGCAAATCTTGATGATTGATAAAGTGAATGGATATTGTGAGAGAAGAGGTGTTTTGGTGTCTTGTCTTTCTTGAAGAAACAAAAATTGAAGGGTTGGTAGTGGAGAGGATAAGAACCAAGGTGTGAATAGGATAAAGATGAGACTAGTCAAATAAAATAAAATGCCCATACAACCAAAAGCTATCCACTTTTGTAAATATCTAGTCCATTTAATATATTAAATAAGATAATCATAGTAGGAGTAGTTTATATAACTATACCATAACACTTTAAACAAGATTCAATGTCGTCATGTTCACATTCAGGAAGTGCAAAGTAAAATATACCCTTACTATCGAGATACGATAAATCAAAAATTCAAGTATTTACTAAAAACTTTTGGGGAGTTACAACTAGTATTAAAACTAAACTAGTTTTGAATAATGTAAAACATGCACCTGATATTCGTCTGTACCTAATTTCTATTGGTGTTCTAGATGATGAAGGATATGTTAGTAACAATGATGGAGGAAAGTGGAAAATGATTAAGGGTTCATTGGTTGTGGCTCATGGTAACAAACTTTGTGATCTATACTGGACTACGACTTCTACTTGTGCCAATATGGTGAATACCGTTGAGAGCGATAGCTCTTCAACGTTGTGGCACAAAAGACTTAACCACATCAATGAGAAAGTGCTTAATGTTCTAGCCAAGAAGAAATTATTGTCGGATTTCCAATGTGCTAAATTAGAAAAGTGTGAGCTCTGCTTTGCTGGAAAACAAAACAGAGTTTCCTTTAAGTCTAACCCTCCCTCAAAAAAGACAGAGTTGCTTGAGTTGGTGCACTCTGATTTATGTGATCCAATAAAGACAAGAACTCTGGGTGGTGCACTCTACTTTGTCACTTTTATTGATGACTGCTCTAAAAAGTTTTGGGTCTATATCTTAAAGATTAAAGACCAAGTATTGGTTGTCTTTAAGCAGTTTCAAGCTTCAGTTGGAAGAGAAACTAGAAAGAAACTGAAATATATTTATATTGATAATAGTGGTAAATATTGTGGACCATTTGACGAATACTGTAAGCATCAAGTTATTAGACACTAGAAGACTCCTTCAAAGACTCCTCAGCTTAATGGGTTGGCTGAGAGGATGAACAAGACCTTGATGGAAAGAGTTAGATGTTTGCTTTCTAAAGCAAACTTGTCGAACTCCTTTTGGGGTGAGCTCTTATTGACCACTGCACACGTTATTAACTTATCTCCTTCTATTACTTTGCAAAGTGATGTTCCAAATAGAGTTTGGTATGAAAAGGATGTTTCTTATGACCATTTGAGAGTATTTGGCTGCAAAGCATTTGTACATGTACTGAAATATGATAGGTAAAAGTTAGATGATAAGACAAGGCAGTGAATCTTTGTTGGATACGTCCTTGATGAATTTGGTTATAGTCTATATGATCTAATCGTAAAGAAGCTTTTAAGAAGCCGCAATATCGTCTTCATGGAGAATCAAACCATTAAAGATATTGACAAAGCGGAGAAGCTGAAATCTTCAAGTTCAGATGGAGTAGTCCATCTTGATCAAGTTCCTCATACAAGTGTGCATGATATTTTTTTTTTCTGGGAACAGACCCTACACGAGGCTCCCACCTCTCGTGCACAGTCAGGGGTTGAGCAACACCCCCAAGCCTTAACATAAATAAATAAAGTAAAAATACACGGAGGGGGACATAAACCTTACCTCCGATCCTATGTTGGTTCATAAGTCGGCTAACCTACTAAGGTTGGCTAACTCATTCCCATTACAAAATAAAGACTAACTAAAAAATAGAAAGCATTAAACCTATGGGAGAACTCCTCCCGGTACAAATCGACTAAGTAAGCATAAATGAGGGAGACTCTCCCCTTCCATGAGAAGAACAAGAAAGTAACCTACACTAGTCCTCTTCAACTACGCGACGAATCACATAGTTAAACTGAAACAGAACGTGTTACCTAGGCATGAGAGCTTTGAAGAACAACTGTGCATGATATTTATAGGTCTGATGATCATGGTGTTGCCTAGAATCATGTACCCGATCAATATATATTATTGATAATAATAATAATGATGTTGTTATTGATAATAATAATAATAATAATGTTGTTATTGATGATGCTCCTACTCATGAAGTTGTGGATGAATCAAAATATTCCTCTTAAAAGGTCTACAAGACAATGTATTCCTTCCTCTCATTATTCACCTAAAGAGTATGTGCTACTCACTGACGGGGTGAAACTAAGTGTTATGAGGAGGCCATGGAAGATGAGCATATGGATCAATGAATTGAAGTCATGCAAGATGAGATGAAATCTTTACATGAGAACCACACTTATGAGTTGGTGAAATTACCTAGGCATGAGAGCTTTGAAGAACAAGTAGGTGTTCAAAGTTAAAGTTGAAGAACACAACTTGAAGCCCAGATACAAAACTACATTGATTGTTAAGGAATTTAGTGAAAGAAAGGGTATTGACTTTGACAAAATATTTTTTCTTGTTGTAAAAATGTCTTGAATGTGAAGACGGTTTTTCTTCACAGTTATCTAGAAGAGGAGATTTTTATGGAACAAACTGATTGCTTCAAAGTAAATGGTAAAGAAAAATTTATGTGCAGACTCAAAAAGAGTCTCTATGGGCTAAAGCAAGCTTTTAGACAGTGGTACAAGAAGTTTGAATCTATAATGGGGGAGCGGGACTACAAGAAGCCTTCCTCAGATCACTGTGTTTGTACAAAAATTTTCTGACGGTGATTTTATCATCCTCTTACTATATGTGGAGGATATGTTAATTGCATCAAGATATTTCCAAGATTGACGAGTTAAAGAAAGAGTTGTGTAAGTCTTTTACCATGAAAGACTTAGGCCATGCGAAGAAAATTTTGGGCATAAGGTTTACTCATCTCAGAGATGAAAGGAAGATTTATATATCACATGAAGTACATTGAACATGAACTAGAGCGCTTCAACATGAAGAATGTTATGTAACACCCCCCAAAATTCTTCGCTAGGATTCGAACCCTTCTTCGTATACGTGTAGGATCAAACCCGACTGTTGTGAAGTGTATGCATGAGTTAGGATGAGTTCCCAAGGAATTGAAGAGTGTTAAAGGTGATCTGGGGTCATAAAGGATCCCTCGAACCAAGCTAAGTTCAAAGAATTTGTCTTGGCTAAGTTTTAGAATGCGTTCGTATAAGGGGTCGAATTCTAACGACCATATCTTTTGAAATGTGATGATCTAGGTGGCTCATGACCTATTAAATCAAATATCTTTGAGTCTTCTTTCCAATGCCGCAAATATTGTAATTTTTGGAGTTTGGAGTCAAAAGTTATAACTATTCTAAGACGATCTAGTACTGCAGGAATTTCAGGCCTGGGTGACAACTGCTGGAAACCTGGGCTTGGCGCCGCAGTGGCGCGATGCGCCACTATCGCGCATGGAACAAGCCTCAGTAGTTTAGTCCCTGGAGCGGCGTGCCACTAGAAGATGTGCAGGGTTTTCAAGCCTATTTTCCAGAACCCAAAAAATATGGGCTTGGCGCTGTAAGGGTGCGATGCGCCATTATCGCGCCACAAAATAGCCTTAGTAGTTTGGTCCTTGGCGCAACGCGCCACTATCAGATGTGCAGATTTTAAGCCTAAATTCGACTTGGTGTCGTAGTGGCGCGATGCGCCACTATCGTACCAAGAGTGTTTTAGCCGTTTTTTTTCAGATTTTCGAAGAAAGGGCAATTGGGGTATTTCCCAAATTATATATACACAAGCCTTGAACGTTTTTGGATTATTATTTCAGTCCCTTTCTCTCTCTCTAAAAGCCCTAGAAATTTCCCTCTCTTCCTCTTCTTCTCCATTTCCAACAAGGATTGCTTCAAGAGCTTCAAAGATTCAAGCTTTCCATTAAAGACCCAACATCAAGGTTTTCTTCAAGGCTTCACTAAGGTATGTAAGGCTACTCAAAGCATGGGTTGATTCCACCCATGTGCCCTACATCTTCTTTTGATTTATTGTCCATAAGAATGAAGCATATTAATAGAGGTAGGTCCAAATAGGTCATTTTCATCTATTACCCTAATTTCTATTATGTGGATGTT
This sequence comes from Solanum dulcamara, assembly GCF_947179165.1. Classification (NCBI taxonomy): domain Eukaryota; kingdom Viridiplantae; phylum Streptophyta; class Magnoliopsida; order Solanales; family Solanaceae; genus Solanum; species Solanum dulcamara. Next base: position 27,308,002 of record NC_077246.1, on the reverse strand, counting down.
GTGGAGTCGAGAAAGTGATGTGCTTCATGTTGTTATGAGTTGATTGAGATGAGATGTCAATCATATATTGTTAATTTCTTAACTATGCTGATTATGATAAAGAATGTCAATTTTCTTAAATATGTTGCTTATTCTTGAATTGTTGATTTAAAACCTTGGAGTTGTGTTGAGTCCCAAAAGATACGATTGTGATTGATCGGATAGTATGATTGGGAGATATTTGATTGTGATAGAGTTGATGAGTTGACAAGGTTGTAAATAAAACTTGTCGATATGATTTGATTGAGTTGATTGGATGGAGTTTTATGAGCATTGAGTCTTGGGAGGAGTATCGAGCATCGAAGTGGGTAAGAGTATAGTTCATACTCGAATCCCATGAACTACGCCGCCAACGTAGGAAGGGATTGAACTATTAAAGTCGGATGTTTCTCATTTTATTATCCTGAAATGATAGGACTTGACTGATCGATGGAATCCATGATTGGTTGATTCGTTCATACTCTGGCAAAGTATGAATGGACGCAGCAATAACGTCGGTTTGTTGTACTGTCACTGGCTCATAAGTGATAGTTATCGGATAAGAGAAACTCCCATATAGGTCTTGATAGTACTCTGAGTCGGATTGAGTTGAATGGTATGTGATCGGTCCCATCTAAACTATATTCTTGTTTAGACTTAGGACACTTGATTGAGTTGTTATTTCTTTTGAGTTGAGATTTCAAGTTGATTTGATTCTTCCTTGGTGTTTGTTTCATTCGGCCATTTTACATACTCGTACATTCCATGTACTGATGCCATTTGGCCTGCATTATTTCATGATGTAGACACAGGTACTAGAGATCATTGACTGACGCACCGTTGAAGATCTCCCCACTTCCCGCTGGTTGGTGAGTCCTCCTAGTCTTCGGAGGATGCCGAGATTATCTTTATAGCATTATTTGGTCTCTTTTATTTTGATTGTTGGTAGCCATGGGCTTGTCATCGGCACCTCCTAGATTGTTGATAGAGGCTTCATAGACTAGAGTGTGGAAATGAGGAGTCATTCGTTTGACTAGTTTTATTCTAGATGATTATTGATTTGATAGTTGTTTGTCCTTTGGCCCTATATTATGGATAGTATTCCTATGATTGATTCTTCCGCTGATAGAATGTGAATGAATGAAAGTGTGACTGGACCAAGTGGTTCGCTTGGAGGACAGAAATGGCTTTCGAGTGTCAGCCACGCCTAGGGTACCCTCCCGAGGCATGACAAACATAGTATTAGAGCCCAGAGTTCAAGAGTCCTAGGGAGTCTATGAAGCCGTGTCTAGTAGAGTCTTGCTTATGGTGTGTTGTGCACCACACTTATAATCAGGAGGCTATAAGACATTAAGAATTGTTTCACTTCTTTCATACTCTAAATTTGTGCGATAGAGTTAAACTCTATAAAACTTCCTTTCTAATCCATGCGTTTGTACATTACAAATAATGCCTTCTAAGCATACTGCTAGCTAGAGGAATGCTGATAACATAGAGATGCCACAGTCAGAGGTACGCCCATCGAGGGCTAGGGGTCGACCTGCGAGGTATGCGGAGGCACCTCAAATGCCTACTACTCCGCTTGCACCAATGTCGGAAGAAGACTTTCGATGAGCAATTGCCATGCTCACTCAACTAGTGGCTGCCCGAAATGGTAACCAGAGTTCGCCAACTCTTAGCTCTAGTTCCTAAGAGTCGTCTATTTCCACCAGAATTAGAGACTTTCTGAGAATGAATCCGCCAGCATTCACGGGTTCCAAGGTTGATGAAGACCTCCCAAATTTTATTGATGAGATGTGGAAGATCCTGAAAGCTATGCATACTATGGAAATCGAGGGGGTTGAGTTGGTGTCTTATCAACTCAAAGATGTGGAAAACATTTGGTATAACTAATAGGAATAAGGTAGAGGTGAGGATGCTGAACCTGCTATGTGGGATAAATTTGAGGGAGCCTTTCTTGACCATTTCTTTCCCAGAGAATTAAGGAAGCGAAGGTGGAAGAGTTTGTGAATCTGAAACAAGAAAGTATGACCGTTAAGGAGTATAATCTAAAGTTCACCTAGTTGTCTAGATATACTCCAGAGATGATCCCAGATGCGAGGTCGAAGATGAGGAAGTTCGTCTCCGGATTGGGAAGATATGTGAAGAAGGAGTGCAAAGCGGCATTGTTGATCTCAGACATGGATACTTCCATATTAATGGTGTATACTCAACAGGTAGAGGATGAGAAGAGGAAAGACAGAGAGGAGCATCTGAGCAAGAAGGCAAAATCAGCGGGGCATGAGAATGAATAGAGTCAAAACAAGGGCAACAGGTCCTTCTTCTAGAAGAGGCCTTCCAACTATGCCTCATCTACCGCCAGTGCACCTATGCCGCAGAACAGGTATGATCGGCAGGGATAGAGTCACCAGAATTTCAGACCCCAGGGTCCTCAATCTCAGGTTAGCGTGGGTCAAGGTTCGAAAGGGAAGCCACCATGCGGCAAGTGCGGTAAGCTCCACTTGGGAGAGTGGAAAGTGGGAAGGGTTGGTTGTTATAAATGAGGCCAAATGGACCATTTTTAGAGGGAGTGTCCAATAGGGGGGAACAGAGCCCAGTATTCTACCACCACACCACCTACTAGAGGTAATCATAGGGGTGCTTCTTCAGGTTCGAGTGGAGGTACAAACCGTCTATATGCCATGGGTAGTCGCCAAGATCAGGAGGACTCCCGAAACATCATGACGGGTATGATTCGAGTCCTTTCTCTTGACTATTATATTTTGATGGATCCGGATGCCACACTATCTTTTGTGACTCTTTACATGGAAAGTAAATTCAATAGAATTCCTGAATGTCTTCGTGAGCCTTTCTGCATAGCTACTCTTGTCGGTGATTCTGTCTTAGCTGAGAAAGTCTATAGAGATTGCACTGTGACAATCCATCACAGGGATACCTTGGCTAACTTAGTTGAGTTGGACATGGTTGAATTTGATGTGATCCTTGGCATGAACTGGCTTTATGTCTGTTATGCCTCTATTGATTGTAGGACTCAGATTGTCAAGTTCAAATTCCTGAATGAGGTTATCATAGAGTGGAAGGGTAGTCCTTTCGTGCCTAAGGGTATGTTTATTTCATTCCTTAGGGCCAGGAAGCTAATCTCAAAAGGGTGTATTTATCACATTGTCCGAGTGAAAAATGACAATGTTGAGTCTTTATCCCTCGAATCGACTTTGGGATTGATGTTTTTCCTGATACCCAGCCTATCTCAATCCCTCCATATAGAATGGCTCCGGCTGAGTTGAAAGAGTTGAAAGAACAGTTGAAGGACTTGTTAGATAAGGGATTCATTAGGCCGAGTGTCTCACCATGGGGTGCTCTTGTCCTATTCATGCGAAATAAAGATGGGTCTCTTAGGATGTGTATTGATTACAGGCAGCTGAACAAGGTCACCATAAAGAACAAATACCCTCTCCCCAGGATAGATGATTTATTTGACCAACTTTAGGGTACCACCTGTTTCTCAAAGATAGACCTAAGATCGGGCTACCATCAGTTGAAGGTGAGGGAGTGTGATATCCCAAAGACAGCTTTTTGGACCCGCTACGGCCATTTTGAGTTCTTGGTGATGTCCTTCGGGTTGACTAATGTCCCTGCAGCTTTTATGGACCTCATGAACCAAGTATTTAAACCATATCTTGATATATTTGTGATTGTATTCATAGATGATATTTTGGTTTACTCCAAGAATGAGGAGGAGCATGCTCATCATCTTAGAGTCATCTTGCAAACTTTGAAAGACCAGGTATTGAATGCAAAGTTCTCCAAATGTGAATTTTGGCTTGCATTAGTGGCTTTTCTAGGACACATTGTATCTGGAGATGGTATTCGGGTTGATGCTCAGAAGATTGAGACAGTGAAAAATTGGCCCAGACCCACCTCCCCGATAGAGATCAGAAGCTTCTTGGGTCTGGCCGGCTATTATCGAAGGTTTGTAGAGGGATTCTCATCCATATCGTCACTATTGACCAAGCTGACCCAAAATAAGGCTAAGTTCCAATGGTCCGATGATTGTGAGGAGCGTTTCCAGAAATTGAAGACCAAGCTAACCACTGCTCCTATTCTAACTTTGTCCGATGGAACAGAGGGTTTTGTGATATATTGTGATGCATCTAGGATCGGTTTAGGTTGTGTGTTGATGCAGAGGGGGAAGGTGATAGCCTATGCTTCAAGACAGCTTAAGGTTCATGAGAGGAATTACCCAACTCATGACCTTGAGCTGGCCGCTGTGGTATTTGCGCTTAAAATTTGGCGCCACTACTTGTATGGAATTCATGTTGATGTGTTCATCGACCATAAGAGTTTATAATATGTCTTCATTCAGAAAGAACTCAATCTGAGGCAAAGGAGATGGCTCGAGCAACTCAAAGACTATGATATGAGCATCCTCTACCACCCAGATAAAGCTAAATATTGTTTCTAATGCTCTTAGCAGGTTGTCTATGGGTAGCACTGCCCATATAGAGGAGAGAAGGAAAGAATTGGCGAAGGAGGTACATAGGTTAGCTCGATTAGGAGTTTGTTTTGAAGAGAACAATGAAGGCGGAGTTAATGTCTAGGATGGGTCTACATCCTCACTTATCACAGAGGTGAAAGAGAAGCAAGACCAAGATCTCATCCTTCTCCAGTTGAAGAAAGTTGTTCACAAGCAAGAGGTGGTGGTGTTTAACAAAGGGGGAGATGGTGTGCTAAGGTACCAAAATAGATTATGTGTACCAGATATCGATGATGTTCGAGAGAGGATTATGGCCGAAGCGCTTAGTTCCAAATACTCTATTCATCCTGGCTCTATAAATATGTACCATGACTTGAGGGAAGTTTATTAGTGGAGTGGAATGAAGAGAGATATCGCGGAATTTATTTCCAAGTGCCCAAATTGCCAACAGGTTAAAGTTGAGCATCAAAGGCTATGTGGGTTGGCTCAAAATATAGAGATTCTAGAATGAAAGTGTTAGATGATCAATATGGACTTTATTACAGGTTTGCCGAGGTCCCGAAAGCAACATGATTCGATTTGGGTAATTGTGGATAGAATGGCGAAATCAGCTCACTTCTTGGCAGTTAGGACTACTGACACCGCAGAAGATTATGCAAAATTATACATTCAGGAGACCGTCAGATTGCACGGGGTTCCCCTGTCTATCATCTCAGACCGAGAAGCTCAATTCACTTCCTAATTTTGGAGATCCTTTCATAAGGGACTGGGTTCGAAAGTGAACCTTAGTACAGCCTTTCATCCCCAGACAGATGGCCAAGCAGAGCGCACCATCCAGACGTTGGAGGATATGTTGAGGGCATGTGTACTTGACTTCAAAGGAAATTGGGATGATCACTTACCTCTCATAGAGTTTGCATATAATAATAGCTATCATGCAAGCATTCAAATGGCTCCTTATGAAGCTTTGTATGGGAGGAGGTATAGATCACCAATTGGGTGGTTTGAAGTTGGTGAAGCTGAGTTGATTGGGCCTGATTTTGTTCACCAAGCCATGGAGAAGGTGAGAGTTATTCAGATAGGCTAAAGACAGCCCAAAGCCGTCAAAAATATTACACCGATGTGAGGAGGAGAGACTTAGAGTTTAAGGTGGATGATTGGGTGTACCTGAAAGTATCACCCATGAAGGGCGTCATGAGGTTTGAAAGGAAGGGAAAGCTTAGTCCTCGATACATTGGTCCTTACCAGGTTGTGAGGAGGATAGGAAGTATCGCTTATGCATTGGAGTTACCCTCGGAGCTAGCCACCATTCATCTGGTATTTCATGTTTCGATGTTGAAGAAATGCTTGGGAGATCCCTCGCTGGTAGTCCCCATTGATAGTATAGGAGTTAAGGATAGCTTGTCCTATGAAGAGGTTCCAATCCAAATTCTTGATCGCCAAATTTGCAAATTGAGGAACAAAGAGATCGTCTCAATCAAAGTCCTATGGAGAAATCAGTTTTTTGAGGAAGCCACATGGGAGGCGGAGGAAGCTATGAAATCTAAATATCCGCATCTATTCATGCCTACCGATGAGAATGTTGAAGGTAAGGAGTCCTCTCATAGATTTAACGCTTTTCTAGTACATAGATAGCACATTTGTACCAGGGATAAGTATGCCGACCTTAAAGCCGGCTTCTCATCCATCTTGTTTTTGGAGGTAAGGCTTTTCATGCCCCCCTCCTTGTACTTGTTCTTTCGTTCTGCTTTATATAATGAGGAAAATTTCGATTAAAAAAAATTCATTTGTGCATATTGAGTTTGGATAGTAATTACTTTGAGAATTTGACTGGTTGTATGACTAAAGTCTGATTGTGATTTGTACCCTAAGTCCATCCTTGGTTTACTCATCATTCGAGGACGAATGATCCCAAGGGGGAGATAATGTAACACCCCCCAAAATTCTTCGCTAGGATTAGAACCCTTCTTCGTATATGTGTAGGATCAAACCCGACTGTTGTGAAGTGTATGCATGAGTTAGGATGAGTTCCCAAAGAATTAAAGAGTGTTAAAGGTGATCTGGGGTCATAAAGGATCCCTAGAACCAAGCTAAGTCCAAAGAATTCGTCTTGGCTAAGTTTTAGGATGAGTTCGTATAAGGGGTCGACTTCTAATGACCATATCTTTTGAAATGTGATGATCTGGGTGGCTCATGACCTATTGAATCAAATGTCTTCGAGTCTTCTTTCCAACGCTGCCAAGATTGTAATTTTTGGAGTTCGGAGTCAAAAGTTATAACTATCCTAAGACGATCTAGTACTGCAGGAATTTCAGGCCTGGGTGACAACTGCTGAAAACCTGGGCTTGGCGCCGCAGTGGCGCGACGTGCCACTATCGCGCATGGAACAAGCCTCAGTAGTTTGGTCCCTTGCGTGGTGCGCCACTAGAAGATGTGCAGGGTTTTTAAGCCTATTTTCCAGAACCTAGAAAATATAAGCTTGGCGCTGTAAGGGGGCGACGCGCCACTATCGCACCATAAAACAGCCTCAGTAGTTTGGTCTTTGGCGCGACGCGCCACTATCAGATGTGCAGGTTTTAAGCCTAAATTCGACTTGGTGTCGTAGTGGCGCGATGCGCCACTATCGTGCCAAGAGTGTTTTAGCCATTTTTTTTCAGATTTTCGAAGAAAGGGCAATTGGGGTATTTCCCAAATTATATATACACAAGCCTTGAATGTTTTTGGATTATTATTTCAGTCCCTTTCTCTCTCTCTAAAAGCCCTAGAAATTTCCCTCTCTTCCTCTTCTTCTCCATTTCCAACAAGGATTGCTTCAAGAGCTTCAAAGATTCAAGCTTTCCATTAAAGACCCAACATCAAGGTTTTCTTCAAGGCTTCACTAAGGTATGTAAGGCTACTCAAAGCATGGGTTGAGTCCACCCATGTGCCCTACATCTTCTTTTGATTTATTGTCCATAAGAATGAAGCATATTAATAGAGGTAGGTCCAAATAGGTCATTTTCATCTATTACCCTAATTTCTATTATGTGGATGTGGTGGAGTCGAGAAAGTGATGTGCTTCATGTTGTTATGAGTTGATTGAGATGAGATGTCAATCATATATTGTTAATTTCTTAACTATGTTGATTATGATAAAGAATGTCAATTTTCTTAAATATGTTGCTTATTCTTGAATTGTTGATTTAAAACCTTGGAGTTGTGTTGAGTCCCAAAAGATACGATTGGGATTGATCGGATAGTATGATTGGGAGATATTTGATTGTGATAGAGTTGATGAGTTGACAAGGTTGTAAATAAAACTTGTCGATATGATTTGATTGAGTTGATTGGATGGAGTTTTATGAGCATTGAGTCTTGGGAGGAGTATCGAGCATCGAAGTGGGTAAGAGTATAGTTCATACTCGAATCCCATGAACTACGCCGCCAACGTAGGAAGGGATTGAACTATTAAAGTCGGATGTTTCTCATTTTATTATCCTGAAATGATAGGACTTGACTGATCGATGGAATCCATGATTGGTTGATTCGTTCATACTTTGGCAAAGTATGAATGGACGCAGCAATAACGTCGGTTTGTTGTACTGTCACTGGCTCATAAGTGATAGTTATCGGATAAGAGAAACTCCCATATAGGTCTTGATAGTACTCTGAGTCGGATTGAGTTGAATGGTATGTGATCGGTCCCATCTAAACTATATTCTTGTTTAGACTTAGGACACTTGATTGAGTTGTTATTTCTTTTGAGTTGAGATTTCAAGTTGATTTGATTCTTCCTTGGTGTTTGTTTCATTCGGCCATTTTACATACTCGTACATTCCATGTACTGATGCCATTTGGCCTGCATCATTTCATGATGTAGACACAGGTACTAGAGATCATTGACTGACGCACCGTTGAAGATCTCCCCACTTCCCGCTGGTTGGTGAGTCCTCCTAGTCTTCGGAGGATGCCGAGATTATCTTTATAGCATTATTTGGTCTCTTTTATTTTGATTGTTGGTAGCCATGGGCTTGTCATCGGCACCTCCTAGATTGTTGATAGAGGCTTCATAGACTAGAGTGTGGAAATGAGGAGTCATTCGTTTGACTAGTTTTATTCTAGTTGATTATTGATTTGATAGTTGTTTGTCCTTTGGCCCTATATTATGGATAGTATTCCTATGATTGATTCTTCCGCCGATAGAATGTGAATGAATGAAAGTGTGACTGGACCAAGTGGTTCGCTTGGAGGACAGAAATGGCTTTCGAGTGTCGGTCACGCCTAGGGTACCCTCCCGGGGCATGACATGTTATGTCTGTTAGCACTTTTTGCTGGTCATATGAAGTTGAGCAAGAAGAAGTTCCCTACAGCTCGGGAGGAAAAAAAGAGCATGGACAAAGTTCCATAATCCTCTGTCGTTAGAATTTTAATGTATGCAATTGTATGCTCTAGACTGATATTGCTCACGCACTTGGTGTTGTCAGCGGGTTTCTCAAAAATACAGGAAAACAACATTGGGAGGCTGTAAGTGGATATTCAGGTATTTGAGAGTTATCTCACATTAATACTTGTGTTTTGAACGATCAAATCCAATCTTGAAGGGCTATATAGATGCTGATATGGCAGGTGACCTTGATAACAGAAAATCCATTATTTACTTTTTTAGGGTAAAGCTAAGTATATTGCAACTACTAAAGCTGGCAAGGAGATGATATGGCTCAAACAATTTCTTTAAGAACTTGGCTTGCATCAGGAGTATGTCGTCTATTATGACAGTCAAAGTGCAATAGACTTGAGCAAGAACTCCATATACCATGCAAGGATGAAACACATAGATGTGAGATATCACAGGATTCGAAGAAAGATAGAAGTCGAATCTATGCAGGTTGAAAAGATCTCTACAAATGAGAATCCTGCAGATATGTTGACCAAAATGGTAACAAGGGACAAGTTTGAATTGTACAAAGAACTTGTTGGCATGAGCTATCTTTGAGAAGATGAATGTACCTCCTTCTGGTGCATGTGACTGGAGGGGGAGATTTATTGGAATCCATCCCATGCCACAAATATTTTTTACTTTGTTTCAAAGTTTAAAATTAGATAGTCAAAAATATGGATTTTGGTAGTTGAAAAATTTCAAAAGATCACCATTTTTGTCAAACCAAATCTCACTATTTTTTTCTTACCAAGAAACCTAACTTTGAATTTTGATTTCTAATTAATGTAATCAATGACGTCAAAGGTAATAATTTTTTCCTATAAATAGGGCACTCTTGCTCATTTGTTAAACACAATAAGATAGGTGGAAAAAATATTAGAGAGAAAAGTGAGGTATTCCATAAACTAAAAGAAAATCATCTATGAAGAAAAATAAAGTGTGAGCGATATTTTTTAGTAATGTGGAAGATCAAAAGAGTGTTTTTTTAGTGTGTTGTGGTCTCTTTGAGTATTGCACTCGTGACTAACCAGTGTAAAATTCTTTACTATAGTAATATCAGTTGCTCCTCTTAGCCCGTGGTTTTTTCCTTATTTAAAAGAGTTTCCACGTAAAATTCTTGGTGTCATTGTTTTCCTATTTTATTTCCACTATTTTGACCATATATATTGTGTTAGTCCACATTTTCTCAACTAGATGTGGAGGAAGCTTCCATCTCCTCTTAATTTAAAGAAGCTGAATAAATCGATTTAGGTTTGTCTAAACATTTCTTCAAGAGATTCATATGATGGAGATTGAGTATAAGAATGAGACCGCACATACTTAGCTAGAAACATACAAAATATAGGCAACCTCAACTACTTTTAGACTAGAGTTGATATAATCAATCCCCTCAGAAAGAATCTTACCCATTGATAGATGAGATCCTAATCTTGCTGCATCACTTTAAACAATGAGCCAGAAAGTTCACAGTTTTGACCATTATAACTTATCTCAAATAACTAACAATTATGTTTTCTTGATTTCGTCATCAGTCTGAAAAGGCTCGACCGAAAGCTGAAATTTGTACAGATGCATAAGGGCCATAACGGCCGGGCAGGGCGGGGCGGGGCAGGGCGAGGGGAGGAAGATATAATACGTAAGGATATTTTTTTTCTTGGGAAGGGTATGCATGAATGTTTAAGATTGCAACATGGTGTCACGTCAAATATGATGGCTATTTACAGCAGTTTAGCTCAGAACAGTTGACATAAAATTTATCGGCAGATAGATTAGTTCATTAAAGAACAGAAGCTAAGTGGTAATTTAGTTGATCAACACAATATCAAAAAAAGAAGTGTCCATATGCAGGCAGCAAGACACAGACACGTATGCACCTGATAAGTCGGGCGTAAGATCTACTGTCAATTGCACTACAGTGAGAGAATCATCCTCGCCTCTCGTACCAAGCACAGCTCTAGAGTCCCCAATATTATCAGTAACAAGATTCTTATCCTACCAACAAACAAAATAATAGAGTTCATCTTCAGAACAAAATGGCATAAAATCTAGTTGGCTTCAACTTTTTGAATATGTCAACAAACCTATTTAACTAGGGTTACTAAAGTTGTTCCGCTACAGAAGCAATCGATACTGGTATAGCTTCTCAGTTCTCTATCCATAACCTTGTAAGATTTCAGAAATGACCCCTTCAACGTTTGATGTAGTAGTTACAAGTGACTAGACCTCCATTCAACTGATGCAGAGAAACAGAGGCACCAACTGAATGTACTTCTCTAAACAACTTTCTTCAATCTTCATAGACTCATGCAACACTGAAATTTCCTTTTTGAAACCTCAGAGTTTCTTTTTCACCAATTACAGTAAATCACCATAGCAAAAGCACAACTACCGATTGATGCAATTTCTATAGCAAACCAACTAAAACAGTGGCTAAAACGGGAGTGAAAATTCAGTAAATATGCACCAAAACATCTACCGAAACTGGAATAAGAGCTCACTAAAAATTGCATCAAAGCAACAGAAAAAATTAGACTAAAAACTGGTCTAACATAGCAGAAAAATGAGACCGAAAGTGTAGTGAAACATTAACAACTGCACAAAAAACTAATAACCAACAACATACTTACAATAAACTTAACTTTTACATGAGGGTTAATCTATTTAATGGATTTTAGATATACAAAAGATTCTACCATACCCATGACCTACATCAGTCATAGACAAAAGAGTGTGAACATAACCAAAGGATTAAAAAATTACATCCCATTCAAACTTTGAAACTATTAGTCGAACAAAAACTGTCACACTAATACCACCACTTATATACACAAGTTTATCATACTTCAAAACTTATCATTGACAACCATAAACATCATTGTCTGGCGCTCAAGTTCACCCATATGCAAAAAGATTTTCATATTTTTGATATCACTTCAGATAACCTTTTTAGCTTTGATACGTTGTTCTATGATGTACAAATTGAATGTGGGAGATTCAATAATGGAATAAACTTGACCACACATATCAGAGTGGTCACTAATTCCAATCTTTTCAATTAAGGAACCAATTCTTTTGTCTTGACTTTCAGTAAAGCTTTTCAGAACTTTCGCCATAGTCTTCAGAAATGTTTCATTAACATCCTCCAGAATTCTTTTTCTTTTTTTGCTTCTCTTTTTCATTGACACTAGAAAAAGACTTTTTAGCATTCTCGCCTTTTTTTCTTGATGCTCTTGTATGTTCATGAGGAGATCCTCTAGCATATTCATTTTCAGATGCCCCAGTAAAATTAGGTCTTGTATCATTTTCAACTTCTTCAGTAGGTGCATTAGGTTCATGACTAGCTTCATCTTCATATTCATCTCCATCAACATTGATAAGAAATCTCAAACTCATATCATTAGAAAGTCCTGATGTTTGACTCTTTAAGATATCCTCAATAGCATCCAATGGCCCATCTGCATACTCTCCAATTGCCCTATCTTTGCCAAAAATTTCCTTCCAATTCACAAACATTGGCCAATTTTTAGTATTCATATTTCTTGCACCAGGATCATCCTAGCCAAACAATGAAAGAAAGACGAGAATGTTATATGTATTAATTATTCTAATAAAAAAAAGCAAAATATTAATTACCTTTATAAATTTATCCCATTCCTTTGGATCATCAACAAGTATGGTTCCGTCACTATATTGAAATCCCAAACCACTTAGACTCTTTAGTAAACTTATGCTTGCATAACTTTTCTTCCACGCTTTTAATTTAGAATTGACATGTGGTTCGCCTTTCAAGCCACTTTGAGGATGACGTTCACGCAAATAGTGCTCCAACTCCATCAGGTATCCTGGCCTAAAGGTTCCATTATCGTCTCTCCAACCATTAACACATAACTCTTTCAAACCGTTTATAAAAGAGCTCTCTTCTGGAGGAGTCCATGTCCTTCGGGTTGAAGGTGATGATCATTTTAATCTTTTTGGTGGATTCAATGAAGATTTTTGGCTATCCATTTTGTCTGTATAATCTTGTGAAACAAATCATCGTTAGTATTAGTTAACGTCATAAGAAGCAAAAGTATCTCCAACCCATTACTTAGCACTATTAAAAAAATCATACACTTTACAAATTAAAAAAAATAGAAACATGAAGTACTAACACATCACAAAAAAGAAATAAATTAAACATACAGTAGCTTTAACAAATTAATGTAAATACTTATTTCTTATACTACAAAAAGGTAAAAGTTGATACACCTTACAATAATAGCAAAAGTTAAATTACTATATTTTTCTTTGCCCATTAATTTTAACGGTTACAGAACTAAAAGTATCACCGTCAAATGACTTACAAAAATAAGAAATATGATCAATTTGATAGCAGCAAAGCACCAAGGAAATTTTCTCTAGCCTCGTTGCATATAACTAAGGCAATTTTGTAATTGACAAGTGAAATTTTGGTAAAACTGTGGAAACTGAGAGCGGCATAGTAAAAATGTGAATATTTGTATATTATTAGTGCAGTTTTATCTCTAATACTAACATGTTACCTTTTTTATGAACTAGCAATTACGTAGTGTTCATAGTATAATTGAATTTACATATATCGTAACTACATAATAGGCATAAATAATTTTGAAATATTAATAAAATCTTGCTATTGGGCATGTAGACTGATGGCATTCACAGTTGTAGTTTTGAGTATTTAACCTCTAGTTTAAGTCACCAAATGGAGGTGTTGTATGAATATTTTGAAGTGTAACTATTAGAGTTCAACAATCTTTTTCATTTGGTTAGGTGCCTTTGTTTTTGTTGTTCAAAATATAGTTAATAAATCAACTTTCTGTTATTTCTTCAGTTTTCGATTTGGATTTTTTTGTACTTGTGATTTTTAGTAAGTTTTGTTGTTTGTTTCTTTAGAAAAAATAAATAATTAATTGTACAACATGTCTAACTTTACAAAGATTCGCTGCTGGGCATGTTCCTCCTATTCGTATTGGCATTGGTTCTCTCAGACAATGACACAAACAAATAATCATTACATTTTTATGTGTCAAGTAATAACAAGCGGTAACAATAACCAGATAATTATTAAGATAAATGAAGTAAAAGAAACAATCAAGTAGTACTAATATCTAAGAATAAAGCAAACGTAAAATTGACACTAATACTCCTAGTATGAAAAAGAAATACTCTTACCAACCTACTATCCTTTCATCCTAAAACTCGACCTCCATACTTTTTTATCAAAAATTATTCCTTCGATAAATTAAAGTTACACTATATCATGTCTAATCTTCTCTCTCAAGACTTCTTGGCCTACCACTCCCTCAACTTAGGCCCATCAAGCCCAACCCCTCTCGCCTCCTCATTTGGGACATCTGCACATTGCTTTTGCACATATTCCAACTAACTCAACACAAATATATTCTTCATTATCAGTAAGAGAGACTTTGCTTGTGTTACGGGTGGCAATTGGGCGGGTTGGGTCAAGTTTGAATGGGTCATAATGGGTTAAGATAATAATTGAGTCAAAACCCAACTCAATTCAAATTAGTTTGGGTCAAAATATGTTAGGTAATGGGTTATATAATGGGTCAAGACCCAACTCAATCCAATTTTTACTAAGCTTAATTATTTTATTAGTTTTTTAATCTATTTTAGTACTTAATAAAATTATTTTTTTTCTTTATGGCTATATAACATATCAAATTGAAAAAATAAATAAAAAATATTTTAACAAAAATTTTCATGAGCCAATTCGGATTACAAAATAATTCAATTTTTAATGGATTGAATTGGATTTTGGCACTCTGGGGTGCAGAATAGACCAGCTGAAGATGGAAGAGTGAACGTTGTCGAGCCTAGCTTATGTCACTGTAAAGCTTCATGATATAGTTGTGGTCTTGTTGCTTTCTTGTGGCAAATGTGCTCTGAAACAAAAAGGATTATTGTTCTATTAATTTTTGGGTACCAACGCCTGTAGGAATAGCCATTATAATCATTTTCCAGGTATCATTAAATTTATTGGCTCTGAAATATTTCTGTACCAGCGGACACTTTTACCGCTAGGGTATTACTATTAATCATTGATTTAGATATAGTATTTTAATAATTTTTAAGATTAAACATTTAAGTGGGAGATTGTTAGGGTATATACTATTAACCATGCATTTAGATATAGTATACTATAACAATTGTGATGGTTAAAAGTCTAAGTGGGAGATTGTTGGGATATGTACTATTAACCATGAAATATATATTATTAACCATGAGTTTAGATATAGTATTTATTATAGAATAATTGTTTATTCAATTTTAATAAAAGCTTTAATAGATCATATATTTGTTTATGTGTCCATTTACTAATATAGTAGATGATTTAGGGTATAGAGTTTTAGCTTATACACAGAGGATTAAATCATTGATTCTTATAAGTATAAAGTTTTTTTTGTTCACAATCTAAGATGAAAATTGGACAAGCCATCGGTATTATTGTAGCACAAGATTATATGTAATTTATCTTGATTATGGAACGGTATTGTTCCAACTTCTTGTGCTAGTGCATTTTGTATGTATTGAACGGGACCGAGTAGAGATAGTTATTTTAGACTGACAGACAAAAAACATAGTCTCTAAACTGTTAGATGTACTTATATTCTCAATCTTGATATAACTATTATGATCTGTATATATTAATTATTGTTTTGATTTATTAAAAGGTGAGATTCTGAGATGGTCAATATGTCTGGTAGATTGGATGATAATAATATATATTGGTAAAATAATAAGTTAGTTGAAGGAATTCATGTCTCAATATAGAGATTGATGATATGCCCTTTCGAGAAGCCTATAAGTTTTAATTGTGTCAAACCTTGCAAGTGGATTAATGAATCCGACATATGAAATAAGTTAAGCAACGCTCTAAATGAAATTAATCATTGAATTGAATTCGTCAGTAATTTAATTTATTGATTAGTATCTGTAATCTTAACATGGGGAATTATATAAATGTTTAATGGGAATTTAGAAATATAAATGGAGGAGTACAATTACGAATTTCTAGTGGAATGATTTGTAATTTATTATGGTAAGAATAATTCAAATTATTATTTTGAATTATTTCCATAATAAGGAGCCTCACTAATTAATTTTGTGGTCCAGTGCTAATATTTAACTAGAACTCAAAATCTTATTCTTGGGAGAAAAGGAGAATACATGTTTTTAGTTTCATGTTTGGATTGGGAAAAGGTCCCTATAAATAAGGGTTCTCCTAACCTAAAAAAAAACTATAGATATAGAGTTTTTTATGCGATACTTGTCCACCCAAACTTGGGATCACTGTAGAAGACCACAGAACTGCAATCTAACTTGTGGATTCACTTGAAGGTATCTGTTCATGCTTCAAGAGGTATTTATCGAATTAAATTTCAAAAGGTTTATGTGTTCTAGCATAAACGTATGTGTTATCTATTATTCATGTAAGCAGTATTTATCAAATTAAATTTCAAAAGGTTAATGTGTTCTAGCATAATAGTATGTGTTCTAGCATAAACGTATGTGTTATCTATTATTCATGTAAGCAGTATGATTCTCGTATGGTTCCGCTGGGCATATATTTTTCCTACTGCAAAGCTATTTTCTTCACTTTGGCGCAATTTTCATTAGGCTGACATGCATCTGGACCTGATCGTATTCTATCTCCAGCCTAACATTACCTTCTACTGCTGTGGGTTACAAAATTTGGTTAAAGGAGATATTATTGATTTGCAGAGTTGGATTTCAAAATTTGTGTTTTCCAATCTCAAGAATGTTAAAATTGCCATCAGGATATGCTTGACGGATCATCTCAAATGGTCCTATGTCAAGAATCTTTTCAAACTTTCAGAATTTCTTTTAAAAAATACATCAGTTTTAGAGAAGTTGATTATCGTATCAAAGAGAAAGTGTGAAACATGTTCGATGACGCATAACAAAATTTATTTTCATGGACTGAAAAATATTTTCTAAAGTTCCCCAAAATTATCCACCAATTATGGGATTATCTTTCTCGAGTGAGCTTTTCATGACTGCGTTGCAAGGAAAGAAGTTCGTCTCAGGGTACAAGAAGTGTCGAGCCTTATTTTGAGTTATTAATAAATTGCTCCATGCAACCATGTGTAATGACCCTCGCATTCATTTGATTTCTTTCATGTTTATTTCCTATTTTACCCAATAACACTCCGTTCTATTCTAACTTGAATCGATTCTGAGAATTCAGAGAAAACTGAGAAAGGGTCATTGTTTCAGTGGATTACGAGTACCACCTACGGTCCGTAGACGGCCCATTTCAATTCTAAATGAATGGTAGTTTGATCTTTTCCTACCTTTTTCAAATCAAAACTCTAACGTTTTGGGACTAATTTATGTCCCTTATCAATATCCTACGTGCCTTTTCTCTCATTAACACTTAGAATATTTTGAGAGTAAGGATTGGAGAGGAGAAAAGTTGGGGTTCAAGCGTTTCATCGAAATTCTTCAAATTTCACTTAGATAATCAATTTTCCAAGTATGTAAGGCTAATCACAACGTTGGACTGAGTTCGTCCTCATGCCCTACATCTTCGTTCGGTTAGTATGAGTTTGAGTAGTAGTTTCAATCCCGTTAAATTGAGTTCTAAGTTATTTATCTAATCTCTTATTGATTTCTCTATGTATTTATTTCAATTGTGATGATTATCGTGATTTGAGTTCTTGAATTATCGTTCATGTATACACATGAATCCTAATTGAGTATATCTAAATTGCTTACTTTTATGCATTATTTTGAGATAAAAAATGATATATATATATATATATATATATATATATATATATATATATATATATATATATATATATATATTTTGTCTTTAATTAAGAAAGAGTTTGAGTATGAGTTTGAGTTGAGAAGTTTTCATTCACTGATTTTGAGCATGATTATTATCAAGCCTAAATGAGTTTGGAAAATAATACATTTAAATCTTTATCTTGAGACTGAATTGAGAAACTATAGCTATATTTTATGCATTCATTGAGTTGATGAGTAAAACTATTTTAAAGAGAAGTTAGGAGTTGAGAAGAGTTGAGTTAAATTGAGAAAAGTCCAATGAGACTAATGAGATAATATTTTGAGTACTTACACTCAATGAGTTCATGAGCATAATAAATATATTTTGGGAGTAATATTGAGTACCGATTTGGGTAAGAATTTAAAACAACTCAAATTTCATAAACTATATAGCCAGCGTAGGATAGGATCGTATCATTGGTTCGGATGACTCATCACTTCAATCCTTGATACAGACTGTTATTGGATCCATGAGATGAGTTATTCCCTTACCTGATCAAGGTATTGGACGGTTATGGCAATGAGAGCAGTTTGTTTTATTATCACAAGGCTCATAGTGATGGTTGTCAGTTAGAGAAATTCTCTAATGAGTAAAATATTATTTTTATACTGAGTTGCATTATTTATTTATATTTTGTAAAGCATTGTGTTATTAATATATTGCATGCTTTATTGAGTTGAGTTATTTCAGCATTGATGTAATGCCCCTCAAAATTTTTCCCTAAGATTCGGACCTTTCTTATACACGTGTAAGGTCGAACTCGAGTATTGTGAAGCAATTGCATGAGTAATATGAGTCTTTGAGAAATTGAGCAACGTTAGAGGTGATGTGGGGTCATGAAGGACCCCTAGGAGCAAGCTAAGTCCAAAAGATCCGTCGTGGCTAAGCTTCAGGATGAGTTCGTAAAAGGGATCGACTTCTAACGACCCTATCTTTTGCAAGACGACGATCTGGGTGGCCCACGACCTATCAAATTAAAGGTCGTCGAGTCTTCTTTCCAACGCCACCAAGAATGTAATTTTCGGAGTTCAGAGTCGAAGGATATGACAATCCTAAGATGAACTAGTACAGCAGAATTTCAGGCCTGGATTGCACTTGCTGGAAAATTGGGCTTGGCGCCGTAGTGGCGCGACGCGCCACTATCACGCCAGAAACATGCCTCAGTAGTTTGGGCTCTGGCGCGGCGCGCCACTAAAAGGTGTGCAGGGTTTTTCAAGCCAAATTTCCAAGACCCAGGAACAATGGCCTTGGCGCTGTAAGGGCGCGACGCGCCACTATCGCGCCAGAAACATGCCTCAGTAGTTTGGTCTCTGGCGCGTGCGCCACTACGAAGTGTGCAGGTTTTTAGGCGAAATTATCCTGGCGATGCAATGGCGCGACGCGCCACTATCGCGCCAAGAGCATTTTTGGCCTATTTT
Source organism: Solanum dulcamara (assembly GCF_947179165.1). Classification (NCBI taxonomy): domain Eukaryota; kingdom Viridiplantae; phylum Streptophyta; class Magnoliopsida; order Solanales; family Solanaceae; genus Solanum; species Solanum dulcamara. The sequence goes on along the minus strand of NC_077246.1, from coordinate 27,288,815 downwards.
CAGAACTTTTGAGGAGGGGCAATTTGGGAACTTACCCAAATTATATATGTATTACCCTTGGTCTTTTGGGAACACATTTTACAGCCTCACTCTCCCTCTAAAATCCCTAGGAGCTTCTCTCTCTCTTCTTCTTCTTCTTCTTCTTCTTCTCTATTTCCAACAAGAAGAGTTCCAAGAGCTTCAAGACTTCAAGCTTTCCATTGAAGACCCAACAACAAGGTTTCTTCAAGAGTCTATTCTAAGGTATGTAAGGCTATCCAAAACATGGGTTGAGTCCACCCATGTGCCCTACTCTTGCTTTGAGGTTAGATGTCCATGAAAATGGAGTTTCTTGATATGGTTTATGGTTGAATGAGTTTTGTCCCCAATTTATTTGATTCTATATGTGTTGATGTTGTTGAGCTAGGAAGTTCCTAAAATGAGCCCTTATGTGAGTATGAGTTGATGGAAATGAGTTGTTAAAATATGTTTTATTGATCTTCTTAACTATGTGGATTATGATAAAAGATGTTATTTTCTTAAGAAGTGTTGCCTATTTTAAAGTGTGATTTAAAGTCTTGAAGTTGTGATGAGTCTCAAGGATTTCTCAAATGGATGGAGTAAATGATTAGTTATGTCTATATGTTGCTATAAATGTGCTTTTAAATTTCTTTTGAAAGATATGATTGAGATTGATCGGATAGTATGATTGAGAGAGATTTGATCATGATAGAGTTGATGAGTTGACAAGATTTTAATGAGACTTGTCGATGTAATTTGATTGAGTTGATTTGATGGGGTTTTATGAGCATTGAGTCTTGGGAGGAGTATCGAGCACCGAATTGGGCAAGAGTATAGTCCATACTCGAACCCAATAACTACGTCGCCAAACGTAGGGGGGATTGAACCGTTAAAGTCGGATGTTTCCCCGAGATGTTTGTCCTGACATTATAAGACTTGGTTGGATTGGATCTATGATTGGTTGATTCGTTCATACCCTGGCAAAGTATGAACGGATGCTGCAACAACGTCGGTTTATTGTACTTTCACTGGCTCATAAGTGATGGTTGTCGGGTAAGAGAAACTCCCAAATAGGCCTTGCTAGTATTCTGAGTCAGATTGAGTTGAATTGTGTATGAGTGGTCCCGTCTAAATCATATTCTTGTTTAGACTTAGGACATGTGATTGAGTTGTTATCCCTTTTGAGTTGGGATTCCGAGTTGATTGATTCTTCCTTGATGTTTATTGCATTTGTCCATTTTACATACTCGTACATTTCATGTACTGACGTCATTTGGCCTGCATCATTTCATGATGTAGAGACAGGTACTAGAGATCATCAACCGGCGCTCCGTTGAAGATCCACATACACTCCCATCTAGTTGGTGAGTCCTCCTAGTTTCCGGAGGATGTTGAGCTTTCTTGTATAGTGTGTTGTCGTTTCCTTTATTTTGATTATTGGTAGCCATGGACTTGTCATTGGTACCTCTTAGACTTTGATAGAGGCTTCATAGACTGGAGTGTGGGGAGGTTGAACTGTTATTTTGAGGAGCCTTATTATATTGTTTTGTTGGGTTGAAAATGCTTGGCCTTCGGCCCCCATATATATATGAACTGTATTTCATTAATTGAGTTTTCCGCTAAGAGAACATCATTGAATGAATGTGTGACTGAACCAGGTGGTTCGCTCGGAGGTCAGAAATGGCCTTCGAGTGCCGGCCACGCCTAGGGTACCCTCCCGGGGCGTGACAATTGATTCCATTGAATATTCTTGAGTACGTTTCCTTTCAGTTATTTTACATACTATATATTCCGTGTACTGACGCCACTTGATGCTGCATCGTTTTATGATGCATATACAAGCAATGGAGATCCTCAATAGGCGCATCATTGAAGATCAGTTTTTCATTTAGCTTTTGGTGAGATCTCTTTGCTTTCCGAGGAGCTCTTAGTCATTTCATTTAGTCTTTACTTATTAGTCTTTTGAGGTAGCTCTTAGTCATTACATTCAGTTCTCTGTAAGGACTAATCCCCAACAGCTATTTCCTAAGTGTTTACTCTCACGCTCCTCAACTATGGACCCGCTGGACGACACCGCTCCAACGCATCTGGATGGGAATCCTACTCCTCTCACAGGGGTGAATGGATTACCATAGCAATCTAAAAATAAGGGCATCTATCTAAATATTTTCGTACACCACAGAGCCTCACACCTCGGCATGAAAAAATATACGTTAGCGAGTAATTATAAATTAAAAAAAATATAAATTAGCGAATATATTACTCCATCTACTATCTTTTCTTTTTAATACTTTATTTACCTAAGCTCCTACTATCTCTCTATTAAACAATTTTTTTAATGAATAGACATAAAATTGAACACACTAAAGAAAGAAAAAAATAATAGTTATATACTATAGAATAGTCATACACTTCTAATGGCATTTAATCAAAAAAATTATAACTAGTCCGCTTGACTAATATTCATAACTAGTTAATCAATTTTTTCCCAAGTCCTCAATCCACTAGACTTGATATTCTTCAGGCATGTGGACAAACATTTTTTGAATACTAAGATTAAGAAAGTGTGGCACCGCTAGTGAAAATTGCCTTTTATCGATACCGTGCTTATTCATGAGATTTTCCAGTTGAATAATTACAACTTGCTCAGAGTAGATATCACTCTCATTATGTGTTGGCGATTGTGCTTGTTTCCGTTCTTGTTTCTCTTTTTCTTTTGCTTCGTCTCTATCTCTCTTCCACTTTAAGTGTTTCTTCAAATCATTAAATAGGCCATCGATTGTTGTAGGTCAATTTTTTTTACGACACGAAGGTGTGATACTATCAGGTGAAATAGATGCATCACACATAGTTCGCTTTCCACTGCCATTATCGCTATCATTGTTCACGCTCATAGGCTGATATATGTTTTCAATACTGGCAGTGTTATCATCAAAAGCAAATACGTCAGCCTCCACTTCAGTAGGTTCACCTATTGTTGTTTGTGAAACATGCATTGTATTGTATACAACATGATTACCCGTGACAATAGATTTTTCAAAAATCTTATCCAATAATTCATACTGATTAAGTCCTTTTTGTTTGAATTTGCTGAAAAAAATATAAAATAAAGCATCACATTTTATGAAAGTTTATATAGTCAGAAGGAAAATACTCAATACTAATCACACAAGCTTACCGCCACATGTTGCGCCCAAATATCAAATAGAAAAGTTATTGTGTTAGTTTCATGATCCCAACCGTATTCGGAGCAAGACTAAAGTAAGTCCTTGAAATTCTTTAGATCCTTCCTTAATCCTCTACATTTCGTCTTAATACGAGTTTCATCATAATTGTCTTACTTGCTAGTTTTAGTCCAAAACTCATCGATGATTGACCTCCAGCGTGGACCGCTGATTGCAGAACTATTAAACACATATTTTCTTGCAATGTAATGTAGGACCTCGATGAGGACTGGTATGTCATTGTTTGTCCATTTTTCAGCATTTGATCCACGGGGTTTACTAATTTTTTTTACATTTCTACAATATAACAATAGTATGATAACAAACTGTATTCGCTTTGTTCACTTCGATTTACATAATATTTGAAAACTTGCTTCACATTAACACCAAAAAATGAATTAAAATTTTAGCATATGATTACCTTGTTAATCGGGGGAGGCGCAACCACTGAATTTTCGTCTGAAATTTCAAAATCATCTTGACAAGTTATGTGCATTGTACTCTAATTTCAGAAAAATATAACAAAGTAACTAGGATAAATATAGTTTATTCCTAAATCTAGTCAACTAAATTAGAAACACTATAAATTTTCATAGAAATAAAAAATTGAAAGAGTAGAGAATATTTAACTCACCTTTAAAAATGATAGAAGAATTGGTTAAATTGATCTCCCTTTTTTATTCAAATGGACTGAACTATGAGTTGCTATATATATAGAACGGTAGAAATAGTATATCTTCCACTGAACGGTAAAATGGACCAAACAAATGTTGATGTAAATGAAGTGCATAATAAATTTATTACTCAATTACCGGTTGGCGTGAGTAAAGATAGTGGCTATAAAGTATATCTTATCCCACTGTGATAGTAATCCATTGTGGTGGTTATAAAGTATATCTTATCACATTGTGAAATTAATGTCATTGTTGTGAGTCTTTCTTATCCCACTGGGATATTAATGTCATTGTGGTGGTTATAAAGTATATCTTATCCCATTGTGAAATTAATGTTATTGTTGTGAGTCTTGTCCACTCAATATAATGATGCAAAATTAGTTTTCATGAAATGTTGATTTGAATGAAGTAGTAAAAAATTTGATTAAAAATAATGAATTTGGTGAATTAAATGTAAAATAGGAATTAATTTTATTTACATATGAAACAAATGGTAAGTAGATATAAATGTGGTTGTTTTTATAAAATATAAACTTGTGGGTCAACTTTTGTATTTGAAAAATCCCAAAACATGATTTGAAATTCTCAAATCATGATTTTTGAAGAATTTGGAATTTCATCTCATGAGATGAAATCAATGTGAAATTGCTTGTCCAAACGTTGATTTCATCTCATGATTTCATATTGGGATTTCATATCGCATGTCATTTAAAATCCCCCTTGCTAAGCAAAAATGATTGTTAGTTAGATAATCAGTTCAACTTTTAATTGTTCCTCCTATCAGCACTAGAGACGAACTTTACCTAATAATTTGCTGAAATTATGAATGTTAAAACCTTTTCACAAAATAAGCAAAACACAAATTTTGACATCAGGTTCAGGAACTACATGGATAAATGCTCAAATGGACAAAGCTATTTCACAGTAGACAAACATGGCAAAGTAAGACTCAATTCGCTGAAGTCGCTAAGAAGCTGACTGGAAATCAATAGCCCCACCTAAAAAGTACAATCACAGAGAGTTCAGATTTTGGTTTTCTTGAAGTACAGGAAATGCCTAACTATGTTTGGAGGAAGGAGTAAAAAACGAAGAGTTGGAGTAGCAGAATGCATGTTTGATGGTTCCAATCCTTTCCAGCTATTTGCTTTCCGCTTTCATTGCCACAACACCTTCTGCTGTTGTAATTTACATAATGAGTAATGCTGATCAAAGTGGATATGTTTGCAAGAATCACATGCACTTCTTAATTGTAATTACAGGCATCATTTTGTAGGAATTAATTGTGTGAGTGCTACTCTTTTCTTTCTATGGACTCTTTTTGGATCAGTTAAGTATAACATGAATAAATGAGCATTGTCATGTGTCGCTGGAATTGTATCACATTCAAAACATGGTCACACTTAATTTATAGGGTTCAAGATAGTTTTTAACATAAAAAGTTATAAGTCGGGCAACTCAGAAGTTTAGCTTATTTTAGCTTAAAACACTTTTGGTGTTTGGCAAACACCAAAATAATTTTAAAAAGAATATTTTTAATCTAGTTTGACTGACTTTTGAACCAATCCAAATGCCCTCCAAAGGCCGCTTGATAAAACCCACACGATTGAATGTACTTTTTTCCTTGGATGCACAGTAAGAATCCATTGCTATTCCTTTCCTTCTTAGATAAAGGTGCATCCCAAGTTACAACAACAATCTCTATTTTTTTTAATTCTCTTCTCTTCATTATGGTAATGCAATTCAAGAGGTCAGAAATCTATCGATATCATTTCTTGAGCCAGGAAATAGGTCATTGATAAAGCCTTTAAATTATGTGTAATTTACATAAATAGTGTCAAGAGCTAATTATATTATTTATCAACTTTTTTCCAAATTACAAAAATTCCTCAAAATTTATGAATTTCAGACATATCATTATATTTCCGAATACATCAACAAACATCTAAATACATAAAGGAGGATATATTAGAAAGGGGATAAAGATGTTTCAGAGAGGGAATAGGACATCCAAATACATAGGAGAGTGATGTATCCAAGAGGGGGATAGGAGAAGTGATATATCTGATAGGGAATTTTTGAAACTTATTAAAATTGTAGAGAATTTTAGATATTATGATAAAATAATATGTGTATTTAGATATTTTTTCCCTTAAATTATACCCCGAACTCCTAGGACGAAAAACCATCAGCCAGAGATCATCAACTCAATTATTCTCATTTTTCTTTTTGTGGTAGTACAAGTAAATAGGCTTTCAATAGCTTATCCAAGGATCATGCAGAAGCTCAATAATAAAAAGACCAGGAATATTTAAACATTATGAGAATTGTTGAGCAAAATAGTATCATGGGTATTTGACGATGGAAGGAGCCAACTGAAGAAGCCAGCTCCAGTTTCTCCCCTCAATCTCTGGACGGAATATTCAATCAACATATTCCAAAGCTCCCCAACAGTCCACTCCTGTGAAGATATCCATTGAGACACCTACACAAGGTTGTCAACAAAGAAAATTTCACAAAGAAATATATACACACACTCCCAAGTCTTGAAGATGTTTGTGCTTTACACATAAGAATATAGAAGACGGGATAGCTAACAGAACCTAGCACAAAGTTAGTGATGAGATACAGCAAACAAGTCAAGATTTCCTAATTCGCAAATCCACGGATCTATCTTATGCACCAACATAAGGACCAATATGAAAAGGCGGTACCAACATTTCCAGATTTGTTCAGGACAAACCTCAATTACCATTTCTACAATTAGGAAAGGCATACACCAAGGCACCTCACCTTGTATTTGTCTTGTCAATTGATCCATCACCAGGGCAAATAGAAACAGGCTAAGAGTCAATCCCTGGTGCAACCCCATCGTAACAGGAAAGTGCTCCGAGTCCCCTCCTACCGTCCTTACCCTGGTCTTAGCTCCATCATACATGTATTTAATCGCTCTAATGTACGCCACAGGTATACATTTCGCCTCCAAGCATCTCCATAGGACCTCTCTTGGAACTTTGCCATAGGCCTTTTCTAGGTCAATGAATATCATGTGTAAGTCCCTTTTTCGCTCCCTATACTGCTCCACCAATCTCCTTAAAATATGAATGGCTTTTGTAGTCGAGCGCCCCGGCATGAATCCAAACTGGTTCTCTGAAATAGACACACTACTCCTCACCCTCATTTCTATCACCCTTTCCCACACTTTCATAGTGTGACTTAGCAGCTTGATACCTCTATAGTTGGTGCAGCTTTGAATGTCTCTCTTGTTCTTGTACACGGGAATGATTGTACTCCACCTCCATTCTTCCGGCATCTTCGATGTCCTGAAAATGACATTAAATAGCGCAGTCAGCCACTCCAATCCTATCCTACCTGCATTCTTCCAAAATTCCTCAGGGATCTCGTCAGGTCCGGTGGCTTTTCCCCTGCTCATCCTACGAACAGCTCCCTTAACCTCCTCAACCTTTATTCTCCTACAATACCCAAAGTCGCGACGCCTATCCAAGTGCTCCAAGTCTCCCAACACAAAGTCTCTGTCCCCTCCTTCGTTCAAGAGTTCGTGAAAGTATGACTGTCATCTCTGTCTAATGCGGGATTCCTGTACCAGTACTTGACCATCCTCGTCCTTGATGTACTTCACTTGATCCAAGTCGCGTGCCTTCCTCTCTCTTGCCTTGGCAAGCTTAAATAGCTTCTTATCCCCGCCTTTTTCCCCTAGTTCTGCATAAAGGCGTTCAAAGGCTGCCGTTTTAGCCGCCGAAACTGCCATCTTCGCCTCCTTATTCGCCATCTTATACTTTTTCCTGTTCGTTTGCTTCTCTTCATCATCCTTGCTATCTACCAACTTTACATATGCCTGCTTCTTTGCTTCTACCTTTCCCTGGACTTTTCCATTCCACCACCAATCCCCTCAGTGCCCACCATGGCGGCCTCGTGAGACCCCCAGCACCTCTCTAGCTGTTTCCCTAATGCAGCTGGCCGTCCTATCTCAAATATTGCTCACCTCCCCCCTACTATCCCACGCCCCTATAGCCATCAGCTTCTCCCCCATCTCTAGGGAACTAGACGGAGTCAAACGACCCCACCTAATCCTCGGTCGGTCATCCATGACCCTCTTCTTCTTCTTCCTTCTTATCTCCAAGTCCATGACCAATAGTTTATGTTGGGTCGTAAGATTCTCACTTGGTATGACCTTGCAGTCCTTACAGAGGCTTTTATCATCTTTTCTAAGGAGCCAGAAGTCTATTTGCGTCGCCCCCCTCGAGCTACGAAAGGTTACCAAGTGCTCCTCCTTCTTTGGGAAACTCGAGTTGGCCACCCTTAAACCAAAAGATTTTGCGAAATCCAGGAGTGAGGCTCCTCCACTATTCCTGCACCTGAAGCCAAATCCTCCATGCACCTCGTTATAGCCCGTCGAAACAGACCCAATGTGCCCATTGAAATCTCCTCCTATGAATAGCTTCTCAGTAGGTGGTATACTGACCACCACTTCGTCCAAGTCCTCCCAAAAGCGCCTTTTTGTCTCCTCATCCAACCCCACTTGCGGCGCATAGGCACTAATAATGTTCAAGGTGAGTCCTCCAACGACTAACTTAATCGTCATCATCCTATCATTGGTCCTCCTAACCTCTACCACCTGATCTCTAAGCTCGCTATCTACTAAGATCCCTACTCCATTCTTAAACCTCGACTTGCCAGAAAACCAAAGTTTGTACCCATCCACCTCCTTAGCTTTAGGTCCTACTCATTTAGTCTCTTGGACGCAAGCTATATTAATCTTCCTCTTCTTAAGAATCTTAACTAACTCTATGGACTTTCCCGATAAGGTCCCAATATTCCAAGACCCTACTCTCAATCTAGAAGCTCCCTCAGCCCCCTTAGCCCTCCCAACCCTGGCCCTCGATCCCAACCGAGAACATGACCCTAGTCTACCATCGCTCACTAAAGCCAGAAAAGCAGAAATACGCTACTGAAAGGGTACTCTCAGATAAACGGACGATCAATAGTATAGCACAAGTTAGCAATTGTTTAATAACAGTGAGACAGGTACTTAATTTGGCACTGCAATAAATATTTATAGGCTAAAATATCGGAAATGGGCTATTGGAGGTACCAACTACAAGTTAGTAAAACATGTTCACTGTCGAAACACTGTTCACTCCGGAAAAGCACTGTTCACCGCCGGAGCACTGTTCACTCGCCGGAAAACTGGATACAAATATATGGTCAGCCTCGGAATGCAAAGGCGACCACCCTGGGAGAAAAAATGGAGTCGAAAAATGGCCGGAAACTGCCACACGCGCCGGCGCGTGCAGCGCGTAGCGTCGCAGATCTGCGGCTTCTGGCAGCGCGTGACGGCGCGTGGCTGAGCAGATCTCAGAGGAGCTAACTGGGGTTTGCTCGCCTGAGTGTTCCGCACCTCGTGGTGTTGTTGGTTTTGGCAGCAAGCGCAGAAAAATTGAAGAGAGTTTGTAAGCGCGTAAGTAATTCCTATTTTGAATAGGTTTAGGAATTCCTTTTCCTATAGGATTTCGAACTATATTTTGAATAGGTTTCCTTTCAAGCAGAAAACCTTAAAAGAATATCTCATAGTAATTTAGAAGACTAGTACCTGACCCAGAATCTGCAATGCTTCCAAGTCAAACGTATAATACAGGATGAAAGGTCTCAATGCCTGTGAGAAAAGAAAGGAAAGAAAAATTAGGAAAAGTAGTTCTACGGAAAAAATCAGCACTCACGCTCCACATCAATATATTCATTAAAAGCGCTGATGCATGGGATGTAAAGTATTTATATATTACCAGCATCCATTTTATATGACGTGATGGTATGAAGAGTGGAGAAGTGAAGAAAAATAAAAAACTCAGACATCTGATAAAGTCTTGAACATAAAGCATGAGAATTATATCTAAAAGGACATAAGCAAAAGACTGCTCTTTGCCTCATACGAGAGCAAAAATGCCTGTAATAAAATGCTGGAAAAATTTCCAACGAGAGAATAACCTGAGACGCAGCAAGCCATTGAAGCATAGCTTTAACTTGAGGATCCCCACCGAAAGCACCACAACCCCAATTTCCAGTCACAACTCCAATTTCTTGTTGATAGTCTAAATGTGAACAATAGTGTGCCTCATGATTTCTGAGCAACTGGTTAGCCAAAGTTTCCTCAATTGTTTGAGATGATGTTGAAGGATTTTCTTGAGACTATTGGACAGGATTAAAAAATAGCCAAAAAAATAAGTCAAATAAAAAAGGATAAAAAATATTGACATGGATAGTGCAATTGGAAAGATACCGGAAAAAAGGGGACAAAGGGGGAGAAGCAGTGAAGAAAATGAGAAAAGTAGGAGGATCTAAAAATACTAAGAAGGGAGGTACTACCAAATGATAAACTTCAGAATGTCCAAATGATCCATTAACATTGGGATCATGCTGACTTCCCATGTCTTGAAAAAACTTTTGATACTGATGACACTTTAAATGATCCAAAAAACCACAAAGAGCCTTGTTAATTTCCCTAAAACAAGAAATTAAAAGGACCCAGTGTTGTCAAAGGGTGAAAGGGGACGAAAAATGTTCTGACTTTAAGAGTAAAGCACAATTACAGCTTAAGAAAGGCGCAGATGAAAAAAGTACATAAACATATATCATGTAAGAAAATAAATTGCAATTCAGCATGCAAGGAGAGAACAAAATGGCAAGTAGAACTATGACATACCCATATGAAACCCTAAACTCAGTCAAGTCATTCACCAGCAAATGTACTAAATGAATTCCACCCTGCTTAATCTAATTTCTGTATCTAACACTATCCACAAGGTTTTATCAAAATGAAAATTGTGCATTGCTCTCATCCCTCAACACTGTTAAGTATAAATCGCAACAATTTCATGGTTTGATGAAACAATGATCATTTAATCCAAACAAGTATGTTTTGAGCTCACTTTAAATTTGGACCAATCAATTCAGCATAAAGCCTATATGAGCAAACACAAAAGTGTTATTCTATTGAACAATTACTCTTCAAGCATGTTATATTCATTCGAGGACAGCAAAAACTAGCAGAGAAAACAGAAGCTTGAGAATTCTCACTTCAAGAAAAACTTGAAAATTGGTGAATAAAAATTATTCACATTCCAACACAGTGTACAGTGACTATAGCACAGCCTCAGACTACAAATGATGAACAAAAAGTACATTCCTGTTGGATATGTCATCCACTAACATGTAACACAGTAGCTTGGATGCTAATTCATGAGGGACATGTCAGTACAACTATAATAACTACTTTGTCCAACTTTAATTGAGGCTTGGATTGTTGAAGAAATCAAACAGCCAACAAAAAAATCTACAGATGAACTTACCAAACTCTCAATTTTGATACACAATAATCAGGAGAACAATTAAAGCAACAAGTAGACTCCAACTAATTCGAACAACATGTAAATACAAGTATCATGAACCAAAGACAAAGCAGATATGTTTATTTGATTTTATGTTTGTAAGATTTGTAAGACAAATTAGAAATCTTTTGAAGTTGATCAACAGGATTAATCATTTAATTGTACATCCAAATTTCAATCAATTTTTTTTTTGAAGCTGGTAATGTGGCCAAATGTCAATCAAATTGAATATGTAAGTTTGCAATTTTAAACACAGCTAAGGGACGAAGGAAACTATACCAAATACATCATTTCTAAAACTAAAATAGATTAAAAGCAGCTGATACTGGTATGAATCTCGGTGATTTTTTTTTCCATATTCCTACTAAATCATATGACCTAAACTCAAATGGTGTTACAAAATAAAACAGTCCCACTGAAGATATATTGTAGATACTGAAATACTTAGATCCAGGTCATCCACTTCTTGCCTTATTCAGAATCACTCAATCAACATATCTCAAAAGTAAACCATCTCTCCTCTTAGGAACTTCTGGATTAAGCACTATCTGTGCCAATTCTGGTGAATTTCATGGCTAAGGCAAGCCTGACAGGCAAGGATTAACGTAGAAGATAGTTTCGCAGATGATATGGATATGTACTAATCCATTCATTTCTTATCAAAGATGCAGGTGGAATAGAATGTAAACTCCTGATTGACTACATCTAACTGACAGACACTTTATCTCACATCAACTCCGCAACGTCAACTCATAAACTTTTACTTCCTTCTCAGCTTTGATTATGCTAAACCTCACAAATACTTCCTAATGAAAAAGAACCCAATTGGAGCTTAAAGATCAAAGTGCTGACAGGTTGACCGCAAACTGGTTTATGGTCCAATTGAAATTGAGAAAGAATCTTACTCTAAATAAGATTTCTAAAAAGTAATAAACACTCACATACCTTAGGAGGCATTCAACCCGGTACTGCCTTTTTCCAGGGCTGTTTAGTGCATCTATTGCGATTATTCTGCTCTTACGCCTTCCAAGAACATCAATTTCTTTTTTGTCCACGTGGTCACCATTAAAACGGAATGAAGAAGCATATCTACACCATTCAAAAAACATTTAACGTTAGATTAAAAATATTAATAAATTGTGGAATTGCAGTCAAAGGTAAAAAATGTCAACAACACTTTTATGTAAAAGAGGCAATGTCAGCTAAAATTAATTAGCAAGCAACTTTGGTCACAAGTTAAGTTGCTTATGTAATAAGCAACAAATTCTCCATCTAAGCTCACCCGGTGTAATTTGAGAACCTCTCTGTGCCAACAATTTCAATTGCTTCATTGTCGGCCATACAAGGCAAGAAAAGGATGCCAGCAATTAACTCTGGATTGATCATAAAGCGAATCTCTTCCTAAGCAAGGAAATTCAACAAAACATTTTAAGAATTTGCAAATAAATATATGTCTCAAAGAGACGGATAGAGTTTGCATGAACTTACAATGGAAACGAACAACAGAAATGCAAATTAAATCAGCAAATTTGATATATTTAATTAAGAGACCAGTAAATAATATCTTCTTTAAATTAAGAGCCTGTTTGACTGATCATTTTGAAAAGCACTTTTGTCAAAAACAGCTTTTTAGAAAAAAACTTTTCGAGAGAAGTAGTTTGTGTTTGGCCAATTCGTTTCAGAAATTATTTTTTCAGTATTTGATAAGCAGATTGCATTTGGATAATCTTTTCAGAAGTGTTTTCGAGTGTCAAATTACAAAAAGGGACGAGTATCAAGGTGCTACGTTGAGCAGCCTATTAAAACTCCCTACCACAACCGTGTCAACAAGTCATGGGTATGGGTTTGCGATCGATACATGATTTGGTGAACCTACCTTGGGTACTTTGACCACATTCTATGACTGATAAATATAGATTAATTGGGTATTTGGTTTGACTTTATATTTATATATATATATATATATATATATATGCGTTAAGAAGAAAATATTGGTGTTTATGAGGAATGAAGTTTTATTAGGTTTAAATCCAATAACTTTAACTAATCGGAATACATATTATATATGTCGTGATATACATTTATTGGCCGTATCCCAGCACCAGTATCTGCACTCGGATCCATACACCTGAATCCTAGAATTTATGTGAGATACAGGAGAAAAATATTATTGAATTGTGTTACTACCTTATTACACACTACACAGAGACCCAATTTATAGACAATACAATACAATCCTTTACCAAGTAGGACTATTCCTATTCCTATTGTAAGTAGGAATGTACATACCTATTCATATTCTAACACATATAATTATTTGGAGTTCAATATCAATTATTGGTAGGGAAGTCCCCTCCATGATGTATTGATGAAATTAAAAATCTTGTCAAAGAACATAAGGAGGATTAATAGTACAGAAAAGTGGCGCCTTTTGAAGCTACTTTTCAGGAAGTGGAATGCGGATTTTCTCTGCCATCAACAAACAGAAGTTCAGCACTTCCCACGACATTTTTCCAGTCAGTTGGAACCTGGTTGAAGGGGCATATTTTCTGCCTTTGGAGGTTGAGGTTTCAAAAAAGAGTTTGAGTAGGTTCTTTCTGGGGTTTACTCTCCTAGGGAAAATTCCGACAAATCACTTGTGTGGCTTGAGTAGTCACTGACACAATTCTCCTTGATATTAGAGCTATATAAGAAGCATTGAGATTTTTCTCTAATGAATCTTGAGTGTTGTAAATGATTGGTCGCCATGATAATATACGAGTTGATTGTACACTAAAAACTTCTTGTAGAGATCCATGGTGAAACCATCTCTACTTGGAGCTTTGTCATCAATGCAATCTACGATAACACCCTGGGATCTCAGCAATACAATCTATTGTGCCCTCATATGGACTTTGCATGTACTGGTTCTCTTCCTCTGAAATGGTTAGCATATTGTACAAGTCCAAGAAGGTTTTCATGAGCCAAGGCCTTGTATAAGGATTCATAAATTCTCAGAATCCAATTATCCTCCTTCAAAATTTCTCCATTTACATCTTTTGTGAGTGTTTGCCATGTTGTGGAAGAATCTAGTGTATTTTTCCCTGAGCTCTAACCATAAACACCTTGACTTCTATCTCCACAAAATTTTCTCGAATCTTGCAATTCCATGGAAGATTCATCTTTCATCAACATTCTTTCTCCAGGAAATCTAGGGACATTTAGTCACCACAAATTACCTAAGGCTTGGAAGAAAGATCCTTGATTATTGACAACAGAAAAAGGTTTGGGACAACGTGACCCTCTTTCACCTTTCTTATCCACTTTGGTTGTGGAAAGATTGAGTACAATGCTAACTACGACTCTACCCTGTGAATGAAATTCCCGATCTACATGAAGTTGTAGGAACCCTGGCTTGCAATGTTTGCTCTAATCCAGCTAAATATCTTGGTCTTCCTTTGGGTGAAAAAGCAAAAACATCTGCAGTTTGGGATGGCATATCGGAAAGTGTGAAAGAAAGTTGTCTTTGTTGGAAGAGAAAATACATCTCCCTAGGTGGCAAGCTTATGTTGATCAACAGTGTTCTTGACTCTCTACCAGCGTATACCATGTCATTGTTCTCTGTACTAGTTTCAGTACTCAAAAGGTTGGACAAACTTTTTTTCTGGATAAGGTAAATAATTTTACTGATAACTAGTACCAAGAAGGTACATAAAAATTAAAAAAGACCATTACTATTTTAGGGCATCCCATGATTTTGACACATTTCATATTATACAAATTAAAAAAATTCAAATTCATAAATATTCAAATTTTAAACTTTTGATGCTTGCTTCCAACTACTACTTCGAAATTTTCTTCTTCTTCTTCTACTACTACTATATATACACACACACACACACGAAACACTCCCTCCGTCGCAATTGTAATGGTCTCTTACTGGTATGAAGTTTATGAAAGAAAGGAAGACTTTTGAAACCTGTAGCCTAAATAAGTCATAAATATTTGTGTGACTATAAATTTACCTTAATTTGAAAGTCAAATTATTACAAAATATAGAAAGGTGTCCTTCATTCTTTTTGGGACTTACTAGCAAGGAAAATGTGTCACATACATAGGAGTACATATATATGTAAAGCTAACATCTTAAACTACTGCCGAGTCAAATATCATATTATAAAACGGGAAGTAGGGATTAATAGACTAATTGTCAACAAATATATCAAAAAATAAAACTGAAAATATGTTTAGAAATAAAAGAAACCTGTATACAGCCCCTATTGAGAGCACCACCTCCAAGATACTTGTTCGCAAAATCCACTTCAATAGCTTCTCTTGATTGATCTTCAATTAAGCCTGAATTGGAAATCTATAAAGAAGCAAAAAGAAGTCATCCCTTCGCAAACTAACATCTTCTATCACAAAAAAGAGAAAATATAGTTTCATTTATTACCTTAAAAGGGCAAAGAGAAATACTGGATTGGCTCCAGAAATTTTCCTTTGGATAAGGAAAAGAAAATGTACCATGTTCTAGAGCAAGAACTTTTCGCTCAAAGGAGATGTAGCCCGCAGGTATCAATGAGCCAATCCTCTCAAAATAGTGAAGAATACACTTCAGTTTATTTTCAAGTTTCTCGTCATACTGATCATACAGATACCTGAAAGACATGTTTTTTACCAGATGAACTTCCTTTCTGCATTCAGAGAATCTGACACATAAAATGGCATGTTGCAACCATAAAAGAGCATAAGGCAACATCTTCAGTAGATACTATCTATAAATAGCTTCAGAACTGCAAAGCTATACTCTGCTTTTTACCGGTGTGGGTTACTCCTGATTAACCATAGTTAGGATGCTATCCTAGACCCTTTTTTCTTGTGAAATAGCTTGGCAGCCATTCTCTGTCTCAGATTGCTTTGGTCAAACTCCTCACTAAGTGATTGCTATGAGTACAAAATGTCAGTATCTTGTAAAGGTCTCAATTTCAACATGCTTCGTTTGATTACACAATTTTGTTCTCTCAAACATTTAAATGGACACTTTTTAATCAGCAAAAAACAACACTCAGATGTAGAAACATAATATATATTAAATAAAATTCTGAAGTACTGAAAGAAAACGACTCACAAGTGACTTGATTCGTCATTCTCCATAAGATGTTCTGCTTAAGAATTCTACAACTTATTTGAAGACTTCAATTTAATTATCAACTAACGCCACTAATACAGTAAACTGTCTCCTCAGTGTTTAACAAAATGGTTAACCACATTAACCACTTTCAGAATTCAGAAAAGACTGTTTCTTTTAGTGCTCTTGTAACTTCTAATTATCGTGAATCCATTTTTATAAGCTGATAGTACATACTAAGGCATATGCTTTCAGCTTATCAATGCTACATCTGGTGTTAAATGGGGCTTCTGGGAAGTGGAACCCCTATGATATGTCTTGCTTTCTTTCATAGAAGAGTCACGTATACTCTTGGTAATCAGTAAATCTAGAGTCTAGACATATTAAGTAGTGCAGTATTGGTTCTTGAAACTCCACCATTTACTAGAAACAAACAGAAGGAAATCTATGTTTCTATCTCGCAGTTACATTTATGATGTGCAACTTTTGCGCATAAAACACAGAAAAAAAGTGGATGGCTGAAACATGCTGGATGGAACTCAAAAGCACTGCAAAACAACAGTGGTAGGATTGCGAAAGGCCACAGTACTGGTAGAGAAGATCGCATCAGAAAACATGACATTCAACTCTCCCATATTATTTCCAATACAGTCACAACAAACACAAAATACTCATGAACAAACTCTTCTCAAGTTAAAGTTATTGAAATGGAGAAGCTGTTCTTTGAGAAAAGTTCAACAATTATCGCTATATCAGAATCAAGTGAAGTAGGACAAAGTGAGGGGATGTATAGCCTGCAAGTAGGCTCAAGCTAAGTTCCTCGGACTCGGTGCGCGTGTACGGTACGGGTGTGGATCTAGAGGCCGGAACCTCTATGATCTAAATTTTAAGATTTAGGGATATGGATACGGGTGTGGGGATTCAGCTAAAAATAATTCAAATATCTAAAAGTAGAGTTACAAAACCTAAATTATGAGATATTATGTGAAAAAATTGAGGAGAAAATATTGATCAATAGGAGAATACTGGAAGGAGATAAAAGGAAATGGAGTGACAATAGAAATTTATATATACAAGGTATTCTATTTTCTTCAATTTCATCTTTAATTACAGAAATCATTGAATCTGTCCAGAATTTTTCCCTTGAATTTGGTCAAAGTACCCAAAACCGGTTGACTAGATTGGATACGGGATACGGATCGCACACCCACGCCCATGTCATGTTGACATGGTGTGGAACCAAAAGTGAAGAGTCCGAGCAGCTGAGGGCTCTAGTGCTATATATAAATTTGGCTTGTTTTGTAGCTGATTTGAAAGGAGATTATTGGAAATCAAGGATTCAAACATAGAGATTAGTGAAATATGGTTCTGTTTGTGGATCCAGTTATCCAACAGCTGAAAAGAAATAAGATTGTGTTCGAAAACCTTAACACAGAACATAGAACACAATATGAAAGACAGATGAAAGAACCATTCTGAGAGATAAGTACAACAGCTATAAAAAGAAATATACTTTATCATTCTCCAAAAAAAAGCAGATATAAAAAGATAGACAGCCGATAAAACATACGCAAGCAAATGATCAAAGTTGATCATCGAGAGATGTTTGGCACCTCTATCATTGGTAGGGAATAGACAAAAGAAGGAACATGCAAGAAGAGCACCGACTAATTCCTGAAAGAAAAAGATTGACAATCATGATCACTTTACGCTATAAATACTTGCTGCAAAGTTAAGAATCAAATTCCAATTCACACTATAATGCAACTTTATCAAAATTGCAACTCATGTTGACATTTTTTAAATTTCAAAGAGAACTACACCATTCATTCAACCGCATGCCACCATCATCTGCACGTCGGCCTGTGAATTTTGCTAGTAAAAAGCTTAGCATTGTGTTCATTTACAATTCAGTGTTTTCCAGGAGTACTTTTGAGTCATTTTACTCTGGTTTCATGTGAAAATAGAGAACTCTAATTTCTAGACAGTGTTTTAAGGGCGGATATGGGGCATGGGACAAGACATTTTATATAAAACAAGGTGAGGCATAAGTCCAAAGACATGGGCGTACGCCCCATGGATCTTTAAATTTTGTTAATTTATATATTCATTAAAACAAAAGTTGAAAAAATGTAAAAAGCATTAAAATTATAAAATTAAGAAGTCAAATGAAGTGCTGAAAATTTTAACAAAAATTCTAAAAGTTCACAGTCTCAAAAAAAATATTCTAGAAGTTCTAACAAAACCATGATTTATACAAAAGTTTATAAGTTAAAGTACCATGACAAACGAATCAACCACGTCCTAATAATCCAAACATTAAAAGAAAAGAAACACCATCTTAGGAAGAAAATGTTATCTATAACTCCTGATAAGTAAATGAACACAGAAGCCTTTTTCAGTTAATACTATAATTTAAATTTTTTTTCTTAAAGAGATTACTCATGTCATTATTGAACTTTTTGTTTGAGATACAACTAAGTTACAAATAAATTAGAAAATGAAATTTAGTCTTATATCAATTGTGGCAGATGTTCATCCACAAGAGGAAGATCAAGTAGACAAAGCCAGGGAGAATTATAGAAGTCCTACAATGCTGGAACAGGATGAAAATGCAGGAAAAAAGGAGAAGAGATGGAGGATTGTCCCAGCTTGCATTAGGTGGACAATTTGGAAGGAAAGGAATCAAAGATGTTTTGAAGGAAAGCAGAACAACATTCAGAAGATAAAAACAAACTGCCTAAGGCTTTACTATTTTTGGTGTAAGCAAGTAGTGATAGGAGACACTGAAGATATGTTTAATGTTATTGATTGGCTGTAACTAAGAGATCTTAGGAATGATGCAAGTAAAACTTTTTGGAGGGGGACTACACATTGATGTATTATACCTGTGGATATATAGAAGTAAATGCTATCTTTCTCAAAAAAGAATGTCACAATTACATAATACAACTTAGAACTGTGTGCTTTCAACAAGCTGATAAATTAACAAACAATTCATACTATAATTCAATACAAAAATTACATTCGGTGAATGTAAGTATTTGTAAATTTTTACTCCCTGACACTTAACTATTAAATAGCAAGTTCATAATCATGGTACACAAAAAGGGAAATACTATTATAAAATAAAATAGAATATCAAACAAGTTGAAGATTAAACTTGTAGGAAATTGGGTAATGAAGACAAAACAAAAGTTTAAACATGAAGATTCTTCATTCGAAAAGTCCCATCAAACTTCACTTTCACAAATACTAGGTCTACTATTTCTACCTTTTATGTTTTCAACTTCAAGCCTTGGAAACAGCCTCTGGCAGAAATGCAAGGCAAGGCTGCGTACAATAGACCCTTGTGGTCAGGCCCTTCCCCGGACCCCGCGCATAGCGGGAGCTTTAGTGCACCGGGCTGCCCTTTTTTTTTTATGTTCTCAACTTCTGATATGTGATAAATAAAGAGGGCTCTTGAAGAGTCAATGGTTAGTTAATAAAATTTTGAGGATCTACAAGGCAAATTATGATTGCACAACAACTGTGGAGTGAGCCCCATGTGTAGGCGTTGGACGCATCCCAAGCTTATGTACATGCACTTTAGGCATAAGTCTAGTGAGACAAGAGCCCCATATGTTAGACCAGGGCATTTTAGGAGTGCCTCATCCCGGGGCAGTCCCAATTCTGCTTTCTAAAACATTGTTTCAACAGATCCTAATTTGCTTTAAAAGACATTCTTTTTGACATTGGAATGAAATAGGTCATAATAGTTATAGATTGAGGCACAGTTACAATGATTAATTGAGTTCTATTAGAGATCAATACTGTGAATTACCAAATATTCCTAAATGTTAATTAACCTTAGAAAAATAATCACAAAACCTGACTGAGGAAAACAATGCCAGGCTGTTGTGATTCCAATAAGCGAAGACCAGTGTTGACTCCTTTAACAATTCCACCATCAGCTTTCTCATAGTGAGTCTCTAATAAAGAAGGCAACCGCAATAGCAAATCTGCCATTTTCGGCACCACTTCTTCGAACCACTTAATAGCTTCATCCCTAGGAATTAACTGCACCAGCATTTCGAGTATT
This sequence comes from Solanum dulcamara, assembly GCF_947179165.1. Lineage (NCBI taxonomy): Eukaryota > Viridiplantae > Streptophyta > Magnoliopsida > Solanales > Solanaceae > Solanum > Solanum dulcamara. The sequence goes on along the minus strand of NC_077246.1, from coordinate 27,268,329 downwards.
CAGTTCAAAAAGACCATACAATAAACAAACAGAGAAGATCAAAAGTGAAAGGTTTACATCATCGAATAAGAGGGAAAATCCGTCTGAAGCAGAAGAGGAAATTGAAGAATCAGGTAACGAGAGGGAGTTCCGAATGTCGGAGATTGCGAGGAAGAGGACATGACCGGAGTTAACATTGCTGTAATGAGGGCCTTGAGAGAGGAATTTCAGTGCTTCAACAACTGGCGGTGGCCAGAAAAGGGAAGATGATCGGAGATACAGTGGCAACAAAGGAAGGATTGACGTCAGGTCTTCTCTATTCTTCATTGATGGACCTTACCTTTGTTTCTCAACGCTTCTCTTACATTTATTATTTGTTTTCTGTTGGTTGAATTAAAACTTGAGGGATCAGTTTAATCATTTTCTCGAATCTTAAAAATGACAATCCCTTAAGTTTGAGATGGGGTTCAATGTAGTTCTTTAGTATGGACTAACAGTTTTAATTTTTTAAGTTTATCAAAAGTTCAACATTTTTAACCTTCGTCAAATATTTATAAAACTAATCTATATGTTATATTTGATAGAAGTTATCGAGAAAATGTAATTATAAATATTGAAAAAGTTTTATCATATTCTAAAATATGCAATATAAAAAATCTAAATTATACATTGAAAAAATTATAAAAACAATAGAGAAAATCACAAAAAATTGTACCTATATATGTGACTTTCCGCTAATTTCCTCTTCTTTTTTTTTTTCATAATTACCATCCAATCTAACATATAGAGTTCAGTAAATATTTGATGAAGATTAAAAATATAAAATTTAGGCAACTTAAGGAATCAAAGTTATTACGTCATATTTAAGTAACTATTTTGAACCTACCTTCAAACTCAATGGATCATTTTGTTATTTTCTCAAATTCAAGCACTATATTCTATGTAAACTGCAAAGCCCTTCTCTTCTCATGCCTTTTCCCTTTTAACTTGATATAAAAATTTAGTGTTTTATTTTGTCACATTCCAACTGATGAGGCGGACATTTCTATTGGACATAATAACCTGACACACATATGTATATAGAAAAAGTAATTGAAATATATAGAGTAATTGTGATATATAAAGAGAGTTTGATATATTTAAAGAAACTTTTAATGAGCAGTTTGAAATTGAAATGTTCAAATATGTTGTAAAATCTTATTTAGTACTTCTAGAAAGTGATTTAAATATATAGAGTAATTGTGATATATAAAGAGAGTTTGATATTTTTAAAGAAAATTTTAACGAGCAGTTTGAAATCAGAGTGTGCAAATATGTTGTAAAATTCAACTTAGTATTCCCTCTCTTGTATAGTCATATCACGTTTTAGCCTTTTCATTATTGAAATTAACATATATTCTCCCCTTTTTAATAGATTTAGTAATAAATTTTAGTAATAAGGTTCAAGAACAAGATAAAATTATAATAAGATTTTTAGAAGTAGTAGAGACCACTCTAAATAGGCGGAAAAAGAAACTAGAAAAATTAGAACAAAATTTTGATTTTTTAAAAATCACAAGAACTAGAAATAGATAGAAAACTTCAATATTTAAATATTAAGTTTAATTTAGAAAAAATACCTATAAAAATTGAAATAGAAAAATTAATTAAGACAATAACAAAAAAGCCTAAGGAATTAGAAATCAAAAATATCCAATGTAACAAAAATAACTGGATAGGTAGAAGCGATAACTAGTGATATAAGTGAATTAAAAAAGAATAATTCAATAGTTAGAAGAAATTTCTCTTTCATGAACGAAGAAGATCACTTAATATATAAAAAGGCAATAAATTTCACAACCAAGTTACAGACAGAACCAATAGGCTTTTCAAATTAACAATCAACAAGTATTTCAGACAAAATTATAGTGAAACAAAATAACGTCATAATAGCCTTACTATCAGAATTGAATACAAATATAGAAAAACTAGTTAAAGAGAAGGGAACTGAAAAGACAATATCTAAAAATACTGAAATAGACAAATTAATTACTCAATTAAAAAGAGCTGAAATAACTCCGCAAAAAAAAAAACCAAAGGTAACTAAAAGACAATAAAAATGGACTATCTTTCAAGTAGCTCAAGAAGAATCATAGAAGAAGAAAGACCAAGAGTAAGTTTTTCGAATAATAGAATAGGAAATAACTTTATATCTAGAATATTATCAAAAAAAATTCAAACAACGAACAAGAACAAGAATTAAATCAAATAATAGATGTAGACAAGGATTTACAAATTTTCCAACATAATCAGTTTAAATTATTAGATCCTAATAGATTATATAACTCAAATTATTTTTCTAATAATGACAATTTATACATACACTATAGAGAATAACAATTATCAGCTATATGAGATAACATAGCAATATTAAATTTAGTAAATCCAGAATCTTTAAAAAAAATAATGAATACAAGAATGACGTTAATGCATGTGGGCTTAATTGTTATAGGAATTAAAGGATTAACTAGAAAAATTTTAGGAACCAAAGTACTAATTGTATTATATGATGATAGATGATCTGATTTAAAGAAATCTATAATAGGATTAACAGAAGTAGATATTGTTAATAATGGAGGAATATTCTACATCAGTCCAGACTTTATGATAAATTTAAAAGAATTTGGAAAGAATATTAAAATAGGAATACAAACTAAAGGATATGAGGACATGAATAATGGAAATAATTTATTAATGTGCGTAGGATTTTTAGGGAAAATGATTTTAAGTAGTAATGCACAATTTAAACTTAAAGTAAATGATGTAGTTGAAATAATGGGAAATAGAGGTATAAAACTAATAAAACCAATAAAAATAAATTTAGAAGAATATGCAGGTTTAGAATGGAACTTAGAAAAATTTAATAAGCTCAAGTATTCACGCCTGAATCTCATCCAATGTATACTAACATGAAAGGAGAAACATCAATAAGATTTACAGACTATAAGAAGGGAAACACTTCCAAAAAAACCAAGTTATAATATTAAAACAGTGTCTGAAATCTTAGTCCTGAAAAAGGGACTAGAACATAGAAGAGTCCATGACAGCTTGAAACAAACAGCTCACCTTTGAACTCGAACAAGCTCACTCTTCTAACCGATGTCTCTCCGCAGCCAGCTGAATATGCTCTATACTCAACAAAATGACAGATCAAGAATAGTATCAGTACAAAAAAATAACGATGTACTGTAGGATCACGCGGTTAGCCAGTAAGCAGATTATAGACAAATAAATTCGACTATATTCAACAATATTATAACTCAATATCCTCCACATACTATAACTTCACACAGAGGTCCTCTCAGGGGATCTACAAACAATCAACTTTGTGTCGAAACGTGACACCCGGTCTAAATATATATCAGAATGTGACACCTAATCCAATTATGTGTTGGAATGTGACACCCAATCTAATTATGTGTCAGAAACATGATACCAGATCCAAATATGTGTCGGAACGTGACACCCGATCCAAGCATACCACAATCACAATTATATTCAGTATTTACAATATTTATATCACCAAAAATAGGTTCATCACAAAAACAGGCCAGCAAGTGATCATTTCACACATAATCTAGCATGTTTCCCTATTCATATAAACATGTGCATATCATGAAGCAATTTAACAAGTATATGAAACACATATGGGAAATTAGACTATCACCTACCTCAAATTCACACTTCAACAACCTTACAATGCAAGAGTCTTCCCTTTCCGGGTTCGTTCTTCTCGTTCTTGATTTAGAAAACAATAAGTATATATAAAGGATCAACACAATGAACTAACTATCATGAAATATAACACAATTCACACCCTAGTCCAAACCCATGATCCTAACTTCACCCTAGGTCTATTTTCCACCATAGATTTTCAGTTCAACCCCCCCCTCAATGATTACCCACCATACTTTCTAGGTTCTAGGAATCAAAGTATGAATTTAGGGAGTAAAATCCTTACCTTAAACGTGAAAATCCATGAAAACTTGATAGAATTTGCCCTAGGTCGCCTCTCAAAGTCCAAGAAACTGATTTTGCATAAAAATACCATTTCTGGACTTTGTCACAATTTAAATCGCGACTGTCCCGCTCTGACGGAACCCATCCCACTCTGACGGGACCCATCCCACTCTGGTTGCCCCACTCTGGCAGAAATAATACCGCTCTGGCGGGATATGCGGAAATAGTAGAGCTTAGAGTTTGTGCTCCAAGCCCTATTTCACAACACACCTTCTTCCAAAGACATATTTATACCCTTTACGCCAACTTCGATTCTGGGAGTTTTACTCGCCGGAATGCGATTTCGCATAGCCATAAATGCTCTGTATCATCCTTCCTATCAGCCTATTCAATCAAATTAGAAGTTTTACCTCATATAATTCACATGATCACCCTAGATTTTACCTGACTCAGAATTCATCCAAGTTTGTCTAGGCTAAGTTTTTTCGAAGTTACTAACCGAGTTTTCTGGATCAAAATCCTTTCTCATTGGCCTATTTCTAATAACGTAAATATGGCGTTACAAGATGTGGACCTCAGCACTAATGGAGGAATACTAGATAAAGACATCAGTAATAATGGAGCAAGAATGAATGATAGAGATTCATTCTAAGGAGATAAGAAGATACGATAGGAGACATGGCTAAATTAGTACCACTTACTATGTAAATAAATAAAAGTATTTCATGTGGGTATGCCCACATTTGTCATGTGAGTGCTTACTTTATCACTACCCTCTAAAAAAGGGGAAAAACTAATAAGCACGTGTCTCTCAGTGTCAAAAAAATAATAAATAATGCATGTGACAATGGGACCCAATGCGCACCCGATTTGCATTATATGGAATCTTATTTGATTTTTGTCGGCCAATTATTTTTAGGCCACGTTTATTGTTTTTAAACCACCAATTTCTTTATCTTAGGTCTATATAAGAGGTAGTAATTCATTAGAAGGAAGATGGAACTGAGAGTACTTAGCAAGAAAACAAAGCCAAACACACAACAAATTCCCCTTTCCTTCATGTTTCCAACTACTATCCAAAAACTAACTACCCTCTTTGTATAGTCAAGACTTGTGTAATATCTAAGTTTGTTTAATAAAGTTTTTTCAAGTTTGTAAAAGTTCTTTGGGGGGTTTCGAAAGGGAAACCTCTCTCAGTTTAATCATGTAAGTCTTTAAAAGATTGTTAATTTTTCTATACTCTCCCCCCCAAAAAAAAAATATGTTTTATTTGATTATGTTAAGTTTACTTATTGTATATTACTATTTTGAATTATGAATTACCCTTAGTAGATGGTTAACCTCTTAATCTCTTAATAAAAACGATGGATTAACCTGTAAATTCTTAAGAAAAATTTGAAGGTTTAGCTTAAAGTCCGCTTGAATTAAAAGGACATATTTGTTTCCATACGCCATATCCGGGGTGTGGTTAAAGAAAGAATTGTTAAGAATACAGGTTAAGAGAGAGAGATGAACAGGGTAAACTAATAAATCTATAACAAGAGACAACAGTATTATCGTTAAATATTTATCTCCATGCAAAGAGCCATAGCTAGCTTGATTGACAGGTTGGATAGACCAGGCAACATAATAGGGCCCATGACTAGTTGGAGGCACCTATATGGATTTAGATTATTGAAAACAAGGATGTATCCTTGAGAAGTCCTAAGGTTGAAACCACAAACAAAAATCACATCTAGTTTTAAGGAATCGTTAAATGTATTGGGTGAAAATTCTTAAAGCATTGTGAGCTCTAGAACATTCAACTTTGAACTTTAGGGAACTAGAGATTTATATAAGGATGACATGATCAATACATGATACAATACCGTATTATTAAGAATGCTGACGGGATCAACACAATTGTCATGAGGCAATTTCCTAATATTTATAGATCATATCTTCCTTGATAGTTGAAAGTCTAACTTGATAAGGAATTTATGAAATTTGTTCATACAGATTGCACCGATAGTGTAACACCCCAGAATTTTTTTTCGCAAAGACTCGAACACTTTTCCACGTGTGTGTAGACTCGAACCGTATGACTTGTAATTATATCTATGAGTTAGAATTAATTCCTAAGTATTTGGAGTGTGTTATATGTGTTTAGGGGTCATAAGGGATCTCTAGCACCAAATCGAGTCCAAAGATTTCGATTCGATTAAGTGTTCGGATGAGTTAGTATAAGGGTCAACTTCAAACGACCATATCTCCTAGGTTATAATGAACTGGGTGGACCATGACCTACAAAATTAAAGGTCTTTGAGTCTTCTTTCCAACGCCACTACGATTGCAATTTTTGGAGTTCGGAGTCAAAAGTTATGACCATTTTACTATAGACTAGTACTGCAGGAATTTCAGGCTTGGGTGACCACTGCAGGAAATTTAGGCTTGGCGCTTCAGTGGCGCGACGCGCCACTAGAGCGCCAGAAAACAGCCTCAGTAGTTTGGTCTTTGGCACGACGCGCCACTATTAGATGTGCAGGGTTTTAAGCCAATTTTGGCTTGGCGCTACAGTGGCGCGACGAGCCACTATAGTGCCAGCAAGATTTTTGCCCAGTTTTCCAGATTTTTGAAGAGGGGCAACTTGGACTTTTTCCCTAATTATATATACCCTCACTTGGAATGTTTTGGGATAATTTTTTAGCCTCATCACCTCCCAAAAACCCTAATCTTCATCCCCTCTTCTCTTCCAAACATCTCCAACAAGAATTTGCCCTCAAAAGCTCAAGGATTCAAGCTTCCCATTGAAGACCCAACAACAAGGTTTCTTCAAAATCTACTCTAAGGTATGTAAGGCTAACCTAAAATATGGATTGAGTTCTTCCATATGCCCTTAGATGTGTTGGATAGGAGTTGTGAAAGAGTTGAGCTTTCTAGGAAGGTTTTCTTGAAAATTTTTCCTAAACTATAGGATAATTTTTATCTACTATTAATTGATCGAGGATTTTCATGACTTGAGTTACTAAATAGTTATCTTTCATATTATAGATTACAAGTGAATTGTTGTATATAAATTAAGGTGTATTGATGTTATTCTTGAGTTGAGTTTTGTTGAGAGTATGGATTCATGCTTCATTCACATGAACCCAAGATGAGATTTCTTTTGTCATAATTGTCCGGAGGTTGAGATGGATGATTTTGTGTATATATGTATTGATTGGAATGAAAAGAATAAATTGGATAGTTAAGAATGCCCTTTTGTCTCCATAAATTGAACATAGGATTAAAATGAGGATTTGTGGAGGAGATGTTTGACAATGATGTGATGATAATATTTGAATTGAGGTGATGATAATATTTGACGGTGATGTGGAATGATGGTTTTGATGATGGTGTGAATGATGATGTGAATGGTGGTTATTTGACATATGTAGAATGATTGATGAAGAGGTATGTTGATGATGATGCTTGAGATGAAATGGATTGGAGTCTAATGTGACTACATAATATGTGACTTGTATAATTTGATTTGATTGGAGTTATATGAGTATAAATTATGGTTTGAGAAGGAGTTTTAAATAAATGATTTGTGAGCATTTTTGCATAAACCATTTATCCACTATTTTGGGTTTAAAGAATGATTATTTTTCATCTATGATTTAAAAATAGTTTAAGCATGAGTTGAGTTTGAAAAGTCTTTTAATTATTTTTGAATATGAGTATTTTGAGTATAAACGACTTAAGTATTTCTTTTATAAAAAAATGTTTATTTTGAGTTTGAGTTGAGGAGTTGAAATTAGGTTCTAAATACATCTAATATTTTTCTACATCCATTGAGTTGAAATGGTATCAAATTTGAAGAGAAGAGTTTGATGATTGAGATGAGTCGATTTGAAAGAGGGTCCAATGAGCTAGACTGATTGAGTTTTGAAAAGAGTCCAATGAGACTAAATGAGTTGATTTGAAATTAAGTCCTAAGAGACTAAATGGGTATTTTAAATATTTTACTCACTAAATATCTAGGTGCGTATTGAGTCTTGGGAGGAGTATTGAGCACTGAATTTGTAACAACCCCTAAAATGTTGTATGTTGGTATTTCAATTCTCGACGAAAATAATACAACCTCTGTATTTTGGGCATAACTTTTCATAGGTTGGTCCAAATTAGGTGATTCAAATTTCAGGGTAACCATAACATCCTTACCTACAATTTTCATGAAGAACATATCTTAAGATTCGGAGTATAAGTAGGTCAAATAGATTAATCTTTGCAAGATATAGTACTGTGACGGAATTGAGTGTTTATAGAAGAAAATTCATATCTCACTGTAGTTGCTCCAAATTGGTTGATTCTTGAACGATATGAAACTAGACTTCCATATCTACAATTTGTATGAAGACACCAAATCCTAATAAGGAATTTATCTTATTCAAACGCAGCTTCGAAAAAGAGTATTCTGTTAAAAATAACTCATCTTACCTACCATGGAAACATCTAGATACATTTGACATCATTCATGACATAAATTGTCCTCCATTTAACATCATCCATGATATCAATATATTTCATTAAATTTTCAGATTTTTCTTTATAATTATTTTATTTATTGTTAGGTCCCTTTTTCCCACCTATAAATACCCACCTTATTTCCTCATTTTATTCATCAAGCTTTCTTAAGCATTTCTTCTCTCTATATACTTCTTCTCAAATATAGTTTTAGTTTTAGTAGTATAAAAAATACTACTCCGGTGATTCTTATACTCCGGGTAGTACACAAAATGCTTCGGCGAGAAGAAAAGGCTAGGGGTCCAAGAGTGTTCCAATTCGGAGTAAACCTTCGGATTTAAGGTATGTAAGGCTTTCATAGCATTGGATTGATTTCGTCCATGCGCCCAATATTTAAATTAATTATAATTGAGTTATAGTTGAGTTTTATCCAAATCTTGAATTCTAGATGAATTAATTCTTCTTCTATTGAGTTTGATATATTTATGCATTAATATTTTTATTATTGTTATCTCTCATATTATTGGAATTATTGTTAATGGCTACTTTCCCATGAATCCTAATTGATTTGATGTTCATGAATATTTTTACATATGTTTTGAGTAAAGATGTTGACTTTTTATTATTTTCATTGATAAAAAGAAAGTTATATGAATTAATACTATATATGTATTTTATTGAGTTTTAAAAGGGCAAAAGAGTTGAGTTTGAATGAATTTGAGCAAATGATATTTTGAGCAAGATGTTTTGATGAGATATAAATGATGTTTTTTTGGAAGTATAATAATTGATGAACATGAAATGAGATGAGTTTGATGATTTAAATTAAAGTCCAATGAGACTAGATGATGAGTTTAATATGAGCACATATTTTGGGAGTAGTATTGAGCACCGAGCTGGGTAAGAGTTTAATTGACTCAAACCCCAGAACTACGTAGCCAGCGTAGGATGGAGGCTATGCCTCTTAAGTCCCAAAAAGAGGACTTTGATGAGTGGATCCAAGATGGTGATGTCCTTTACCCTGGCAAGGTATTGGATGGATGTGGCAACGACATCGCTTCGTTGTATCATCGCTAGCTCATAAGTGATGGTTGTCGGTTAGAGAAACTCCCAACTGAGTAAGCATTGCTTATTACTATTATTTTTATTATTATATTTTAAACTTGCATTACATATTGATGTTGAGATGATGTTGAGTTTTGAGCTGAGTTTTCTTGAGAGTAGTTTATTGATATCTGTCCTTATCTTCCTGCCATTTTACATACTCGTACATTCCACGTACTGGCGTCATTCGACCTGCATCGTTTTATGATGCAGATACAGGTGTTAGAGATCCTCAATAGGTGTTTCATTGAAGATCATTATTTTTCAGCTATTTGGTGAGTCCTTCTTGTATTCGGAGGAACTCTTTATCCTTTAATTATTGTTGAGTGTGATGTTTCTTTTAAGGTAGCCATGGACATGTCATTGACACCATCTAAGAGTATTAGAGGCTTCATAGACAGAGTTTGATGATGTAATCGGAGTAGTTCTCCTTAGAAAGTACTTCTTCTAAGAATTATCTATTTTTTCTTTGATTATGACAAGCCCACATTAGTATTATTAAGTCTTCCGCTGATGAACAAATGAGTAATGAGACCAAGTGGTTCTCTCGGAAGCCAGAGATGGTTTCTGAGTGCCGGCCACGCCTAGGGTACCCTCTCGGGGCGTGACAGAATTGGGTAAGAGTATAGTCCATACTCGAATCCCATAAACTACACCGTCAACGTAGGAAGGGATTGTACCGTGTCGGATGTTTCCTTATTTCATTGTCATGAAATGATAGCACTTGATTGATTGACGGATCCATGATTGGTTTGAGTCGTTCATACCCTGGCAAGTATGAACAGACGGAGCAACGGCGTGACTCGTTGTGCATCACCTATATATAGGTGGTGGGATTGTTGTCGGTTAGAGAAACTCCCAAATTGAGTGGATTATACATTGATTTGATTGGTTTGATTGAGCTTGTTGATAATTGAGTTGGATTATATCACATTACTAAGTTCTAATTTGGATATTTATTGAGTTGAGTCCTTGGACTTAATTGTTGAGTTGTTTGTTGAGTTGATTGTATATGATTGAATTGGATTGGATGATATATGATTGGATTGTGTATGATTGGATTGGAGTAGGTGATATGTGGTGGATTGGATTAAATGATATGTGATCAGTTAGTGTACGATTGGATTGGATTGTATGGAATGTGATTGGTCTTTATCTAAAAATGCATTCTTACTTTAGACTTATGACACTTTGATTGAGTCTCTCTTATCTTTTTGAATTGAGATATTTGAATCAATGTTACTCTTCCTGATGTATGTTTTCATTCTGCCATATTACATACTCGTACATTCCATGTACTGACGTCCATTTGGACCTACATCATTTCATGATGCAGAGATAGGTTTAAGAGATCGTCAGTAGGAGCACCATCGAGGATCTATGCACACTCAGTGTATTGGTGAGTCCTCCCTTACATTCAGAGGACACCGCTTATGTTATTCTTGCATCGAGTTAGCCCTTTTCATTTTGATTTGAGGTAGCCATGAACATGTCATTGTCACCAATTAGATAGTAGTGATAGAGGCTTCATAGACTAGATAGTGATGGGTCGATTGAGTATTTTCTTTCCTTGAATTATTCTTGTCAAACTATTTTAATGACAAAGATCGGAGTTTGATTTGTTGGCTCATGACCTTTCTTTCTTGAGTTAGATCATTGATTTGGATTGTCCGCCAAATTATTTCTTTATTTTAAACTTTCCGCTGGTTGATTGATATTGAATAGATGTGTGATTGGACTAAGTGGTTCGCTTGGGGACCAAAAATGGTCTTCAAGTGCCGGTCACGTCTAAGGTACCCTCCCGGGGCGTGACAGATAGAAAACCTCAGATTTCTCTGAACAAGTTAGATATGTTCCCTACTTATTGTCTAAAGAAGTATTTCAGATTTAATGATTTGTTTAAAAGCTGGTTAGACCTTAAACAACCCCACATAAGAAGATTTTAACTTATTTTGAGGTAGTTGACATTGGTAAAAAGATTGGGAATATGTAACATGATAATTGGGTGATCAAACATTCACTCAAGAAGGCCAAAAACCAAGAAATTTTTCTATTTAAATTTTAATACAAGTCAATGTGTTAAAAATTATGAATACTTAAGACATTGGACAATACTTTTACTGAATGCTACTCCCGTGGGAATATTATTTTGTTGTACATGTATTCAAAGCTTCTTAGGTTTGAGGTGTGAGAAGGGATAGCGTGACTAGTCTGATTGTATTTATATGGTTAATTTTAGTATGCCGTTGAATATGAATGGGCATCTTCTTCCCAAAATATTTCAATTAGTCTGAAAAGATAGTTATTTGAGAAAACCAATGCATCTATTTTTTTTTGAAGAAGAAGTGAAATGGAGTTACAGAAATAGGAAATGTTTTATCTTTTATTGTTATGACTTAGTGACTAGTGAAAAAAATTTATATGCTTCCTATCTATAGTAAAATAAATAACATGCTCACTTATAGGGGCGGACCCAAGGCAAGTTCAGGGGGTTCATCCGAACCCCCTTCGTTAAAAAATTATACTGTATATATAATATAATTTTTTTAATTTATGTGTATATATTTAACATTGAACCCCCTGAGCATAAGCCAAAGGACTAGCTCAGTGGCAAATGGGGTTCAATATTTTGTCTTAGCTTGTCTCAGCTCGCGGGTTCGAATCCGAATAAGCATATTTTTTTCTAATTAGCGTATTTAATTTTTTTTGAACCCCCTTCATAAAATTTCTGAGTCCGCCACTGCTCACTTATCTATGGTATGACATGAAATAAATCACACACCTAGTTGGAAAAGTATCATTAGTGAGAGAATTATATTTTGTGCATATTCTATGAATTTTTCACGATCACTACATATACGAGAAGTAGATTTTTGATAATGATTGACACTTGACACCTAGCCAATATTGATACCTCCAATCATATGTCACCAATGGAGTAGAAAGAGCTAATAAATAAATGTCCAACCTATTGGAAGGGGCTTTATAGAATCCAATTGTACACAATTATCTTTGTGAAAAAAAATCCAAAATTTTGTGGATGGAGAAATTTGAGTAGAGCTTACAGATGCTCAAGACATATTGACCACTATACCAATGTTAGTGCTACTGTTAGGTTTTGGAGAATCATAGTGCTTGGTGATACTTTGATGGTGGAATTAGGATATTTTCTCATATAGAATGGTCGTGCAATAGCTCATATTTCGAGAAAGCTAAGTTAGTAGAAATAGAACTATCCTGCTCCTAATATAAAAATAGTCTCAACGATCTTTGCTGTAGAAATTTAGATGCATTATTTATACAATGAAGCCAATAAGATATATATAGACTATGAGATCTTGATATTTATGTTCCAGCAGAAGATTTGATTCTTCAATTCACACCACTAGATGAAATTACAATGACTGTAAAATTTAGTATTAGTGTCATCTGGAAAACGAAATGTTAAGGCAAATGCATTTGAGAAGTAAATCCATGGTCTATTTGACATTCAACTCTTGCAAATGGACTTTTGACCTAAGGTATGCGCACAATCGAGGATATGGGTATCAAATTAGCATGAGGAACTCAACGACAATGTTGGCTTATGTTCAGGACAAGTCTTTATTGGTATAACACTTCGAGGCCACCTAATACAAGGATGAGAATTGTGTGAATACTCAAATAAGGTTCTAGTGAATAAATACACGAATATGAGTATTGATTGTTATATTGCTTTTGGACCAAGAAGCCGATTATGATAATAAAACATAGACGATGTGAGAGATGTTATTCTTGAGAAAGCCGTAACTTTATATACATTGTAGATACTGAACCCACTAAGACGTATCATTACCTGAAGCAAGTGTACTGGTGGGAACATATAAATAAAGATGTTGCTAACTTTGTTTCTCGTTGGTTGGCTTGTGATCATGTTAAAGATGCGTATAAGCAACCTATAGGACAACTACTACAGTTTGAGATTTCAGAATGGAAATTGAAAAGAGTTACTATTGACTTTATGACCAAACTACCCCAAATCCTTGGAGTTTATGACCCTGTGTACGTTTATAGATCAACTTATATGGCTAACACACTTCTTACTGTTAAAAAACCTGATAAAATGGAGAAACATCCATAGAAATTTGCAAGAATAAAATTGTTTGACTCCATGAGTTCTAGCGTCCATCATATTTGACGGAGTATCACTGACTACTTCACGCTTTTGAAAAGCTTTCCAAGAAATATTGGGTACACGAATAGATCTTAGTACTGCATTTATTTATAGGTGGACGTACATTTGAGTGTACATTACAAATCTCAGAGGATATATTAAGAGCTTGTATTCTTGATTTTAATGTAGTTGGGATGTTTACTTACCATTAGCTAAATTTGCCTACAAAAAAAACATTCAATCAAGCTTTCAGAGGGCCCTTTACAAAGCTTTATATGGTAGGTAATGTCGTTTCCCCATGAAATGGTTCAAAGTTGATGAGGACAATGTATTAGGATTTAGGACCAAACTTAGTACAAGAAGCTATTAACAAGATCCACTTAATAGATAGAAGATTCTCACAGTTCAAATAGATAGAAGTCTTATACATATAAGAGGAAATGATGTTTAGAGTTTATAGTTGGAGTCCAAATCCTCCTAGGAGACTCTCCCTGAAAGGTGTGAAGTGATTCAAAAAAAAAGAAGGTAAAATTGAGCTCAAGATGGTAAGACCATGAGTGTCGTGCCGTTTGGAACTTTCTCATGAGATGTCTTTCATCCCTCCATAAATGGGTGTGAAGCAATTTTAAAAACTAAAATAAAAATGAAGGAGGAATTTTGAGCTCGAGATATGTAAGACCATATAAGGTTCTTAATTGGGTCAGAGTAGTGTTATATCGTTTGAAATATCCTTGCGAAATGTATTTTACTCGTCTAGTTTTCTATGTCTGCGAAAAAAATGTATATCATACTCCTCTCGTGTGCTTGAAGCACCGACTATACCACTTGATGATAACTTGACATAAGAGGAGGAGCAATGGTTATTTTTGACATACAAAAAAGTTACGACTCAAATAAATTGTGTCAGCTTAAGTTTAATGGAGAAACCATACCATTGGAAAAGCTACTTGTAAGTCTGTATTATGAGAGTCCCTTATTGATTTCAGTCTACAAGTATGCACTTGTTTAAAATCCGGAGACCGAATTTCATAAGATGGGGAGAATGTAATATCCATAGTAATTAAAGGTAAAATAAGTTATTAAAAAAAAAAGAAGAAGATATAAAATTATGGGCTAAAGCCCATGAGAAGTCTGGCAACTAAAAAAAAAAGAGATCTTAGGGTATCTCTAAACAACGCAGACATAATTTAGGAGAAAAAAAATATGAGCTAAAGAATTCTAGGAGAGGAAAAACGCAGCAGTGAAGGGAAGCTGAAACCCGACTTTAAAGGAAATATAGAGACAAGGAGCTACAAAATGCTTCAGGTAACGCACGGAGAGTACCCAACTCTGATAAGTCAGATTTTCAAGGTAAAATTCTAATACAATTGACATGGATATAGGCAGATTGTAATGGGTAAATATTATATACGAATTATTTTATCATTGTGAGATGTATTAACTAATAAATGACCCATGTATTGGAAGATGAGATTTGTGTAGTTTCTTGATCTATGGTTAAGGGAATTATGAGAATCATTTGAACTCTTTATGAATTTAACTGAATAAATCATATGAGTCATGAAATTTGTGAATTTTGGATTGGTTGAATTATCCATAAGATGGGCAGACTTTTAAGCAGATAAAGGTTCCAGCAAGTTGAGTGTTCCAAGTTTAGTACTCCCTCTATTCCATATTAGCCAAATTTTTAGAGCTTTTTTAATTGTTCAAAGTTTAAGAGAAATGTTTGAAACTTTTTTTATGTTTACCCTTTCCATTAATAAAGTTTTGTAATTTCCTAGAAGTAAACTACACTACTTACAAATTTATATTCTAATAAAGGACTACTTGCATTTATAATTTTACATTTAATCATTTTTATAATGCTGATTAAGCAAAAGGTTAATAGAGAAAAATATGGTTCAAATTTTATCTTTGAATGTTCTTAATATTTGTGCATTACCTTAGAAATTCAACTAATATGGAATAGAGGGAGTGTAAGTTAAGCCTAAATAAGAAGTTTAATGCGAGAGTGATATGATGTGATTATAGGTTGATCGATGGAAATCATACTGATTGCTTGAGGTGAAAAGTTTGATAATTCGACATGAGTACTATGAGTAGTAATCTTACCACAATTTGTGTTTTATAACTTTCATGATTTATACATGGTTTATAAAGTGAATGTGTTACCAAATGTTCGAAATTTACATATAAGACAAGTCTTTTACTTGATGTGATATCGAAATAGTTATTTGAGATGAACTCACTTTTATAAGACATGTTTTATTGATTTTTGTGATATGGTTACGATTATCGAAAGAATTTAGCATTTGCTTGAGAGATAGTATTTTGACATGTGTTTTTCGTTAAAGTTTTATATAATATGACTCGATAAGAACTTAAATGTCTTGTACTATTTTGAAAATGCTTCTACTATTTATAAAGAAAAAAGTATAAATGGGAGTAGACCTTGATGGATCCCGTAGTTAACGGCGGGTTCATTAGACCTGGTGGACCTTGTATTTATCGATTACCGATATAGCCCTCGCTAGTGAAAAGGTAGAACTAGCATACCGTTACTGATATCCCTCGAGTAGGGGGCTATTGATATGAATATGACTCATTTATGAGGGGTCCACTGTAATGGGCTATTCTTTAAAGAAGAAAGCCGCACTGATTACATGATTTATTCTTGGAAACCTCCCGAATATTATAAGATTTGATACGAAAGTGGTTTTATTGAGTTTATTTTTGAATGGTTAAGTTGACATTGCTTATAAGAGACAAACAAGATTGATTATGGTTATTGTTTTCTGAAAAGAACATTTGTTTTATGATTTTGATTATCATACTAGCATATTTTTTGACTTAACCCTCATTAAAATGGTTGTGGTTAAGTGTTATTACTCATTGAGCTAACATCTCACTCCTAGCCATTTGTTTTCCATAGAATACATGTGATATTGACGTGGATTTCATTAGCTAGAGTTAGCAAGTTGATTCCATGATGAGCCCCGCACTTGTACGCGCGGGAAACAATCTATCTACTTACTTGGACCTTTCTTTGAATTCTTAGAGTTTCTCCATAGTCATTTCCTTTATAAGGGTCATTAGTATTCTTTTGTGTTGTAGCCATGTGATTAGTTTTAGACTTTTTTTCGTATTTGGAGATATATTGATATTATTATGTGGTGATTAGATTGTTGATGGTTGTTGTGGCTCAATTTATAGATGTTGTTAATGGTATTGTTGATATTTGAAACAGGGAAATTTTGGATAGGACCAAAAACAGAAGAAACTCTATCCAATTTTCTATAGCATTCTAGTAAGGCTTGCTTTGGGACTCTCCTTGTTAGCGCCTGTCATGGTCTTAAATTGGGTCGTGACACTCAATTTCAGAAAAGAAACAAATAATGCATGTGACGATGGGGCCTAATGTGCACCCGCCTTGCATTATATGGAATCTTATCTCATTTTTGTCGGCCAACTATTTTTAGGCCACATTTATTATTTTTAAACCACTAGTTTCTTTATCTTAGGTCTATATAAGAGGTAGTAATTCATTAGAAGGAAGATAGAACTGAGAGTACTTATCAAGAAAACAAATCCAAACAAACAACATATTCCCATTTCCTTCATGTTTCCAACTACTATCCAAAAACTAACTACCCCTTTGTATAGTCAAGCCTTGTGTAATATCTAAGTTTGTTTGATAAATTTTTTTCAAGTTTGTGAAAGTTCTTCGGGGGTCTTCGAAAGGGAAATCTCTCTTAGTTTAATCATGTAAGTGTTTAAAAGATTGTTAATTTTCCTATACTCCCCCCCCCCAAAAAAATGTTTTATTTGATTATATTAAGTTTACTTATTGTATATTACTGTTTGAATTATGCATTATCCTTAGTATATAGTTAACCTCTTAATTTCTTAATAACAATGACGGATTAACCTGTAAATTCCTAATTTTTTTTTGAAGGCTTGGCTTAAAGTCCGTTTGAATTAAAAGGACATATTTGTTGCCGTAGGCCATATCCAGGGTGTGGTTAAAGGATTTGTTAAGAACACATGTTAGAGAAAGATGAACAGGGTAAGCTAATATATATATATATATATATATATATATATATATAACGGGGAGAATATAGGTTAATTTCAATAATTAAGAGGCTAAAACATGATATGACTATACGAGGGAGGGAGTACTAAGTAGGATTTTACAACATATTTGCACACTCCGATTTCAAATTGCTGGTTAAAATTTTGTTTAAAAATATCAAACTCTCTTTATATATCACAATTACTCTATATATTTAAATCACTTTCTATTAATTACTCTATCGAGAAATTTTTGGGAACTATATATGACACGACCATTAAAAAATATTAAGACATACTTAAAAACTAAGCAAAAATTACAAGACTTATATTTGGAATATAAAAGATTAAATCATACAAAAGAAGATAACAAAAGACTTGATCATCTAATTACAATAATCTCAACACTAGAATATAAATTAGTTATACAACTTCAATCCAGAAAAAATACATGAAAAGACATCCTTTATATCAACCTATAACATCAAGATAATGGTATTTAAATAGAGACACAAAAAAAATCACTAGACATAGAAACAACCTTTTTATATCTAAAACTATTAGAGACACTAGATTTATTAGTCCGGGTATATACTCAAGATAGACAAAAATTTGTTGATCCAGAATTTAAAAGTGCCATAAAGTGAAAACTACATAGTATTCAAAGTGATAGAGAACAAAGTACTAAGTGAATAAGATTTCTAAGAGAACAGGTAAAATGATTTTCTACCGCATTAGGATAAATTTATGAAAAAGTTACCAATATTTCGAACACTAAGAAAAATTCATCAGTGGCACTACGAAGAATTGCATCATAAGTCTGAATTAAAAAAAACAGAGGCCAATCTTTAGAACTATCTAGAAATAGTACAGGAAGACTTGATCAGTAACACATCCTTAGAACAAATTGCTCTTAAAATAAGACAAGCTAATTTAAGACAAGAATTAAATCATCTTAAAGAGATATAGAAAATTCATGTGGAGAATAAGGTACCACCGAAGGAGAATTCAAACAATTCCTTTAGGATAAAATAGATGCCCCTTGAATTTGTTAGAAGAATACGATTAAAAATAACTGGTTTTATTACGAATTGAAATATAAAAGAGAATTAAGATGTATAGAAATAACTTTAAGACAATATTTACTATCGGTAGAAAAGGAAATAAATAAAGCAACAATCTATACACCGTTACTTGAACAACAAAAAACCAAATTATGTTGGGAATTATTTAATATTGAACAAGACATAAAATATTGTTACGCAAGAATAGAAGATAATAAGAGACGCTGTAAAATTACAGTTTCGTTAGGATAAATAAATAAAAATAGATTACTTTAAACATTAAGAATATTTAGATTTAAGAATTTACCCTGCAAAGAAATATAGAAAATTTTAAAAATAAATTACAGTTATAAAGTGTAACTTCAGTAAAGGAGAACATATATTACACACAGAGGATATACAATATAATACTTTAATAGATTTAATAATAAATTTTAGTAATAAGGTCCAAGAACAAGATAAAAATATTATAAGATTTTTAGCAGTAGTAGAGACCACCCTAAATAAGCAGAAAAAGATACTAGAAAAATTAGAACAAAATTTTAATTTTTGGAATCACAAGAACTAGAAATAGATAGAAAACTTCAGTATTTAAATACTAAGTTTAATTTAGAAAGAATACCAACAAAAATTGAAATAGAAAAATTAATTAAGACAATAACAGAAAAGCCTAAAGAATCAGAAATCAAAACTATCCAATTAGTAACAAAAATAACAAGACAGGTAGAAGCGATAACTAGTGATATAAGTGAATTAAAAAAGACTAATTCAATAGTTAGAATAAATTTCCCTTTCATGAACGAAGAAGATCACCTAATATATAAAAAGGCAATAAATTTCACAACCAAGTTATAGACAGAACCAGTAGGCTTTTCAAATTACCAACCAATAAGTATTTCAGACAAAATTATAGTGAAACAAAATAATACCATAATAGCCTTACTATTAGAATTGAATACAAATAAAGAAAAATTAGTTAAAGAGAAGGGAACTGAAAAGGAAACATCTAAAAATACTGAAATAGATGAATTAATTACTCAATTAAAAAGAGCTAAAATAACTCCGCAAAAAAAAGACCAAAGGTAACTAAAAGACAACAAAAATGGACTATCTTACAAATAGCTCAAGAAGAACCATCGAATAAGAAAGACCTAGAGTAAGTTTTTCGAATAATAGAATAAGAAATAACTTTATATCTAGAATATTATCAAGAAAACAATCAAAAAATGAACAAGAACAAGAACAAGAACAGGAACAAGAACAAGAACAAGAATTAAATCAAATAATAGATGTAGACAAGGATTTACAAATTTTCCAACATAATCAGTTTAAATTATTAGATCCTAATAGATTATATAACTCAAATTATTTTTCTAATAATGACAATTTATACATATACTATAGAGAATAACAATTATCAGCTATACGAGATAACATAGCAACATTAAATTTAGTAAATCCAGAATCTTTAAAAAGAATATTGAATACAAGAATGACATTAATGCATGTGGGCTTAATTGTTATAGGAATTAAAGGATTAACTAGAAAATTTTTAGGAACCAAAATACTAATTGTATCATATGATGATAGATGATCTGACTTAAAGAAATCTATAATAGGATTAACAGAAGTAGATATTGTTAATAATGGAGGGAATATTCTACATCAGTCCAGATTTTATGATAAGTTTAAAAGAATTTGAAAAGAATATTAAAACAAGAATACAGACTAAAAGACATGAGGACATGAATAATGGAAATAATTTATTAATGTGCGTAGGATTTATAGTAAAAATGCTTTTAAGTAGTAGTACATAGTTTAAACTTAAAGTAAATGATGTAGTTGAAGTAATGAGAAATAGAAGCATAAAACTAATAAAACCAATAAAAATAAATTTAGAAGAATATGCAGGTTTGAAACCTTTCGGAAACCCCCGAAGAACTTTCACAAACTTGGAAAAAATTTATTAAACAAACTTAGATATTACACAAGGCTTGACTTTACGAATACGGTAGTGTTTTTTTTATAGTAGTTGAAAACATGAAGGAAATGGAAATATGTTGTGTGTTTGACTTTGTTTTCTTGCTAAGTACTCTCAGTTCTAATATCCTTGTAATGAATTACTACCTCTTATATAGACCTAAGATAAAAAAACTAGTGGTTTAAAAACAATAAATGTGGCCTAAAAATAATTGACCGACAAAAATCAGATAAGATTCCATATAATGCAAGTCGGGTGCGCATTGAGCCCCATTGTCACATGCATTATTTGTTCCTTTTCTAACATTGAGAGATGCGTGCTTATCAGTTTTTTCCTTTTTTGGAGGGTAGTGGTAAAGGTAAGTACTCACATGACAAATGTGGGCATACTCACATGACACACTTTTATTTATTTACATAGTAAGTGGTACTAATTTAGCCACGTCTCCTATCTTATCTTCTTATCTCCTTACAATGAATCTCTATCATTCGTTCTTGTTCCATTATTACTGATGTCTCCATCTAGTCTTCCTCCATTAGTGCTGAGGTCCCCATCTAGTCTTGTCCCCATCTAGTCTTGTCCCCATCTAGTCTTGCTCCATTATTGCAGAGGTCCCCATCATTGCTAATGTCTTTATCTCTTTATTTTTTATGCGTCTAAATTATGTAATGCTATGGAGTCAAAACTCATACCCAAATCATCATCTTCGTTAGGGTCTTGAGCATCTTGGTAATAAAAATATTCTCCGTAATTATCACCGTCATGCTGTGACGACTGTGCTAATGGCAATAGCTGTTGTCAAAATAAAAAATTATATGAAAAATAATAAGTAAATTATGAGGAAGGCGAAACATTAGAAAAAGACTATACATTAATAAATATAGAAACTGAATTTTATAATTTTCAAACAACCCAAAGTATTCACACCTGAGTCTCATCTAATGTATACTAACATGAAAGGAGAAACATCAATTAGAGTTACAGACTATATGTCACAACCCAAAAATCGAGGTCATGATGACACATATCCCAAATTCCATCCTGATGTGTAAGCCCCGCCCCCCAAAAAAATCATATGAGACCCCCAAAGGGAAATCAAGCCACAATTAAACACAATAAATGGATAACAATGAAATTATCCCAAAACCTGGTGTCATAAGTATAAAGAGCATCTAATACAAGGTTCAAGTCTGAAGATACAACATAAGTCTTTGAATAATACAAAAGATTGAGAAATAAAGATAGAATAGTGACGATCCGTATCTCGGAACCTCACCACTAATCTGAGAATACACAATCCGCTAGAATATCAGCTGCCATGTGAGGTACCTTGACTAGTATCTGCATAAAAAAGGGACACCAAAGTAGGGGTGAGTACAATCCACATGTACTCAATAGGTTTTAGCCGACTGAGTATAAAGAATTAATCAAACTAATGAAATAAACTAAGGAACGCTTCCACGTGTATACAGAAAAGTCTACTCTGGCATCAGTGCCACCAATTTATATATAATGGAAGTAATAAGTTAATCCCATAACAACAACTCATAATCACAATTAACTAGATAATTCAAGCAGTACAAATATCAAGGCAATGCAATGCAATATGATCATGCAATGATGTGGTGGTACGGTGGAATCAAGACTGTCGCACAACCTATCGTATACACCTGCTGAGCTGTGATACCAAGAAAGACCCAAGGGGTCTCACAGGCCATATACCTAAATCACAATATCTTATCATCCTTGCCACTTCCTCGTGGTCAAGGGATCACAATGTATCCACTACCCTGCAGTAAAACTACCTCCATTGGGGACTCAAGATACAAAGATTTAAAGGTGTTTCATTTTCTTTCTCAAAAAGAATTTCCATATTTTTCAACTTTCCATGTTTTATGATATGATGAATGCATAAAACACATATGGCATGGAGACAGTATTAAAATCAACATGTAGTACAAGATTCAAGGTTCTCAAAACTTAACCTACACATGATATTCACCCTCAATAAATAGTAATAGAAAGGAAATATTTCAATTTAAGTGTTCACCCATTTCTCAAGAATATTTCAATACTCAGGCATGCTCTAAATCCCAAACTCAACCCCTTAGAAGGGCATCACAAGTCAAATAATATCCTCAAACCTCTCTCACAGGAAAATAATGAATCATATGCTCTCAAAGCAAATAAGATAACAAATAAGGCCCCCACACTGGCTATGTAATACAATTAAGCCCCCACGATGACACATTAATAAATAAGCCCTCACATGAGCATCACTATATATATAACATTCTCAAGTCATACTATAACCCCATCCCAAAGTCTATAACATATGAATGACTAATTACCCATCTCAGTCCCAAAGAAAGATAGCCAAACCTAAATCAATTGCCGAAACCACAATCGAACACTCCTATCGGATGATCATCCCTGAATTCAATGTCCAAATTGACAACCCACTATCAAGGATAAAACTACACATCACAAGGAGTCCAATGACACCCATATTGCAAGGATTCAGAACTGAGGGTAAAATGGTCCAAAATCAACTGATTTTGATACAATGGTAAATCTAGAATTTTATTTAAAAATTATGTTCTATACATAGAGTAAAGTTTGTGGCATAAAACCCATTAAAATCGAGCAAGAATCGAGTTTCAAATCATGAAAATACAATTTCCAACTTGGAAGAAAACTTCATAACCCACCTTTGAAATCTTGATTTAAAGATATTTTGAAAGATAATAATTGCAGAAATTGGTAAAAGATAATCTCACTAGAGCGTTCCTTGTGGAAAAACTCACAATTTAGACCCAAGAATCATTTAAAATGGAGCTAAGATGACCAAGAAACAATCCTCCAAAATCCATTAAAATTCTAACTCGAAAATGATAAAGGCAGAGGCTATATTAGCGAATTTACCTCACATGAAGATCCTAATCAAGTTTTTGAGCTCACCAATGAATTTTTCACGCAATTTCCTTTAACTTAGACACTTGGATAGCCAAAATAGGGTTTATATAAACCAAGAAATAAATTTTCAAAGTTTTTCAAAAATTTACTCCGAAAATGGACATTGCAGCAACTAGAATCAAGCTTTTACCTCAATCGAAACCCTTCCCTCAATATTCCTAGATGACCAACGGATTTCTCGCAAAATCTATTGAATATGGACTTTTAAATCACTAGATTTGGACTTGAAAAACTCAAGAAATGAAGGTTCACAGTTGAGAGAAAAATTTGCACTTTTGCACCAAATATTTCTGGTTTTTGCCTTTTTTAAAGTCTCCAAACGGATCCTCAAACTTCGTTCTGAACTCGATCAAAATAAATTAGATATACTACCCCACTAAATTCGATGTTCTAGACACAATGGTGTAGTCAAAATTATCATACAAGGTTATTCTAATAAAATGTAGGTCCCACATCCAAGTGCCATTTTAAGCCAAATTCCACAACACATCTCGAGATTAGATCGAAAACCTCGGGAAGCAAACAAAGGGTCGTTCAAGACCAAAATAGATATTCTAAAACTAATGGCGCTGTCAGAATTTTCATCCGAGCGCATTTTTCAAAAATATTGACCAAAGTCAACCATAGGCTAATTTTCAAAGTTAAAAGCGCCAAATGGTCCCAAACTCGCATTGATTACCTCGATTGTCATGTCGATAATGCTACCAGCCTAATTTGGCCATTCCAGAGTTGATGGAACCATCAAAATTTAAATTCGAGGTCTCCTTGACCTGAAATTCGAAAAGTTGCACCTAGACCAACTTAGGCATTCAAAATACCAAAATGGGCTCGAGGCCTCTAAAAATTCAGCCAGCACTTCTTCTAAAACAAAACCATCCCCCAAACCCAACGGAGTTATCAAAATTCCATTCTGAAACTCCAAAAGTTCACCAAAATCAAACCTTGGCCTAAAATTCCGCAAAATTCCAAACTCAAGACCTCAAATCTTTATTACAACTCCAAAACCAATTCCATAAACTCTCCTAGACCAATTTACACATTTCGGAGCTGCTGAAATTGACAAAATTCCATTTCGAGACTCGTAGCTTCGGTTGGTACCGAAAATCACTTATTTACCTCTTAACTCTATAAAACTTAAGAATTTGCACAATTTAAAAACCTTTAAGATTTTGACACTTTTTGCTCTACTAGAGTCACCAGTAGGTTTTAGCTGAATCAGTATAAGGAATTAATCAAACCTATGAAATAAATTAATAAATGCTTCCGCCTGCATATAAAAAAGTTCTATTTCGATATCGGTGCCGCCAATTTATATAGAATGGCGCGAATAAATTATTCCCATAACAACAACTCATAATCACAATTAATCAGATAATTCAAGCAGTACAAATATCAATGCAATGCAATGCAATATGATAATACAATGATGTAGTGGTATGGTAGAATCAAGACTATCGCACAACCTGTCGTATACACCTGTCGAGTTGTGCTACCAAGCAGGATCCATAGGGGTCTCGCAGACCATATACCTCAATCACAATATCTCATCATTCTTGCCACTTCCTTGTGGTCAAGGGATCATAATATGTGCACTACCCTGCTGTGAAACTGCCTCAGTTGGGGACTCAAGATACAAAGATTTAAAGATGTTTCATTTACTTTCTCAAAAAGAATTTTCATATTTTTCAACTTCCCATGTTTTATGATATGATGAATGAGGATGAATGCATAAAAACACATATGACATGGAGGCAATATTTAAATCTACATGTAGTACAAGGTTCAAGGTTCTCAAAACTTAACATACACATAATATTCACCCTTAATAAATAGCAATGGGAAGGCAATATTTCAATTTAAGTATTCACCCCTTTCTCAAGAATATTTCAATAGGCATGCTCTAAATCCCAAACTTAACCCCTCAGGCGGGCATTACAAGTCAAATAATATCCTCAAGCCTCTCTCACAGGAAAATCATGAATCACATGCTCTCAAAATAAATAAAATAACAAATAAGGCTCCCACACGGGCTATGTAATACAATTAAGGCCCCACATAGCAACACATTAATAAACAAACCCCCATTCGGGCATCACAATATATATAATATTCTCAAGTTATACTACAACCCCATTCTAAAGTCTATAACATATGAATGACTAATTACCCATCTCAGTCTCAAAGAAAGATAGCCAAACCTACCTTAATTACCGAAACTGCACTTGAACACTCCTACCGAATGATGAACCCTCGAATTCAATGTTTGAATTGACAACCCACTATCAAGGATGAAACATACACCTCACAAGGAGTTCAATGACACCCATATTGCAAGAATTCAGAACCGAAGGTAAAATGGTCCAAAATCAACTAATTTCGGTACAAGGGTAAATCTAAATTTTATTTGAAATTATATTCTACACACTGAGGAGAGTTCGTAGCTGGAAAACTCATTTAAATCGAGCAAGAATCGAGTTCCAAATTATGAAAATATAATTTTTCAACTTGGAAGAAACTCTATAACCACCTTTGAAATCTTGATTTAAAGATGTTTTGGAAGGTAATAATTGCAAAAATTGGTAAAGGATAATCTCACCACAATGTTTCTTGCGAAAAATCTCACAATTTAGACCCAAGAATCATTAAAAATGGAGCAAGATGACCAAGAAACAATTCTCCAAAATCAATTAAAATCTTCATTGGGTTATATATTGCAAACGATCATCTATACATCGATTTGTAAGATGTATAGTTGAACATTATCTTCATGCCTTCAACTTCACAACTAAAGATGATACATATATTTTCCAAACTATGACCACATTATCAGAATCTAATAATCTACCCCCAAGAGGTCTAGTTGATGAATCTCTTAAGTTATGTCCCACTTCTAAACTCTCAAATATGATTAGTTGTCCATAGACTTTCTATTGAGGGCATCCACTACTATAATTTCTTTTCTTGGAAGTTATATAATATCCATGTTGTAATCTTCCAACAACTCGAGCCATTAGTTTTATTATAGATTCAACTCTTTCTACCTGAAAATATATTTGAGGCTCTTATGATCTGTATAGATTTCAACATGCATACCATACAAGTAATGCCTCCAAATTTTCAAGGCATGAATAACTGGAACAAACTCTAAATCATGGATCAAGTAGTTTTTCTCATACTTCTATAGCTGTCTAGAAGCATAAGAAATTACCTTACCATTTTGCATCAAAAAACAACCCAACCTGATGCCTGAAATATCACAATACACTATATAGCTTACCTCCGAAAATAATAATATGAATGATAACTACTGAGAGGACTCCTCTCGATACAATGCGACTAAGAAGAGTAAGTATACGAAACTAGTCCTATTCAACTAAGGTACATTCGAACCTAGCTAAATTGAAGAAAATCAAGTATATGCAACTTCCATTTGCATGGATTGAGATTGGTCATGTCTTCTGTGTCGCTCGACTAACGTTTCTGAGTATCCATTCAATCTTTAACTTCTTGGGATCTGCAGATACTGGTTCCCTAAATCTAGGATTAGCCTCACAACTCCAACACAAGGCTCAAGGTCAGTACAACTAAACCATGAGACACACAACAGTGACCAAAATTGAAAACTAGTTTCATTTTGATGGCCGTTGAGTGTAGCTCCAAGTATTGGATGTTGTATGGCTGGTCTGGATTCTTGTCGCTGTAGAAACAAGCAAAACCATCTGCTGCTCCTGTAATTTCTGAGTTCCCAAGGTGCTTTGTTTTTGCCCGGTAACTTAAGCTCATGTTGGATCTTGTTGGAGTTTAAGACGATGTATTTTGTTGACGAACACACCATATAAGACCTAACAAACAAGTTGTTGCATTTTGTTAGCTTTTGGAGTTTTGCCAAAAAGCTGTGAATCAGTTTCTGTGAATGCTGAAGATGCTGAAAAAGAAGTAAGTTGTGATCCAGTTTGTTGGAGTTGTTGATGCTGAAGAAGGTGTAACTTGTTGGAGATATGTTGCTGCTGAAGAGGTGCTGGAGAATAGCATATTTATTCTTTATAGTGACCTTATTTATCTTTCAGTAGTCTATACACATACGCAATGAACGATATTTTTTCCGCACAAATACTACTAGTTCTCCCCATGGCAACGCACTAGGCCTGTTGAAGCCCTTATCTAAAGTCTTTTAGCTACTCTATCAATTCCTTCAATACTGCTGCTGCCATTGTATACGGGGGAACTTATATCGACTCGATATCTTATAATATATCAATAGAAATATCAATCTTCCATTTTGGAGGGAACACTGGGGAGCTCATCTAGAAATTCCTTAACCACTAGAATAGATTGTAAGGTCGGCGGTTCTAGGACAACATCCTGAACTCTAACAATATGATAAATGCAGCCTTAAGAAATTAGTTTCCTCGCCCGAAGATTTGAAACATAATGTACCTTTTAGTATCACTATATTACCTTGCACTCTGAAACTACCTTTTCCAGGATATGGAATCTAACAATCTTCGCTTGACAGTTAACATTAGCATAACAAAATGCTTACCAATCCATACACATAATTTTTCGAAGTCCAGCATCTCTAGATCTATCAGGTCTTTAGAGGTCTGACAACCAATAATCTATACTATGCAACCTTGATAAACCCTTTTGGCGATAATAGAGTCACCAATAAGTGTAGACACAACAAAGTTCTTCATAATGACTTTAGTACTGTAGAAAACTTCCCAGCCATAAATGGAGTAAGATACATGTAACACCCCTCAAAAATTTTTCCCTAAGATTCAGACCTTTTTTGTATTAGGTAGGGTCGAACTCGAGTATTGTGGGGTATATGCATGAGTTGAGATGAGTCCCCGAGGATTTAAAAGTGTTAGAGGTAATGCGGGGTCACAAAGGACCCCAAGGATCAAGCTAAGTCCAAAAGGTTCATCGTGGCTAAGTTTTTGGATGAGTTCATTTAAGGGGTCGACTTCTACCGACCCTATCTTTTGAAAGATGACAATCTGGTGGCCCATGACTTATTAAATTAAAGGTCATCGAGTCTTCTTTCCAACGCTACCAAGAATGTAATTTTTGGAGTTCGGAGTCAAAAGATATGACGATCCTAAGGCGAACTAGCACGATAGGAATTTTAGGCCTGGGTTGCAACTGCTGGGAATCTGGGCTTGGCGATGCAGTGGAGCGATGCGCCACCATCGTGCCAGGAATATGCCTCAGTAGTTTGGTCCCTGGTGCGGCGCGCCACTATTAGGTAGCAGGGTTTTTCAAGCCTATTTTCTAGAACCCAGAAAACTTGGGCTTGGCGCAGTAAGGGCGCGATGCGCCACTATCGCGCCATAAAAAAATCTCAGTAGTTTGGTCCCTAGCGCAATGTGCCACTATTGGGTTGCAGGGTTTTTATGCCTAATCGACTTGGCACTGCAGTGGCGTGATGCGCCACTATCGCACCAAGAGCATTTTTAGCCTATTTTTCAGAATTTGGAGAAAGGGCAATTTGGGAGTTATCCCAAATTATATATGTACCAAGCCTTGAACGTTTTGGACCATATTTTCAGCCTCTCTCTCTCTCTCTAAAAATCCCTAGAAATTCTCTTTTCATCATCTTCTTCTTCTTTTCCATTTCCAACAAGGATTTATTCCAAGAGCTTCAAGACTTCAAGTTTCCATTGAAGACCCAACAACTAGGTTTCTCCAAGAATCTATTTTAAGGTATGTAAGGCTACCCAAAACATGGGTTGAGTCGACCCATATGCCCTACTCTTCCCTTGAGGTTAGATATCTATGAGAATGGAGTTTCTTGATAGGTTTATGTTTGAATGAGTCTTGTCTCCTATTAATTTATTTCTTAATATGTTGAAGTTATTGAGCTAAGAATTTCTAAAACTTTCTTGTTAGCATGAGTTGATGGAGATGGTTTGGTAATATGCTTGGTTGATTTCCTTAACCATGTGATTATGTTGAATGTGTCAATTTCCTTAAATATGTTATTTCTCTTGACTTGTTGGTTTAAAACCTTAGAGTGTGATGAGTCATATGGGTGTGATAAATAAGGAGAGGAATGGTTTGTTGTGTTTGTGGGAGGTTATAAATGCTTATCTAATTTAGGCTTGATTGAGTTGATTGGAGGATAGAATTGACGAGTGGACAAGGTCCTAAATGAGACTTGCCATTATAACTCGATTGAGTTGAATTGAGGATAGAGTTGATAAGTCGGCAAAGTTCCAAATGAAACTATCCGTGAGGGCTAGTTTGAGATGATTGGATGGAGTCTTATGAGCATAGAGTCATGGGAGGAGTATCGAGCACTGAAGTAGGTGAGAGTATAGTCTATACTCAAACCCCAAAAACTACGCCACCAACGTAGGTAGGGATGGAACCGTTAAAGTCGGATGCTTCCCATGGGATTGAACCATTAAAGTCGGATGTTTCCTATTTTATTGTCCTAAAATGATAGGACTTGACTAATCGATGGAATCCATAATTAGGGAGGCGTTCATGCCCTGGCAAGGTATAGATGGACGTGGCTACAATGTCTGATTGTTGTACTATCTCTGGCTCATAAGTGATGGTTGTCGGATAAGAGAAACTCCCATTTAGGTCTTGATAGTACTTCGAGTCAATTGAGTTGAGTGGCATATGATTTGGTCCGGTCTAAACCACTTCTTGTTAGACTTAGGACCCTTGAGTGAGTTGTTACTTATTTATGAGTTGAGATTTGCGAGTTGGTTGATCCTTGTCTGATGATTGTTTTATTTGACCATTTTACGTACTCGTACATTCCATGTACTGACGCCATTTTGCCTGTATTATTTCATGATGCAGAGACAGGTACGAGAGATCATCAACCGGCGCACCATTGAAGATCTACACATATCAAGCTACTTGGTGAGCCCTCCTAGTTTTTGGAGGATGCCAGACTTTCTTCACTGTTTTGTTTGCTTTCTTTATTTTGATTATTGGTAGCTATGGGCTTGTCATTGGCACCTTCTAGACTTTGATAGAAACTTCATAGACTAGAGTGTGGGAAGGTTGGACTGCTATTTTTGAGAAGTCTTATTATATTTGTTTTGATGAGTTGATGGTGATTGGCCCTCGACCCTTATATTATGAATAGTATGTCTATGATTGAGTCTTCCTTTGAGTGAATATGAATGAATGATAGTGTGACTGAATTAGGTGGTTCGCTTGAAGGCCAGAAATGGCTTTCGAGTGCCAGTCGCGCCTAGGGTACCCTCCCAGGGCATAATAAACATGGTATCAGAGCACAAAGTTCAAGAGTCTTAGGGAGTCTATGAAGCCGTGTCTAGTAGAGTCTTGCTTATGGGTGTGTTGTACACCACACTTATAATCAGGAGGCTATAAGACATTAGGAATTGTTTCACTTCTTTCATACTCTGGATTCGTGCAATAGAGTTAAACTCTATAAAACTCCTTTCTAATTCGTACGTTTATACATTACAGATAATGCCTCCTAAATATACGGCTAGCCAGATGAATGTTGATAATGCAGAGATGCCCCAGTCAGAGGCACGCCCATCAAGGGCTAGAGGCCAGCCCGCAAGATATGCAGAGGCACCCCAAGTGCCTGCTACTCCGCCTGCACCCACATCAGAGGTAGAATTTTGAGGGGCGATTGCTATGCTCACTTAATTTGTGGCTGCCTGGAATGGTAACCAGAGTTCGCCGACTCTTAGCTCTAGTTCTCAAGAGCCTTCTGCTGCCACTAGAATTAGAGACTTTCTAAGAATGAATTCGCCGTCATTCACAGGGTCTAGGGTTGATATAGATCCCCAAAATTTTATTAATGAGATGTGGAAAATCCTGAAAGCTATGTATGCTACAGAGATCGAGGGGGTTGAGTTGGTGTATTATTAGCTCAAAGATGTGGCAAACATTTGGTATAACCAATGGGAACAAGGTAGAGGTGAGAATGCTGAACCTGCTATGTGGGATGAATTTGAGGGAGCCTTTCTTGACCACTTCTTTCCCTGAGAATTGAGGGAAGCAAAAGTGGAGGAGTTTGTGAATCTGAAACAAGAAGGTATGACTGTTAAGGAGTATAGCCTGAAGTTCATCCAGCTATCTAGGTATGCTCCAAAGATGATCCCAGATATGAGGTCGAAAATGTGGAAGTTCATCTCCGGATTAGGGAGACATATGAAGAAGGAGTGCAAAGCAACATTGTTGATCTCTGACATGGATATTTCCAGATTGATGGTGTATTCTCAACAAGTGGAGAAAGAGAAGAGGAAGGACAAAGAGGAGCATATGAGCAAGAAGGCAAGGTCAGTTGGGTATGAGAATGAACAGAAGCAGAACAAGGGCAACAGGTTCTTCTTCTAGAAGAGGCCTTTCAACCATGCCTCATCCACCGCAAGTACACCTATGCCGCATAACAGGTATGATCGGCAGGGACAGAGTCGCCAGAATTCCATACCCCAGGGTTCTCAATCCTAGACTAGCGTGAGTCAAGGTTCGAGAGGGAAGCCACCATGCGGCAAGTGCGGTAGGCTCCACTTGGGGAAGTGCAGAGCGGGAAGGGTTGGTTGTTATAAATATGGCCAAATGAATCATTTTCAGAGGGAGTGTCCAACAGGGGGAAACAGAGCCCAGCATTCTGTTTCCAGAACCCAGAAAACTTGGGCTTGGCACGGTAAGGGCGCGATGTGCCACTATCGCGCCATAAAACAATCTCAGTAGTTTGGTCCCTGGCGCGATGCACCACTATTGGGTTGCAGGGTGTTTACGCCTAATCGACTTAGCGCTGCAGTGGTGCGATGCTCCACTATCGCGCCAAGAGCGTTTTTAGCCTATTTTTCAGAATTTGGAGAAAGGGCAATTTGGGAATTGTCCTAAATTATATATGTACCAAGCCTTGAACATTTTGGACCATATTTTCAGCCTCTCTCTCTCTCTCTAAATAGCCCTAGAAATTCTCTCTTCATCTTCTTCTTCTTCTTCTCCATTTCCAACAAGGATTTGTTCCAAGAGCTTCAAGACTTCAAGTTTCCATTGAAGACCCAACAATAAGATTTCTTCAAGAATCTATTTTAAGGTATGTAAGGCTACCCAAAACATGGGTTGAGTCCACCCATATGCCCTACTCTTCCTTTGAGGTTAGATATCTATGAGAATGGAGTTTTTTGATAGGTTTATGTTTGAATAAGTCTTGTCTCCTATTAATTTGTTTCTTATTGTGTTGAAGTTATTGAGCTAAGAATTTCTAAAACTTTCTTGTTAGCATGAGTTGATGGAGATGGTTTGGTAATATGCTTGGTTGATTTCCTTAACCATGTGATTATGTTGAATGTGTCAATTTCCTTAAATATGTTATTCCTCTTAACTTGTTGGTTTAAAACCTTAGAGTGTGATGAGTCATATGGGTGTGATAAATGAGGAGAGGAATGGTTTGTTGTGTTTGTGGGAGGTTATAAATGCTTATCTAATTTAGGTTTGATTGAGTTGATTGGAGAATAGAATTGACGAGTGGACAAGGTCCTAAATGAGACTTGCCATTATGACTCGATTGAGTTGAATTGAGGATAGAGTTGATGAGTCGGCAAAGTTCCAAATGAAACTAGCTGTGAGGGCTAGTTTGAGATGATTGGATGGAGTTTTATGAGCATAGAGTCATGGGACGAGTATCGAGCACCAAAGCGGATAAGAGTATAGTCCATACTCAAACCCAGAAACTATACCGCCAAGTAGGTAGGGATGGAACCATTAAAGTCGGATGCTTCCCGTGGGATTGAACCGTTAAAGTCAGATGTTTCCCATTTTATTGTCCTGAAATGATAGGACTTGACTAATCAATGGAATCCATGATTAGGGAGGCGTTCATGCCCTGGCAAGGTATAGACGGACGTGGCAATAATGTCTGATTGTTGTACTATCTCTGGCTCATAAGTGATGGTTGTCGGATAAGAGAAACACTCATTTAGGTCTTGATAGTACTCCGAGTCAATTGAGTTGAGTGGCATGTGATTTGGTCCGGTCTAAACCACTTTTTATTAGACTTAGGACCCTTGAGTGAGTTGTTACTTATTTATGAGTTGAGATTTGCGAGTTGGTTGATCCTTATCTGATGATTGTTTTATTTGGCCATTTTATATTCTCGTACATTCCATGTACTGACGCCATTTCGCCTGCATTGTTTCATGATGCAGAGACAGGTACCAGAGATCATCAACCGGCGCACCATTGAAGATCTACACACATCCAGCTACTTGGTAAGCCCTCCTAGTTTTTGGAGGATGCCAGACTTTCTTCACCGTTTTGTTTGCTTTCTTTATTTTGATTGTTGGTAGCTATGGGCTTGTCATTGGCAACTTCTAGACTTTGATAGAGGCTTCATAGACTAGAGTGTGGGAAGGTTGGACTGCTATTTTTGAGAAGTCTTATTATATTTGTTTTGATGAGTTGATGGTGATTGACCCTCGACCCTTATATTATGAATAGTATGTCTATGATTGAGTCTTCCTTTGAGTGAATATGAATGAATGATAGTGTGACTGAATTAGGTGGTTCGCTTGAAGGCCAGAAATGGCTTTCGAGTGCCGGTCACGCCTAGGGTACCCTCCCGGGGTGTGACAATACAATAATGTGGAGTCTGGGTCTATCTAAGCATAAATAGAGTGACAACAAGCCATTAATATACCTTTCACAACATCAAGAGAAGACTCTAAGTCTTGTTGACCGTCAATATATAAGTATAATATTGACCACTTCCAAAACTAGAGGCTCTCCATCGACTTCTTCGTGATTAAGACTAAGTCCCCATCTCTTTATAGCATGCTAAAGTAGACGACCCTATAAATCTAGCGCAACTAGTCAATAAATTGCTGAGGGTCCTCTTTGTGGTCTTCCCCTATATACTATGGAGGACTCAAGGCAAGAAACTCTTAAACCCTCAAAGTTCTAGGCCCTTCAAAAGGCCCGTATGTATTTTATGCCAGTGGTTGGTGCTGAGTTGTTGTTATCTAAGACAACATATAGACTACACCCCAAAATTTTTGGTTTATAGGAATAGGAGTAGTTGGAGCTGCTTTTGGAGGTCCTGGGGTGTCTTAATGTGAAAGTGGTGCTGGAGAGGTATGTAAATATGTCTCCCCTTCTTCCTCTAAATGAGCAGCCCTGGCAGATGGTACTTTGTTGGTACCCTCACTTATGCGTGCATTTGACTTCTGGCCAACTGTTGTCTAATAAGTCATTAGCGTTTCTTTCTCTATACCATGATAATAACAATCGTAAATCGAAGAACTCAACCTTTATGACTTATCTCAATAGCATGATTTGAGCAGAAATAGGTAATATTCTTGAATAATATCTATAGCTTCCTACTTATAAAATAGGGTACACAACATATTTATAAATAAGACTTTACTAGACACAGCTTGCAGACTCCTTAGGACAAGTCATTGTTCTGATACCAAGTTTGTCACACCCCAAACTTGAGGGGCGCAACTAGAATCTGATGGAAAAACCTAGGTATGATCCAACCTTTCTGAACCATTTGCTAATAGCACATATCAACCATACACAGTCAATAAAAAAATTATATCTCATCATAAAAATAACCTCTTGGCTCGCAACACCCTTGTCTATAGCTTTAGAAAGAAAATAGCTACTTCCAATAATTTATATAAAGCAATAACAAGCTAGTATACAAGCCTGCTTAGGCCATCGAGGCCACCATGGTATCTAGGGAAGCTTAAATGCTATGTTGGCTCTCTAAACTACCATGATCTATATACAAAAGCTGAAAACAAGTACATAGCTAAATAAACATCAAACAACTATCAAACTTAGCTAACCAATAACCAAGGCCAATATGCCCAATAATGTGTCTATATAACCCATCATACTAGTTTGCAAGCCTTTATGAATACAATATATGGACAGGACTGGGCCCCGACCTTCCCAAAATCTATATATAGCAAAACAAGCAAACCTCCAAGACTCTGGAAACTCCTGGAAGAAAGGAGTCAACTAATAAGCTGAATAGGTGGCTATTCTACTCGGTAGATATTTCTAATTGTCTCTCAAGATTACAGGTATGAATGTAGCGCCTCCAGACAAGGAGCATCAGTACATAATAGAGTATTGAGTATGTAGGACAAATGGAAAGATAAAACAAAAGTATAAAGACAGAATAAAAAGGGTAGGGGTGAAACATAAGTGTAATAACTTGTCTCCCTGCAATAAGACAATATAAACACATAATCATCAATAACCTAACTTGGATCCTATAAGCTCGACTAGTACAAACAACACACAATCACTATAAATCCTAACTAGCATAAATAGTCACTAAATGCCCATACTGGACTCCTTACTTGGATCCAGTGATAATCTGATCTGAACGGTGTGAATGTTCATGTGTCATGAATCAACACAAATTATAGGCTTCGTGTTACAATATATAGATATTGGCCCACAGGTATAGCCTGCTTGTCCCATGGGTACTGTGTATCTAGACCATAGACACGGTCTACCCAACCTATATGAAAGATATAAAATTTAATATGTAGGCTCAAGAAGCTTGTAGTGTCAGTGTCTTCTAAGGCCAAAATAAGTTCATAGGCGATAGCCAAACTATAAAACATCACGACAATATCAAGTAATCATAATCAATTCAAACACAATCACAACATGCTTTTCTAGGCCACTAAGCTAGGAGTAGAGTGTTGGTGATAAACATTATATCATATGGTGGTAGTCAACTTAATACGATAAGCCTACAAGTCAATAATGATGGTATACAAGTGATAAAGTTTACGTCATTAGGACCATGCCAGAAGAAAAATCAAATCTTTGACATACCTTTCAACCAAAGCCAAAAAAGGTATCTCTATGAAGCTTGGCTAACAAAAAATAATGCAATAATGCTAAGTCCAAAGTATCAAATAAGGATAATAACAACAATAAACAACATCTAATATCCAATGAAGTTATTCCAACAACATCTCGAAGGAGCGACAAGCTTCTAAGGCAATATAATAAGGTGTAGTTCACACCGTTCAATCCAATAACCATCGTACGAGACTCCAAGTAGAACCACACTGTAATACCCCGAGCCTACACTTCGGCATGAATGTCAGTAAAAACCCATTACTAGCCTGAAGTGAACCCTTGGCCTGGCTGACTTTAAGTAAAAGACTAAACATACATGCGAAACTTTTAAAAGTAGAGAAAATATACGAAACATTTAACGATACTTTTAACTAAAAGTCTAAAAATAATCTCTAAGTCATAAGTAGAAAGTATGTTTAATTTGAACATCTGAATACTGAAGACTGAACTAACTTACTATTCTATCTATGAAGCCTCTACTAATTGAATGTGCGTGTCGGGACAAGACCCACGACTTCCTCCATGATAAACTAAAAGTCTACTAAAACTGAAAAGCATAAATATATTGAGACCTCCGAAAGAAAGTAGGTCTCACCAAAAGCTGACGATGTGATTATATTAATGAAGTGACTTTTGATGATCTTGAACATCTGTAACTACATTATAAAATAATGCAACAAAGAAAAATATCAGTACATGGAATGTACGATATGTAGTAAGCCAAAATGAAAACATTGAGCTAAACTGAATACACATACTGAAAAAAAACTAAAAGTAAAGTTTGAACATGTAATAAAATCACTAAAGCTTTACAAAGAGATATGCAATACTGGAAAAACACTATGATAGTATACTTTACGTTTCTTGGGGAGTTTTTCTAACCAAAAATCATCACTATGAGTATCGTGATGATACAAAGTCTAGCCCACATTGTCGAAGCCATTCTATACCTTTCCATAGTATATGAAAACAATAACTGAACTTATGGATC
Organism: Solanum dulcamara; assembly: GCF_947179165.1. NCBI lineage: Eukaryota > Viridiplantae > Streptophyta > Magnoliopsida > Solanales > Solanaceae > Solanum > Solanum dulcamara. Next base: position 27,230,668 of record NC_077246.1, on the reverse strand, counting down.
CATATCTAAACCCTTATTAGGGGCTAGGTGAGGTGTCTCCCAAACCAATGGCACCATCCTATCCGATGTTGGCTATAATTTATGTGGTTTGATTTATTTGAACTCTTATACAAATTTATCCTCAATACTACTCTCAAAACATGCATTAGCTCTCATAGTATTATCTATGTTGAGTTAATACTCAAATGAAATTGTTTATGGAATACTGACCTTTACTTTAGCCGACTCAAATTTCTTTTAAAACTATTTATGCTTTCCTTAAAATAGCCATGCCTTACTCTAATAAAAAATAATGCATTTGGAACCATTTAAGTCCTCTTAATACTCTTCTAAAATGATAATGGAAAATACTTGAAATTACTTTAATTCAGAAGTCAATGCCTGAAAATAGTTATACAAATGTTTTTAATAATTCTTAGCTAAGTAGGGTTCATGTGATAAAATAATCATGAATATTAATTCAACAAAATTAAAATAAATGAGAAATTATATTCTTAATGATGAGATAAGAATCCAAATTAAGGAATAAAAGTCAATTCAAAATTCATGGAAACTTGGGGTAAAGATCCTAAATTTAACTCTTACTGACTGAATTTAGATGTAGTTCATGAGGAAGAACTTAGTCCAACATTATGAATAGCCTTACATATTTGAAAGAATAAGGTTCTTGAAGAAACTTGAAGAAGATGCATGAAACCTTAGTTTTGTCCTCTAGATTTCTTGCTCTAGGCCTTGGGAATGATTGTGGGAGTAATTAGTTCGAATAATACTGATAAGAGACTTAATTGTATTCCAAAATGTCAAGGTTTAGGCTTAGAATGGTGGAAAGGGACTGAAATATCCCTCATTAAAAACAATCAAAGGCTGTCTACGGGACATTCTATGTTCCATAGAAACTTTTACGAGCCGTAGAAGTCCTTTTGTAGAACATGTGCCATATTTCAGGGGTTTCTAATGGACCCTTTTACATGTCGTAGACCATTCTATAGGCCATATACACATTTGTGGGAATCAATGTTTGGTAGAGTTTCAAGACTTCACTTCTAGGGGTCGATCCATGGACTATAAATGGTTCTACGGGCCATAGAAAGGTCTGTGCAAGTCAAAAAAAAATTCAACTATCAAGACTTTTTTTCATGGGTGGTTCTATGGTCCATAGAGTGTATTATGATCTGTGGTCTGGTCCGTGAAACTCAGACTTAAAATCATAGTTTTAGGAGTTTGATTCCACGGGCCCATCTATGATATATTATTACTTTTGTGGGCCGTAGATGGTATTCATAAAAGTCAAACTTCTACAAAACATGAATTCTTTTCTTAGCTTTTGTGATCTGATTTGAGTTAAATATTTTTAGGTGTTACAATATCTCCCCCTTGGGATCATTCTTCTTCGAATGATGACCAATATAGGAAATACACAAGGCATAAATACAATACAGAAGCTAAAAATTTCAACCATATAAATAGATACTAAATCTGAAATGTGGAAAGGATCATTACTTTCAATATCAACACTAGAAGGAACTAATATATGAGGCTATCTAGCTTTCTAGATTCTTCGGCTTCCCATGTAGCTCTTCAACAAAATGATTCCTCCATAGAATATTGACTGATGCAACCTCTTTAGTCCTCAACTTGTGAACTTGACGATCAAGAATTTTAACCAAAATCTCTTCATAGGACAAGCTATCTTTCACACCAATACTCTTTGTGGTAACAACGAGTGAAGGATTTCCCAAGCACTTCTTAAGCATAGATGTGTGAAATATTGGATAGACCGCTTCAAATTCTAGTGGTAGCTCTAGCTCATAAGATACATTACCAACCCTCTTCGAAATCTTATAAGGACCAATATAACGGGGACTTAGCTTCCCGTTCTTTCCAAACCTCATGACACCCTTCATGGGTGAAACCTTCAAATAAACCCAATCATTAACTTTGAACACTAAGTCTCTTTGCCTAACATTAGTGTAGAACTTTTGACGAATTTGCATGGTTTTAAGCCTCTCTTGAATAATCTTAACCTTCTCCATATCCTAATGAACCAATTATGGCCCTATAGCTCTATTTCACCAACTTCAAATCAACTAAGAAGTCATCTGAATGCTAGAGTGATATCCGTTATTGTACACAAACTCTATGAGAGGTAAGTGATCATCCCAATTTCCCTTAAAGTCAATAACATAAACACTCAACATATCCTCTAAAGTCTAAATTGTATGCTTTGCCTGACCGTTTGTTTGAGGATGAAAAGAGCTACTAAGGTTCACCTTCAAACCCAATCCCTCATGAAATGACTTCTAAAATTGGGTGGTGAACTGAGAACCTCTATCTAAAATAATGGACAATGGAACCCCATGAAGTCTGACTACCTCGCGGATGTACAATTTAGCTTAGTCCTTTACTGAGTCTGCAGTCTTTTCTGGAAAGAAATAGGTTGATTTAGTTATCTGATCTACAATCACCCAAATAAAATCATGCTGCCAGTGAGATTTATTAAACATCTAACGAAGCCATACTAGTCACCTCCCATTTTCACTCTGGAAGAGCTATATCCTGAGTTACACCACATAGCCTCTGGTGCTCAACTTTGACTTGTCAATGATTTGGGTTCTTAGCAACAAAGTCTACAATATTGCTCTTCATAGTCGACCTTGACCCCTGCTATTTTAAGGTCATATCCATTCCACCAATAGACTTCTCTCAAATCATGATACATCTTGGTGGAACTAGTATGAATCAAATACTTGGAATTGTGGTCCTCTACAATAATCCAATCTCGGAAACCATCCATATCTAGAGCACATAATCTGCCTTGGTACCTCAACACACCATCTTCTCATTCTTTGAAAACCAATACATTCTACTTGTGGACTTATCCCTTTAACTAAAGTAAGATAGGGTCCTTGTCTTTCTTTCCTTCACTTTCATAACTAAAGATGATGCAGCCCTGTTATGAGCAAGAACACCACCTTTTTAAGAGATTTCAAGGAAAACTCCCAAACAGACTAGTCTTTGCATTTCCTTAGCTAACTCCTCCTTTCCTTTCTTCACATGAGCGGTACTCCCCATGGAAAATCTGCTAAGTGCATCCTCAACAACATTAGGCTTACCTAAGTGGTAGAGAATACTCATGTTATAGTCTTTAAGCAGTTCAAGCCATCTCTCTGCCAAAGGTTCAACTCCTTCTGACTGAAAACATACTGAAGACTTGTGGTTAGTGAACACATCCATATGCACTCCATAGAGGTAGTAACGCCATATCTTTAAAGCATAAATTACTACTGCCAACTCTAGATCATGAGTCGGATAATTCCTCTTATGGATTTTAAGTTGTCTGGAAGCATAGGCTATAACCTTATAGTTCAGCATTGAAGTACAACTAAGTACCACTTTGGACATATTGCAATACACAACAAAATACTCTGTACCCTCTGGTGGTCAACATTGGAGCATAAATCTGGTGAGTTTTCAATTCTTGAAATCTCATCTCATAAGCTTTAGACCATTGAAATTTAGTCTTCTTCTGGGTCAGCTTAGTCAGTAGAGATGAAATAAATGAGAATCCTTCTACAAACCCTAGGGTATCTAACTAAACCTAATAAACTCCTTAAATTAGTCAGGGAGGTGGTGTAGGTGTGGGTTAGTTTTTGCCACCACTATCTTCTGATAATCATCCTAGATACCTTCACTAGAAATAATGTGGCCTAGGAATGCCACAAACTTTAACCAAAACTCACACTTTGTAAACTTGGTGAATAACTCAGTCTTTTAGAGTCTAGTGGGCTATTCTAAGATGAATGGAATGATCCTCATCACATCTAGAGTAGACCAGGATTTCGTTGATGATCAGAATTACAAACATGTTTAGATACTGCTTAAATACTTTGATCATGAGATTTATAAATATGGCAAAAGCATTAGTCAAACCAAAGGACATAACAATAAAATCAAAATGACCATAATGGGTCCTGAAGGCTATCTTTAGGATGTCAATTTCTCTCACTTTCAACTGATGATAACCGGATCTAAGGTCTATCTTAGAGAAACAAATAGCACACTGAAGCTAGTCGAATATGTCCTCAATTCTAGGGTGGAGATACTTATTCTTTATAGTGATCTTATTCAACTAGAACTAGTCGATACACATCCTAAGGGGACAATATTTATTTCACACAAAAAGCATAAAAGCTCCCCAAGGTGATATAATTGGTTGACAAAACCCTTATCAAGTAGATCTTTCAACAGCTTTTTTAACTCTTTCAACTTGGCCAGAGCCATTATGTATGGAGGAATAGAGATAGGCTGAGTATCAAAAAGGACATCAATTCAAAAGTCTATCTCCCTATCGGGAGGGAATCTGGGAAGATCATTGGGAAAGACTTCTAAGAACTTATTCACCACTGATTTGACTGAAGGTGTGGTGTCTCAACACTAGAGTTTTTAACTCTACCTATGTGATAGATACACCTTTTGGAGACTAACTTTTTGTCCTTAAGGTATGAAATGAACTGACCCTTAGGCATTGCTTGACTACCTTTCCACTCTAAGACTAGCTCGTTCTAAAACTGAAACTTGACTACTAGACTTGTACAATCGACTGAGGCATAACAATCAAATAACTAGTTCATGCCTAGAATGGTATCACAATCCACCATATATAACCCAACTAAGTCAGCTATGGTGTCTTTATGATGGATTCAAATGGTGTAATTTCTCTAGACTCTTTTAGCTAGAATGAACTTAGAACTTACCAACAAGAGTAGAAATACTGAAAGAATCTAGAAGGCATTCGGGACCAATCCTAAATTTCATGGCTATATAAGGAGTCACAAAAAACAAACCAACACCTATATCAAGAATGACATAGACATCAAGGGAAAAGAATTTTAGCATATTAGTGGCGACATCTAATGAATTTTAATGAAATACGGACTACACATAGCATACAAACGGTTTGAATCTCCATCTATTCCTGATGTAACACCCCTTTGGGCAACCCTGCCTTATGGAGCCTCTGATAAAGACTGGGCCTTATTACCTCATTGCCTTGCTTTCACTTCGGATAGTATTTAAGAAAGTGACCCAACTATCCACACATATAACAACCATTTCTGCCATCATGATACTCCCAAATATAGTGCCTACCAAACGTACAACAGAGTGGTTTCCGAGTAGATTCTTGTGCCATACTACTTTGCGAATGGAAACCCTACACCTCAGAGTTATGACTATTCCAAAGCCGCTGGTCATTTCTGTTTCTCGGTACAGGTGAAATTGCCGATGATGGTGCATGTCTAGATGAACTCTTCTGAAAGAAATACCTATTACCATTACCACTCCTCTGCTGACTGAGCTCATGACCTACTGACTTTGCCCTCTTATTCTTATGTTCTTCTCTATCCCTTTTTATCTTCTTCAACATGTTGAGCATACACCATGATCCTGGAGAGATATATGTCAGAAATCAAAAGTGTCGCCTAACATTCCTTCTTCACATATTTTCCCAACCTAGAGACAAACTCCTCATCCTCGATCTCATATTCAGAACTATGTTTAGAGCATGACAGGATAGATGAATGAATTTGAGGTTGCACTCTTTCACACTCATTCCTTCTTGGTTCAAGTTCACAAACTCTTCCACTTTGGCCTCCCTAAGCTCTTGGGGAAAGAAGTGGTTTAGGAGTGCTTACTTGAAATCATCCTAAACTGTTGGCTCAACATGTTCACAATGACTTTCCTCCCACTTATTGTAGCAAATGTTTGCTACATCCTTTAGTTGATAAGTAGCAAGTTCAACCTATTTTGTATCACTAGCATGCATAGCCTTAAGAATCTTCCACATATCATTAATGAATTTTTAGGGATTTTCTTCTACCTTTGTGGATTGATCCTAAGTAATGTAAAGGGATACAAGGCTTATATAGATACACTAATAATAATGGTAATACAGACTATCTCTGAATAAGAAATAAAGACTAGTTCAAGCCAAAATAGAGGGAGATAGGCAACTCCAAATGCCTAGAACTCACCCAAGTCTCTAAAATCTAAGAGCTGCTCCGCACGATATACAATCAGTAGTGAAAACCCTTACTATGATCTGCAGGGTGCAGAAGTGTAGTATGAGTACCAACAAGTGGCACTCAACAAGACCTATGTGCCTCTATGTGATCATTATGAGGGGATCGAGAATGCCCCTATATACTTGTTTGGTCCCAATCCAGGTCTTATATCAATCTGCATATCCGATCATCAAGATTTGCTCCATCGCGGTGATTGGAGATAAATAGCCAAATCAGTATAGAAAGGGTCAAAATTCTCTATGACTAAGTATCATAAAATCAGAGCATCCTTAATGCCTTAAATCAGTATAATAAAAGGAGCGCATCCTTGATGCCTCGAATCAATATCACAAAATGAGCGCATCCTCGATTCCTCCAGTCTACTGAAAATAGTAGTAATAAAGGTAGTACGACCACCATTCAAAAATCAGTATAAAATAGTTCTGATTACAACCCAGTTTTCTTAAATCAACGCCAAGAACTAATACATGCACCGGGGTCGACTACATCCGTGAGAAAATAATGATCCAATGCAATGCAAGCTATCACCAGTACCCAAACAACATGCACAATCACATAAAATAATGAATCCTCAAGCACCTTACCTTCTAGAGCATGCAAACGGGGCTCACAAATACAACCGGCCTCTAACCAAGTCCTAAAGCTCAAATCTACTCCTCTAAATCAACCACAAGGCCCAAAAGGAAACTCAATCCTAACTGGGTAACAAGGAGGAAGATATGAAGAAATAGGTTCTCAACTAGTCAATCAGTACATCCATATCCATCTGGGAAATACACCTCGAGATTTCAAATAGTGCTAGCCCGCCAAATGGAAAAAAGAGAACATATATGATTCTAGATCTAAATCCATAAATGGAATGCAATAGTAATCCACAAGCCTAATCAGGTGAAAATCACTACACCAAGGTCTAAGATAGGTTCTATAATAGTGAAGGATACTAAGTCTGATAACTTCCGGCCAACAACGGCTACATCAACTAAGTTTCATCCCAAAAATCCATTCTAAGGAAAAAAATTCCGTCAACCAACGTAACATCAATCAAGTCACCTATAATAGGCTAACCAAGGCCAAACCAAGGCATAATTAATAAGGTTACCAATTAGACGGAAAACCTCATAAAGGCAAACTTGCCTAAGGTTCATACCAGAACAACAAGACAATAATTTATAAGTTAAGCCTAACCCATCAGATACAATCCAAAAAATAAGTAAATTATACTAAACAATACCTATTGAAGCTCAATCAAAGAATAGGAGACCGTAGCCTACCTTGAACCGAACACGCGCGCTCCAAGTCCACTTCTCGATAGCTTTTTCCTCTAAAAATGACTCCAAATGCCTCCACGCTATCAAAATGTTGATCACCTCATCAATATGAATGTTTTGACACTAAAAATAATATTTTTTAGAGACAAACCCAAAATAGGATCTAAAATGGGATTGTGGGACCCACAATGAGAATCCCAAAAATGCCTCTGTAAAAATATTCTACACGCAATATTGAGCGTGTACCCCAAAATGAGGCACAAATCGATGCTCAAAATGATCTATATCAGCCCAACATTTAGAAACTACATTAAAGCCCTAACTAAGCTTTGGCAGCCTTTTTGGGCAAGCAATTACCTCAAAATGATGATCTTTACGCTTCCCCGAACACACCAACACATTAACACGATCAACATGAACCCACTAGACTTGGAATTGCCAAAAATGGAGCTCTCTAACTCCCAAAATTGAAGAATGAAAATAGGAGTCAAGGCTGGTTCGCATCTGGTCTTAAATTAAAAGACCAGGCGAGACAATGCATCGCGATAGAGAGGTTCAAGTAAAATGCACATCGTGATCGTGATAATGACCTCTCTATCGAGAAGGCTTAATAGATAGAGGTCCACGATCGTGATAGAAGGCAAAGGCCAAGGTTGGCCTGCACCAGCAAGGTGCTACAACATCATTTTGAACATGGCCAAATTCTTCGACGGGGTGCTCTGGATACATTAGGAATCCCGTGCGTGCAAATAGACTATGCTACCCTATCAAATTCGATGTTCTAGACTTAATGGTGCAGTCAAAATTTCCAACATATCAACAAAATGTGGGTCCCACATCCAAGCATAATTTTTGCCATTTCCATAAAATGGCTCAAAATAAAACCGGAAGCCTTAGAACACGAATGAAAGGTCATTCTAGACCAAACTCAAAATTTTGGAGCTAACCTTGCTGACAAAATTTCAATTCAAGCGTGTTTACAAACAATGTTGACCAAGGTCAACCATAGGCCAAATTTCAAAGGCTAAAGCGCCAAATGGCCTCAAACTCGTACCAATTACCTCGATACTCATGCCGACCATGCTACTAGCCTAATTTGAGTATTCCAGAGCTGATTGTTCAAACTCCAAGAATTCTATTTTAAGGTCGTCTTCTTAGAGTTTTGACCAAAGTCAATTGTTCAAACTCCAAGAGTTCCAACATAAGAAAATGGGAAAATACCCCAAAAGAACGACCAGACAACCAAACTATCAGTTCCAGCAAGTCATAAATGACTTAGGGTCGCTACAGGAAAGCTCTAAATACTGAAAAGATCAAAAAGGAAGAAAATGACTTAGAGAGTTGTCATTACAACATCCACTACTAAAATGACTTTCTTCCTCGAAAGTCAAAGGGTAGAACAGAACCCAAGGGTACAAAAAGATTAGAAAGTTAGGACCGCAAGCTCCGCCAAACTTATAGGCACCTTCTCGGGTCAGGCAATGTCAACCTAGAACTCAAGCTAAGAGATAACTCTCGAATTCACTTTTCTTCTTCATAACTCAACCCAACTTCTAATTCCTCTCTTTTGATACTGACTTCCACCCAACAAGAACAAGCTCAACTGAGCGCAACAGACTAACCCGAGATAAACCTATTCACAAAGGTACCTTAGAATTAAGAAACCAACAGACAAGAGAAGATTTTAAATAACTCGCAAGTCGAGTTCTTTACTTTATACTCCAAACTCAAGACTCTTCAGTCATCATGGGTATCCTACCCATTCTAAACTATAGCAACAATTCCCATCATCATCTAAACATTGCCTGAATAACTAAAAGGGAAATACAAGCATTACCTGGACATCGATGAGCGGCAAGAACTCAAAATAAATAACTCAACCCAGGGCACAAACCCAATGTTCAAACCCAAGAATATCCAAAACCAAAATCTTGAGCCTGAAATCTATCTTTCAAAACTGAAAATGCTACTCCAAATCACAACTAAATCCTCAAGGAGGAAATCTGCATTGAGATCATCTTCAATGTCACTCTATTGCCAATAAAACTTCCAGAAATTAGAATCAATACAAGAATCTAACCCTAAAAGTAATCGAACTAAGGCCACGAGTCCATATACCACTCCACGAGTGCAAATTTGAGTAGCCCACCAATCCAGGGGCAAAGTCAACCATATAACCAATGTGTTAGCATATTACACCTGCCAAAAGTGACTCAATAGAATCAAACTGTCGCAGTAATTACTATAAGTCAACCCACTAGTGCAAGTCTGAGCTAACTACTCAAACTCAAGAAAAGTTAAGCCGATAGGTAGCGAACAAGCTTATAAACCTTTTTTAGAGAGTGACCCAAAATAAAACTAAACCACCACAAGGAACACTGCCATCCAATCACAATGATACATGCGAGCTTCGCATCCTTAATAAGAAACCAAGAGATGATCCTACGAATTAATTTGACTCTATTTTGAGGATGATCTTTCTAAGAGAAATTCCATTTGCCCATGGAAGCCAGAGTCTGAATTAGTCAATGCACACCACCGTAGAAGACCCAATTCGACAATCTGACTCTATAGAACCATTAATGCACTGGGAGTAGTTTATCAGTAGGACCAAGGCACAACACGGAATCATTGAAACAAAAGGTAGCCCTGGTTGTAAGGTAAAACAAGCCTATGACTGAAATTTTTGATACATAATAATTAACCATCTAAAAGTCGAATAGTCATAATGACACACCAAGGCAATTCTGATAAATCAAAACTCATCAATATGAATGCTCTCGCTCCACATTTACCCATTTTCTCTATTTCTTGGTTTGTCACAACCATAAGAAGATCACTATTTCTATGAATTCGATAGAACCCTTTTATATGACGCTTCAAGCTAAAACATCACCATACTTAAAATGAACAAGGAAAAATTCCATTTTCAACCTTTCCAACTCAATATTTCCATCTAACACCATAACATACAACTAGCTGAATCGATAACTTAACCCTCAAACTTACCATGAAAAGGCAACCCAGCCAAATCTGAAGGGAAAACCTTAAGTTCGCCACTTTAGGAACTAAGAACACAAATCAAACTTAGGAAGAATCACTAATGAGATCTATAGTAGACCACAAGGGTCTCAACTACAGACACACCCTTCTTTTGGCAACAACCTCCACTAGCTAAGCATACTAGGAGGGGCAAGCTATGAAAGGGAAATGACTAAACCAAGAAAACTCTAGGATGGCTACACAGGAATCCTCCAAAGCAATCAAGTAAGCTCAACATCCACAAGGTATAACTCTACCACTACTTACACATACAGTAACACTAATATGATCCACCTCTAAAAGAAATCACCTAGGGGAGATAAACACATACACATAGTTTTAAGTAAAGCTATCATATAACCAACAGATAAGTAATCAGGCTAAATAAGCATGCTCATATAAGTCCAAGTAAAATAATTACCAGAATCACAAGCTGAATCTAATAAGTCAAGTAATCACCGATGGATACGAAGAACCCAACACCCATGAACTACAGGCAGGGAAGGTCCTAGAAACAAATTCACACAAATACGATTGATACCCGGAGCTTCTCCTTCTGTCTGACCTGAAGAAGCATGGGATGGAATGCACTTGGCCTCTAACTAAATACCTCAACCACTAACTACAACACTTAGGGTACCACCTATAATCGACTGTCCCTAAGCCCTATAAACCCGATCCTGCCGAGCTTGTCACCTGCGATGTGTGATTGTAGGACACTCTCTAGGTAGATGCCCAAACTCACCCCATGTATAGCACTTTCTACCAAATGCATCCTACTAAGATGAATGAGCTGAATTATTATAAGCCCCAAAACATGAATGTCCGGATAGCAACCCCCAAGAAGTATATAGTGAACTCTGCCCACCGTGGGTACCATAACCTGTTATAGTACCGCCTAGAAGCTGAGGTGCTCCCATCATTGGTCTAGTAGGTCTAGAGTAAAGCTAACCCTCTCTAGGATAATGCTTATCTCAGAGTGGGGCATTACCTCTAATGCGCCGATGGCGGGATGTGCTATCTCCACCTCTGTAAGTCTCCTTACATTCATGCTCCATAGACCTCACATAACTGAGCACCTGGGGAAAAATAGACCCCATTGCTATTAAGTGCTGTGATACTAGGCAGAGCGGTAAAATCAATCTATCAATAAACCCCTGAATAAACTCTCACTCAATAGAAAACAAGGGGAGAGTCTGTCAGGCCCACTTTAGAAACTCTATCATATACTTAAAAACTGGCAAAGAACCTTGCTGAGGACCAACAGATCTAACTCTAGGATGAAAACCACTTGATGCACCCAAAACTACTCCTGCCTATGGTGTATACTCATTCAGATGCATAGCCTCTAATACTGAATCTAAAAATGCCGAGGTAGCCATCAATATTGTCGAAGCCTGGGTAATATATGCTGATGCTCTATCCAAGTCCATCCATCACAAAGCTCGTACTATCCATCTAAGGAGGAATGAATTCCAAGAAAGTATTTAGAGGTTGATTAGAGAAATTCACATGATAAGGAGTCAATAATGTGGTTTTCCTAAAATTACCTATAGCCTCTCAAAGATAGGATACAAACGTCTCTTACCGATCCGCAGGACTCTACTAGGCACTTGCTCTTATACCGATGATACCAGTGAACCTAAGCTCTGATATTACTCTTTCACGACCTAATTTATCAAGTCATGATGATGCCCACTATTAACCTACTAGTAGGTAAACCGAACCCCACAGTACGAAACTATAGGCAAGGGACCACACAAGGGGATACAGAGGATCGACTAATAATAGTTAGAAAAGAAGAATAATAACAATACAACAAGATAACCCCCAAGACCTTGTATAAGTCGATAGTCGAGCTACTAAACTAATGTAAAGGGATATAAGGCTTATACAGATACAATAATAAAAATGATCATATAGACTATCTCCAAATAAGAAAAGATAAGTCGAAGCCAAAATAGAGGGAGATAGGCAACTCCGAATGCCAAGAGCTCACCCAAGTTTCCAAAATCCAAGAGCTGCTCCATACGATATCCAGTAAGTAGTGAAAACTCATACTATGATCTGCAGGGTGCAGAAGTATAGTATGATTACCAATAAGTGAAACTCAGTAAGCATCGGCCTGCTAAGCTCCAAAGATAAAGCAAGTATAAAAAATATGTAAGCAAGGAGTATATATCACAAGTAACTAATAAGAATAATACAGAAGCCTGCAATAAGAACATCATATATAAAAAAGAGAGAGAGAACAGGAAAAAAAGGAAGGACGTACCTGGTGGCGCCAACCCAAGACCTAAATACCACAACCCACTATGAAGTAGGACAACTAAGTGACAACATACTTACAGAACTAAACACAAATATCTCATAAAAGCCCAAAGGACCATATCACTAAATACCTGCATAAAAAGATATATAAATAAGAACAAGGACAATAACTACCTTCATACAAGTGACCACCCTTTATACCATCACAAGTTCACAAATAGTAAGACAATATCTCCCGAGCCCCTGTGTGCCCAGAAAGTTCACTCACAAATAGGTAAACCAATGTAGCATGCAAACAAGGCTCACAAGTACAACCGACCTCTAACCAAGTCCTAAAGCTCAAATCTACTCCTCTAACTCAACCACAAGCCCAAAAGGAAACTCAACCCTAACTGGGTAACAAGGAGGAGGATATGAAGAAATAGGTTCTCAACTAGTCAATCTGTACCTCCAGATCCATCTGGGAAATACAACCTTGAGATTTTAAATAGTGCTAGACTGCCAAATGGCAAAAAGAGAACATAAAGTATTCTAGCTCTAAATCCATAAATGTAATCCAATAGTAATACACAAGCCTAATCGGGTGAAAATCACTACACCAAGGCTCTAAGATAGATGCTATAATAGTGAAGGACACTAAGTCTCATAACTTCCGGCTAACAACGACTACATCAACTAAGTTTCATCCCAAAAATCAATTCTAAGGAAGACAATTTTGGCAACCACCATAACATCAATCAAGTCACCTAAAATAGGCTAACCAAGGAAAAATTAAGGCATAATTAATAAGCTTACCAACTAGACGAGAAATAAAGGCTAACTAGCCTAAGGCTCATACCGGAATAACGAGACAATAATTTAGGAGTCAAGCCTAACTCATCATGTACAATCCAAACTACAAGCAAATTATACTAAACAATATCTATTGAATTTCATTCAAAGAATAAGAGGCCGTAGCCTACCTTAAAGCCGAACATACGCGCTCCAAGTCTACTTCCCAATAGCTTTTTGCACCAAAAATGACTCCAAATGCCTCCACGTTATCAAAATGTTTATCACCTCGTCAATACGAATATTTTGAAACTAAAAGTCATTTTTTGGAGAAGAAGCCAAAATAGGGTCTAAAATAGGATTATGACACCTTTAGTGGGAATCCCAAAAATAACTCCAGGTATCCTATATACGTATCATTCTAAGTTAGCCCTAGAACGAACACAATCCCTACATTCCTTGTTCTATCCCTTATCCATCTTTCGAGTTCAAGGTAGACAACAATTGTATCCTAACGCTGGCCAAACATTAGAATAATAAAACAAAAAAAACAGGAGTAATTAGAGATAATAACCCATCTTCAACCAATTTGGAGAATATTATACTATAACTTCGTAGCTACGACCCTACAGTAGGGAAACTAAGCCACTCATTGTACAAATTACAAAGAAAATAGATTTGATTAACATTCAAAGAGTAGAAATTAACAAATAAAGTTAGAGAAAGTAACCCTAATAAATGCTCTTCGCTGTAGAAATTTGCAATAATCAAAATATCATCCTGAAGTTTGCGACGTGGACAGGCTTCATTTCTTCATATTTTTAACTTTTTCACCTTTTTGTCTTCATAGATCCCTCGGCGAGATTACATTGTCCCTCAGCCCAGTCCACAAACTATTCTGCCTCAATGCTTCTTATCATTAAATCCATGCTCTCTTTCCTGGAACCTCTCCGCAATATGGAGAGGGTATATTTTGGTTCTTTTTCTTCACTTCTTTGTAAGTTCCCAGAAATGTGGAAGGTCCAAAACCAAGGATCAAAGGAGGAAATCTCATAAAGTTGCAGAAACTGGCACCAGGAGCTGACCACGAAAACCAAAATAGGCTATGGTAAGCATCACAGATCGTGGTGAGAAACCATGGTAGAGATTTAGAGACTCAAAGTGTTAGGCCCCATACTTTTGTACTTCGGAAAGCCTTCTTAAACTTTTTAAAAGTAGCCACATGACCTAGATTAGCTATAACATAACAAAATAACCCTAAGGAAGGGAGTATGCGATGCCCCCATAGTAGGGAAGGTTGAAAATAGAGTTATAAGAATCCGTAAGGAGTTGGAGGCCAAGTAATGAGTCATAGGACTCAACTTACTTGCATAAGCTACTGACTTGGACCTCTTACATAACTAAGCGACTTGAGGGTGTGTCGAGCTTACGTAGCAAGGATTAAATAAGTTATTAAGGTAAGATGATATTACGAACCCATGAAAGAGGCGGAAGGAGGCGTAGCACCTACTTGGAAGCAAGTAGGTGATGCACCTACTTGGAGGTGATGCACCTACTTGGGCTAGGTAGGGGATGCACCTACTTGGACCAAGTAGATGACTCACCTGCTTGGGGTGGACCCCACTGCCACGTGGCAGCATATGGGTGGCAGCATGACGTGAGGTGGCACCCTAAGGGGGATGCCACATGTCACCCCTAGGGGCTTCCACATGTCACCTCCAAAAGAGAGATATATATGCTGAAATTATGACTAAGGAAGTCATTTTTTCAGCTCTTACACTTAAGGAAAATCGGAGAAAACTTGAGGGAGAGAAGAGAGTCACGATAGCCACAAGAACAAGGTAGGTCCTCCATTTTCAATCCGTGAATTAATTATTTAAGGTATCCTACTGTTACCTAATGGTTTTTAATAGCGTAAAGTAATTATTTGGGGCTGCAGGAAGTGCAGCGAGCAGCCCCACCAATTTTCAGCACTTTAAGGAGCTTCCGAAGTCAATTTTCAGCAAGGTAAGGTTTGATTCTCTTGTCCCACATTTGGGTAAGTGTTTAAGCAAGTTATGTGTGTGTAAATATGAGTTTGAGATGTAAAAATATGTTCGTTACTGCTGAAGGAGGCTGCAAGTCATGTAGAGACTGTTTTGGTGTATTCTAGTCGGCTTAAAGTTTAACTAGCATTGTCGTTAGCATGGTGTTGTGTTTGGAGGATATTTATCTATGTTGAAGGGATGGAACATGACTAAAATGACTGTATATTCTGCTGTTTTCAGCCACATGACACCCCGGTTAGTGGGGTAAAGGTTTTATGAAATAAAGATTAGAAACCCTATTTTGGATCATAGTTTTGAGCGGGCTGTTTGGGACTTGTTTTATGTAATGTTGAAGGGGTGTAATTGTGTATTGTCTTCTGGTTGTTGTTCTTAATAGGATGGTAAGGTTTGGAGGTTAATTGGAAGTTCGTATAGGGCGAGTTATAGAGGAGATGCTGAACTGTCACGACCCAAGACTAGGGCCTAGACGTGACATGGCGAATGAGGAACCCGAAAGTACCTCAAACAAGCCTCTTAGCATTCTTTTAGCCTTTTATAGGTAATGGCGATAAATGAACAAGCGGAAATCATAATAGTAAATATTCAACTTACATATGTCCAACAATACCTCTAGCTATTAGATTTAACGGGGCTGAGACAAGTTCCTAGCTCACCCTCAAACATAATAAAAGAAATGCCATAGTAAAAGATCTCAATATATCATAAGCTAGAAATATAAAGGAGTATTGTTCCCAGAACATGGGAACTCACCAAAAGTAGTCTTCAAACGAAATCTCAACTAGCCACGTGAAGGAGAACGAGGAGGAGCACTAGTCCCTACATGGTGATATCATGTAGGCAAAAGAGTATGCGTTAGTACTTTGAATGTACTAAATATGTAAGGATGCATGAACATTGAGGAAACATTAAAACATTTATGTAATATGGAACACAATGTAATGCATGCACAATAAATCATATAGATATCCTTTAAAACATTCATTTTGTGGGAAAATGACCATAACCGATATTTAAAACCATGCAAGCTATTACATGGAATCCAACATAACCACCTACGTTGGCTAGGGAGACTACTTGCCCGGTAGAACTCCGTCAACTTCATTTATTTCTTTAACTTTACCTTTAAGGGCTTTCATGGATCCATTAGCCTAAGCCTACAAGGGCTTCTATGTTGGTACATAGTTAATGAGACAAGGGGTTTCTACTAGGATTCCCTTACCGAATCCCACCTCAATGACCCATTCGGTGCTAAGTCAACCCCACGGAATAGTTTAATACTTCAAAATAGTCATAGTATATAGCTTCAAAATTCAAACATCATATTCGGTAGAATAGTTCATTAAAATATTTGATAATTCAAATATACAAGAATTGTCCTTATTGCATAAAGAATCCATCATTCATATCATTTCATCATTCTTTCATTTCATAAGACTCCCTTTTGATCATAGATATTGCTTTCACAAACATTCATTTGGAGTCAAAGCTTTCAAGCCAAACTTTATTAAAAACATAGTAAAACTAGGTGAGTTCAAATCACTTCAACTTGCAAACATATATGTAAATAAATATACATAAATACTTTGAAATCCATTAATTAAAAATTATGCTTTAAACAACCCACTATGAATTTCAAGAACCTTTAAAGAGATAAATACAGAAATTACTTGCAAACCATAAATTCATACATATGAAATTATGTTGTATCAAAATAGACCAATAATCATTAGTTTAACCATGATTCATGCTATTAAGTAAAAATAAGAATTACCTACAAGAAAATATTACTTGAAATCAAGAGATTTAAATTGAAAGAGTTTTTGGACTACATGGGTGGAAGAATCCATGGATAAACACCCACATAACTTAGAGTAAAGCTTAAAGAAAATAAACATAGTTTATCATATAATTAAAATACTTTAGGCATGAAAGTGGAAGAAATACTCTTATTGAAGCCTTATATACCTGGAATCTAAAGCATTACTTAGAATCAAAGGACTTAATGAATACACTTGAATCCTAGCCTTTTCTCCTTGCCGGAGCATTTTGAATACTATTCAGAGTATATCAATCACCAAAATAGTATTTCTACACTACTAAAAACTAAAACTATATTTTGAAAATAAGTAAAGAAGTGTATAGAGAGAAGAGTTGCTTGAGAAATCTTGATGAATAAAATGATGAATTAAGGTGGGTATTTATAGGTGTGAAAGAGGGACCTAACAATAATTAAAATAATTATAAAGAAAAATCTAAAAATTTAATAGAAGATTGTGACGTCATGGGTGATGTCAAATGGAGGACTATTGATGTAATGAATGATGTCAAATGTATCTAGATCTTTCCATGGTTGGTGAGATGAACTTTCTTTTAATGGAATACCCTTTTTCGGAGCTGCGTTTGGATAAGATAACTTCCTCATTAGGATTTGGTGTCTTCACATGAATTGTTGATCTAGAAGTCTACTTTCATGTAGTTAAAGAATTAATCGATTTGGAGAATCCGACAATGAGATATGACTTTGCTACTACAAACACTCTATTTTATCATAGCACCTTATCTTATGATAATTAATTTATTTGACCTAGTTAACCTCCAAAACTTAATATATGGTCTTCACAAAAGTTGTAGGTAATGATGTTGGAGTTATTCAGAAATTTGAATCACCTAATTTGGACGATCCTACAAAATGTTATACCCAAAATACAGAAACTATATCATTTTCATCGAGAATTGAAATATCATATACAATATTTTTAGGAGATGTTACATGCTTGAATTCCGTTAACTTCTTAACTAACTAATAGACTAGTCGAGACTAGTCAAGAAAGGAGAGTAAGGAAATGGTGCCTATAGATACTTGAGTATAGATTTGGAAGCTGGAAAGTTGAAAGTTAGTAATCTTGGTATTACTCTCATGTTAAATAGGTTGAAGGAGAAACAAAACAAGTTGGACTATAATAGAGCTACTACAGGTATGTGAAGCTATCTCTTCCTTTCTCTTGGCATATCTTCAAATTAAGAAATGAATGATATGAGCTTGAGGGTAAATCTACTCATAAACTTCAGGAATAATCCATGGTCCTTACTTACTTCTTAAACTAGGGCTTCTCAAGCCTTCCATATGTCAGGAAGTGATGAGTGTGTGAGGCTATCCTTCTTCTTTCTTGGAATGTCTTAGCCATAAGTTGTTTGTATATGAAATGTGGGTATAATTCCATTCATAAAACTCCAGGCATGACTCATAATTCTTACCCACTTCTTGGTATTAGAACTCTTATAATAGTCGAGTTATTTCCTTTTAAGGCTTCTATATAATGAAGGGTAGTATACGTAAAACCTATTTCTCCTTTCTTTTAGAATGTCTTAAATGTAAGTGAATTGATGTATGATATGAGTTTGGAGGAAGTTCTATTCACAAGTTTCGGACATAACTCATGAATTGTGTTCACTTCTGAATGCTAGAAGTCCTAAAGTAGTTGAACTACTACCCTCGAGCCTTATATATGTTGAGTAGTGACTCTTCTATTTCTAAAGAATCTGTGCTAATAAATGTCTCTGATTGCCCAAGCTGTGTAGCATTATCTTGATGCAAGTCTATGATTCCTGAGACTCCGTTTGTTATGGCCCCTAATGTCATTTAGAAGATACTTGAGATGTTGATCATTTTGATCCTCAAATGATAGTTCATGATGATTGTTAAATCGAGTCTTAGATGATGAGATAATTGCATATGATGACTCACTACTCTACTCGTGCATGCTGTTAATACATCTTCCATCGAGTCCCATGAAGGGCCGGGTATGACAGAGTCCCATAAAGGGCCGGGTACGATATATGATGACATGATTATTCACTGAGTCCCATAAAGGGACGGGTATGACCGATTCCCATAAAGGGCTGGGTACGATATATGATGATATGAGCACTCACTGAGTCCCATAAAGGGTTGGGTACGATCGAGTCCTATAAAGGGCCAGGTACGATATATGATAGTATGATTATTATGATAGTATGATTGTTTACTGAGTCCCTAACTAGATGGCCGGGTATGACACATATATGCATATGATAACCTAATGAAATCTTTGTGATACCGAGTCCCAAAGTGGGCCGGGTACGACATGAGAGGATGATATACATGGCCTCATTTTATAAGATGCAGGTATAGCGATTTATTAAATGTTATACTTGTTTTCTGCATCCCTAATTCTATTGTAATCTCATTTATCTGTGTTATCCTTTATATACTCAATACATGTATTATACTGACCCCCTTCTTTAGAGGCTGCGTTTTATGCCCGCAGGTACAAATATTCATTTTAGGGATCCGCCAGCTTAGGATTTCCACTCAGCTATGTTGGAAGTGCTCCACTGTTTTGGAGCCTAGATTTTGGTGCTGATTGTCTAATGTATATGTATGTTTATTCAGGGGTACGGTGGGGGCCTGTCCCGCCATATATTGATGTTACTATTCTTAGAGGTCTATAGTCATGTGTATGTGGGTTAAGTGTAATTTGTCTCAATTGTGCCTATACGACATGTTGTAAATGTTTTTATGTTGTGGCAGCCTTATCAGCTCGTGTGCCTTTTAATGATATGGTACGAATGAAAGAGACTACATGTACATGAAAAAGTTTTAACCCATTGAGGTTTTTTGGTGTAGTATCCCATTATGCATAGTTTAATTTGGCTACTTTTGATTGTTACGTATATGGGGGTCCAGGTCGAACCCCAGTCGCAGCCTATGGGGTTGGATCATGACAGAAGTGGTATCAGAGCAGTTCACCCTTGGAGTGTCTACAGACTGTGTCTAGTAGAGTCTTGTTTATCGGTGTGTTGTGCACCACATCTATAAAAAGAGGATATAGGACATTTAGGATGTTACCTTTCTTTCATATCTAAGATCGTGCGATAGAGCCGAGTTATAGGGAATGAAATTCCTCATACTAACGTATGCTTTCAACAGAAGGACAACATCGATAGAAGAAGTAACTAACAGTATTAGAAGTTACAAAGCACGCAGGTAAGCAAAGGCATGAATGATATATGATAGGTAAGGTATTGAAGTACGATTGACATGTAAAGTTAAAATAGAAAGGAAAAATAGATAGGAAAGTGCAACAGGTGCAGTTCAAGTGGACATATGAGGTAAGTCCATAATTTTATACTATTATTGATATTGGAAGCCCTGTGTGGCTGCGATATGACATGATATAAATATATGTGTTGGCCCTGTGAGGCATTGTTGGCATTTTCTGTGTGCAGGTGTTGAGATAAAGTAAGAAATACAGAGGAAATTCTTCCCAAATTTTCCCGAAGAAATAAAAGGAGAATAAGTAAAGCCTAGTAAGGAAGTAACTAAAAGATAGTATATAGTTTGTGGAAGACGGAGAAGCGAATAGAGAATGAATAAGAAAGACTTACACAGATTTTTAGGGGAGGTTCAGAATAAAAATTCAAGTGGTAACGAAAGTGAAGGTGAGCAACAAGACAGGATGAATGCCAAAAATGACTGGTATGCTGAGAGAAAATAGTGGTGAACAGAAGATGTTTTGGAAATGAGAGCTGAAAGGACTACTAAAAGAAGCACCAAGATAGACGTGATTAATTAAGTACGAGTATCAGACAAAAAAAGGAAATAAACAGCTATGAACTGAAGGTTTAGTACAACGAAAAGGTAATGAGACAAGACCGCATTAAAACAAAGTTGCTATGATTCTGAATAAGACTAGAAGATGACATCGGGTACATGACAAGGATAAAAGCTCATGAGTAATAAATAAGTATAGTGTATATATGGATCCCCCGTGGAAAATAATAAGATCCTTAGCGGATAGGGGATGTAGATTTATAAAACAACTAATACATTGCAAGCTTACTAGAGAAACGAGTGGTATCCACTAGGATAAGGATAATATTATGATAAAGCTTGAGACATGTGTCATCAGAGTATAAGTGCGCCTAAATGGAGAATTTGAAACGATTAAAAGCACTGGCTAATTGCTGACAGGGATAAGTGGAATGTGCCTTTGAACAAATTACTGCATGACTCGAGCACCAACTATTAGACTAGATTTTGTACTATATATCGAGAATTTTAAGTACCTAATGATGGTGTTAAGGTATCGTACATGACTAACCTAAGGTATGGATGATATAAAAGAAGGTATAGATATGGTGTAGTATACTAAATAGGTTGGAAAAAAATCATACGTATTTGGAAATTGGAAATAAGGGCATAAGGTAGAATACAAATAGATAACGACATGGATACACCCTAAAGGGGGAAGTGGATATGAAAAATACAAGCATAAGATGAAATCAACCGATACTATAACGTGTTAATATGACCACCTGAACTTAAAGTGAGATCCCAGGCTGGAACGAGCTAGCAATATCTAAAAGCCAGCCATAGACTGATAAAAGACAGGATGATATCAGAGACAGTACTGAAGATTGTTGGTAAACACCTTGAATAGTATGACGTCAAAGGATGGTTGTATACAAAAAGGGATGGATACGACAAAGGAATAATAATGAGTAACTTAAAGACATTGTAAATAATAGTCAGGCTATACTTGACTAAAGGCTAAGATGTTGGCAAAAGAGTTGTTGGCTACTGATATTGTGACATACAAGTAGCACAAAAAGAAGGATAAGAAATTTTGCCTAAGGTAGAATATAAGAGAACTTAAGAGTAAGTAAAGCTTATTCAAGAAAAACTATTAGCAGCCCAGAGTCGACAACAGTCATAAGCAGATAGTTGATGTCGACCTTTTGAGTTTGAAGTTGAGAAAAGGGTATGTGTGAAAGCATCACCAAGGAAAGGTGTAATAAAATTCGGCAAGAAGGAGACACTTGGTCCGGGGTACATTGGCCCTATCAAATCATTTGTAGGGTAGGCAAAACTGCCTATGAGTTGGACGTACCATCGAATTTGGAAGCAATACACCCAATCTTTCATGGGTCAATGCTCCAAAAATGTATAAATAACCCTTTTAGAGTATTTCCTGCAATTAGAAGGTTGCAAACTATGGACGCGGCTTCCGTCAAAGTCTTGTGATGATATAAGAATAAAGAAGAGATGTCCTGGGAAGCCAAAAGGGAGATAGAAAAGAGATATCCGTATGTGTTCCCTGTTTCTACAGGAAGTCTAAACTCATACATTAGTTGAGTTGATGAATAAAAGGACTATGGATGACAACTAGTACGAATAATTCCTAAAGTCCTCGCAAGACCTTATGAGACTAGTTAACATTCTAGGATGAATGTTCTAAAAGGGGAAGGATATTATGCCCCATACTTTTGTACTTCAGAAAGCCTTCTTAAACTTCTTAAAAGTTGCCACGTGACCCAAATTAGCTATAACGTAACCAAATAACCCTAAGGAAGGGAGGATGTGATGCCCCATAGTAAGGAAGGTTGGAAATAGAGCTATAAGAATCCGGAAGGAGTTGGAGGCCAAGTAGTGAGTCGTAGGACTCGACTTACTTACGTAAGTTACTGACTTGGATGTCTTACATAACTAAGCAACTTGAGGATGTGTCGAGCTTATGTAGCAAGGATTACATAGGTTCTTAAGTTAAGATGAGATTACAAACCCACGGAAGAGGCGGTAAGAGGCGTAGCACCTA
Organism: Solanum dulcamara; assembly: GCF_947179165.1. Taxonomy (NCBI): domain Eukaryota; kingdom Viridiplantae; phylum Streptophyta; class Magnoliopsida; order Solanales; family Solanaceae; genus Solanum; species Solanum dulcamara. Next base: position 27,207,548 of record NC_077246.1, on the reverse strand, counting down.
CTTGGAAGCAAATAGGTGATGCACCTACTTGGAAGCAAGTAGGTGACTCACCTGCTTGGGGTGGACTCCGCTGCCATGTGGCAGCATGGTGTGAGGTGGCACCCTAGGGGGATGCCATGTGTCACCCCTAGGGGATGCCATGTGTCACCTCCAAAAGTGGTATATATATGCTGAAATTATGACTAAGTCATTTTTTCAGCTCTTATACTTAAGGAAAATTGGAGAAAATTTGAGGGAGAGAAGAGAGTCACGGCAGCCACAAGAACATGGTAGGACCTCTATTTTCGATCCGTGAATTAATTATTTAAGGTATACTATGGTTACCTAATGGTGTTTAATAGCGTAAAGTAATTATTTGGGGTAGCAAGAAGTGGAGCGAGCAGCCCCACCAATTTTCAGCATGTTAAGGAGCTTCCGAAGTTAATTTTCAGCAAGCTAAGTTTGATTCTCTTGACCCACGTTTGGGTAAGTGTTTAAGAATATTATTAGTGTGTAAATATAAGTTGGATATGTGAAAATATGTACGTCACTGCTGAAGGAGGCTGCAAGTCATGTAGAGACTGTTTTGGTGTATTCTAGTCGGCTTAAAGTTTAACTAGCGTTGTCGTTAGCATGGTGTTGTGTTTGGAGGAGATTTATCTATGTTGCAGGGATGGAACATGAATAAAAATGACTGTATATTCTTTTTGTTTCAGACATATGATACCCTGGTTCGTGTGGATAAAGGTTTTACAAAATAGAGATTAGAAACCTTATTTTGGTATCGCAGTTTTGAGCGGGCTGTTTGGGACTTGTTTTGTGTAATGTTGAAGGGGTGTAATTGTGTATTGTCTTCTGGTTGTTTTTCTTAATATGGCTGCTAAGATTTGGAGGTTAATTGGAAGTTCAGATAAGGCGAGTTATAGAGGAGATGCTGCCCGAATTCCGTTAACTTCTTAACTAACTAATAGACTAGTCGAGAAAGATGAGTAAGGAAATGGTGCCTATAGATACTTGAGTATAGATTTGGAAGTTGGAAAGTTGAAAGTTAGTAATCTTGGTATTACTCTCATGTTAAATAGGTTGAAGGAGAAACAAAACAAGCTGGAATACTATCGAGCTACTACAGGTATGTGAAATTAAGAAATAAATGATATGTGTTTGAGGGTAAATCTACTCATAAACGTCAGGCATAATCCACGGTCCTTACTTACTTCTTGAGGAAAGCACTTTTACAGTAATTGAACTAGGGCTTCTCAAGCCTTCCATACGTCAGGAAGTGATGAGTATGTGAGACTATCCTTCCTTTTTCTTGGCATGTCTTAGCCATAAGTGGTTTGTATATGAAATGTGGGTATAATTCTATTCATAAAATTCTAGGCATGACTCATAATTCTTACACACTTCTTGGTATTAGAACTCCTATAATAGTCGAGTTATTGCTTTTTAAGGCTTCTAAATGATGATGGGTAGTATACGTAAAACCTATCTCTCCTTTCTTTTGGAATATCTTAAATGTAAGTGAATTGATGTATGATATGAGTTTGGAGGGAGTTCCATTCATAAGTTTTGGACATAACTCATGACTCGTGTTCACTTCTGAATGCTAGAAGTCCTAAAGTAGTTGAACTACTACCCTCGAGCCTTCTATATGTTGAGTAGTGACTCTCCTATTTCTAAAGAATCTATGATGATAAATGTATCTGATTGTCCAAGCCGTGTAGCATTATCTTGATGCAAGTCTATGATTCTTGAGACTCCATTTGTTATGGCCTCTAATGGCATTTAGAAGATACTTGAGATAATAATCATTTTGATCCTCAAATGATAGTTCATGATGATTGTTATACCGAGTCTTAGATAATGAGCTAATTGCATATGGTGACTCACTACTCTACTCGTTCATGTTGTTAATACATCTTCCACTAAGTCCTATGAAGGGACGGGTATGACCGAGTCCCATAAAGGGCCGAGTATAATATATGATGACATGATTATTCACCGAGTCCCATGAAGGGCCGGGTATGACCGAGTTCTATAAAGGGCTGGGTACGATATATGATGATATGAGAACTCACCGAGTCTCATTAAGGGTCGGATATGATATATGATGGTATGATTATTATGATAGTATGATTGTTTACCGAGTTCCTTACTAGATGGACGAGTATGACACATATATATATATGATAACCTAATGAAACCTTTGTGACACCGAGTCCCAAAGTGCGCCGGGTACGACATGGGAGGATGATTTATTAAATATTATACTTGTTTCCTCCATCCCTAATTCTGTTGTAATCTCATTTATGCTGTGTTATGCTTTATATACTCAGTACATGTATCATACTGACCTCCTTCTTTGGGGGGCTACGTTTTATGCCCGCAGGTACAGATATTTATTTCAGGGATCCACCAGCTTAGCATTTGTTGAAATTCAGATTTTGGCACACATCTCCTTATTAACTGATCAACACCTTTTTTGAACAAATACATTCACTTTTCTTCATAGATTAGGCTCTTTTTTTGTTGGGAGGTTTCTCTGGGGAGAAATACTCCACTCACTATGTAATTCACAATATCTATATACCATGGGAGTTCTTATACCGCTATTGCCAAAAGTTTCTCATTTGGAAACTCTTCCTTTATCGACTTTTGCTCACCTACATGGGATGAATCCTCTAATCTTGATAGGTGGTCTGATATTTGATTTTCATTCCCCTCCTATCTTTGATTTCAATATCGAATTCTTGGAGCAGTAAATCCTCTAGATTATGCAAACAAAGATCAAAAGGCTCTCCAAATACTGAAAAGTCATCCATAAAAATCTCTACAAACTCGTCCACCATATCATGAAATATAGCAATCATGTACCTCTGAAAAGTGGCAGGAGCATTGCAAAGACCAAATGACATACACTTAAATGCATACGTCCCATACGGGCATGTGAACGTTGTTTTTTCCTGGTCCTCTGGTGCAATGGTGATCTGGTTATAACCGAAATACCCATCCAAGAAATAATAGTACTATTGCCCTGCTAACCTGTCAAGCATTTGGTTAATAAATGGTACAAGGTAGTGATCTTTCCTTGTAACATCATTTAACATTCTGTAGTCCATACATATACGCCAACGAATTACTATTCTTGTGGGGATTTAACTCATTCTTCTCATTAGTCACTATGGTCATTCCCCATTTCTTTGGTACACACAGAATCAGGCTTACCTACTTACTATTAGAGATTGAGAATATTATGCCTTCATCTAGCCACTTAATTATCCCTTTCTTTACCACCTCTTTCATGATGGGGTTCAATCGGTATTGTGGTTTTGCACTAGCCTTATGTCCTTCTTCCATGATAATCTTATGCATGCATAAAGTAGGGCTGATACCATGAAGACCAGCCATTTGCCATATAATTTTCTTCTTGTGCCTCTTTAATACCCCAAGTGCTGCTGTAACCTACATCTCAGACAAAGCCGATGAAAGAATTACTGGTAAGGTATTATTCACTCCAAGAAAAGCATACATAAGATGTGCTGGCGGTTGCTTCAACTCCAAGTTAGGAACTTCTTGTAGAGATGGCTTGGGTGAAGAACCCAATTCTCTGTTCAAAGGTTCCACATTCCTTCTCCACATGCTGACATTTGGCATGTAAAGCACACTAGCTAACTCTTTAGCTTCCATGTCCTCTTCAATATCTTGACCCATCACAACTCTTTGCAAAGTATTTTTTGCTGAAATGCATTGAGGTAAGACTTCCTCATTGATGACAATTATACTAGACACCTCTTTATAGACTGCAGGCAACTTCAGTACCTGATATTTATCGAACACCTCCACTTTGTCATGTCCTCTCAGAGTCAATCTACCTACAACCATGTCAATAAGTGCACCGCCTATTGCTAAGAGCAGATGCCCCAAGATAAAAGCAACATCTAGGAAGGCCCAAAATTTAATGCAACAAAATCAATAGAAAAGAAGAGGGATCCCACTTGAACTAACACATCCTCAATAATACCATCAGGTCTAACTACAGAACAATCAACTAATTGTAACAAAATGGTTGTTGATTGAAGTTCTCCAAGACCTAATTTCTTAAGCATAGATCTAGGCACCAAGTTTATACTAGCACCTAGATCATAGAGACCTCTTGCACTATTGTACTTACCAATAGTTACCTGTACCGTGAAACTACCTGGATCTTTTTGTTTATCTGGAAGCTTAACTTTGTTCAAGATTCTTGAACTACACTCTTCAATGAGTGCCACTATTTCAAATTCAACTAACTTGCTCTTGTTGTCCATAATATCTTTGACAAACTTGGCATATTTTGGAATGCCCTGCAACACATTAATCAAAGGTAAGTTAATTTTTACCTATTTAAGCATGCCTATGAATTTTTCAAAACATTTCTCCTCTTTCTTCTTTTTAAATTTTTGTGGGAATGGGAGACGTGGTTTTATTTTGGCTCTTGCTCTGTCTGTGGTCATCTAGATTCACTAGCTTCAATCTCCAAAGCTTTACCTTTAACTTCACTACCTTTGATTTGTGGCTCTAGCTCAACTAATGCTCGTCCACTTCGTGTGCTCACAACATTTACTTATTTGGGGTTTGGATCAATGTTACCTGGTAAACCACCTTGTGGGCAAAAATTCTGAGCACTTTCTAGCTGTCCCACCTACTTCTCTAAATTTTGAGTTGTGATTTTATAATGAAGAATGTTTGCAGCTAGCTTAGCTTACCATTCATGAGTTTTTTAAGCATGTCTTCCACACTTATATTTCCTGCACTGCTTGATTATTGGTTACTCTAGCCTTATTAATTATAGTGCTGACCTCCTCCTTATGGTGTATATGGAACGCGACTTTGAATGTTGTAATGCTGTCCGCTTCCTTGTGGTCTGAATTGTGTCTTCCCTTAAAGTTTGATTTGCTGATTTCCACCCCATGAGAAGTTTGGATGGTTTATCCAATTTGGGTTGTAAGTATTTCCATAGTTCTTATTACCTCTACCCTAGGTGCATTACCCATGAAATTTACTAACTCAAGACTAGATTCATAATATTCTGCTATATGTTCACTATTTCCATACACCTCATACCACATGTGTTGTTGCTGAACCATATTCACTGGAGCTTGCTGTTGTCTTTTTGCTAAAGTGTTGAAATTATTTACATTGTAGCAATCTGTGCCATCAATGCTGTCACCACTTCAACTTCCAACATGCCTACTTGTTTTTGAACCACAGGTCTAGAGTTTCCTCCATTCCACTTAGGATTTCCCTGAGATATGCGATTAAGCAATATATAGAGCTCATGGTATGTTTTCTCTAGTGCCTGTCCACCTACTGCAGAGTCAAGAAGAATTTTGGTGTTGGGTTCCAACCCTTCTATGAAGGTGTGGACCAACACCTTATTAGCTTGATGATGGTGAGGACAACTAATAAGTAAAGATTTAAACCTGTCCCAAGATTGGTATAAATTTTCTCCAGATTTTTGTTTAAAGCTTAAAATGTTAGCCCTCAACTTAGCTGTTTTCCCCAAAGGAAAGAACCAAATGAGAAACTTGCGTTCCAAATCATTCCATAAAGTGATTGAGTTTGGTAGTTCCAACTTCAACCATCTCTTAGCTTCCGCCAACAAAGAAAAGGGAAACAATGTTAACCTCACATAATCAGGAGATACCCCATTAGGTGTATAAGTGTCGCTAATATCCAAGAAGTTCTAGATGTGGACTTGGGGATCTTAATGAGGCAAACTGGTAAACTGCCTATTAGGGGCAACAACTGCACCATATTCTATTTCAGCTAATATCTTCCTCTAGCTGGCGGTTTCTGAATGCTGGAGGTGACATTTACTGTGAGTGGGACTGCCACATCACGTACTATCCTGGATGCCATCTCTATAGGGACCTCTACAGGTACTTCATTAGTATCACTTAGATTTACCTATGGTGCAGGATATAGGGCAGCTGCTCTCCTTCTTTTTTGATGCAGAAATCTTTCAAGATCAGCTACGGCTCTACAATGTTTCCACTTCTATCCAATGTGCCTTTGTGAATTCTCCTACCAGTAGTAATAGCTAAGATCAAGTTGTTAATAGGAACATAAATAATAAAGAAGCTTCAAAAGGAAAACTATTGCCAAATTACAAAATTTTCCCCGGCAACGGCGCTAAAAACTTGTTGCGTCCAAACGCACACGCAAGTGTATGCGATCTCAAAAGTAATATAGTGACCCTTTTTAAGAGCCGAATATCAAACCCATAGGAAATTTTAATTAGTCATTGGTTAGATTTTCAATGAATCCAATTATTCATGTGTGTTTACAAAGAGTTGAGTTCATTTATATCTAAAATTATTATACCAAAAATGATATAAGAAAATGATTCAAAGATATTATAGAATTTTTATCAATTTAAGGAAGAGTCCCAGGGTTGTAGAGCTTATAGATTTACGGTTGAACATCCTATACTTTGGTATCCAATGGCTCTTTTGATTACTGATTTACAGGATTGATTTTACAATTATGATATTCCGACCTCTAATTGCCTAATTTTGTTAACAACTTAACTACATCGTTGAGCGGGGGTAATTATGAACCAACAAAAATAAATTAATCATATTATCCTATTTAGTAACCAAACATGGTGTATAGATATGTGTCACAGTCATTCTACACACAAATTATTCTAGATAATTCTAAGACAAACATGCTCCCTATATTCTAGTGTTCTACTTTCCGTCTTTCAAGTTTTGGATGGACAACAAATTTCTTCTAATGGTGATGAAGCATTAAAACAATCAAAATGAGAATATAGAAGTAATCACATACAAAAACCCATTTTCAACCAAAGAAAATAAGATTTAAATCTTCATCTTGAGGCTAAAACCCAAGAACAAGGTGATTTAGCCACTCATTATTTGTAACATAATAACTTGAATTCAATAGAAAGAAAAGAAGAAAATATCACCTAAAAGTAGTTGTTGATTAGTCTCCTTTAGTCCAAATCTGACAATTTGATCTACTTTTCAATAAAGTATGTAAAGGTGCTATTTATAGCACCAAAAATGTGGAGTTAAAGTAAGTGTACATAAAAGTCCGAGATGAGGACTTGGTTCAGTTTAGTGTAATTTTTTGATTTTTTGTGTTGGTGGAAATTTGTTCTTTCCAGAACCTGGCGCGCACCACAATATTGAGTCAAATAAATTTCAAATGTTGGAATTAAATCACTAAAGCTCAGTGCGCGATGCGGACATACTTTATGATGCATTTTCTTCACATTTTGTTTCCAACTTCTCCTTTGAGCTCCAATTTCAATCCGATCATGTTTTGAATGTCCATTCTTTGTCAATTAGCCCTGAAAGTGTCTAATCATGTTGATTGGTTCCAACAATACACAAATATGCAAAAATATGAACTAAATTCGAGGAATTTTCTCTCAACTTGACTAATGTATTATGAGTTTTATTTGATATTGGGTACATAAATGTACCTAAGATCAGTTTACTTCAAATCTTTTTAACGAATTCTTCTTCTAAGCCCTAATTTTCATGATATTTCATTGGGTTTTCTCAATTATGATATATTTCATTGTAATTGATCTTATGTATATTTCACATCACATTGCATGATTTCTAGTCGATTTTTATCGACCCATGTTATATGCTATTTTCAAAGATTTATGACAATGAATTATAATGGTTTTCTATGAATGTTCTATTATTATGATTATCAAGGATTTTGAATGACTCATGAAAAGTTATGAATGATGTTTCAAGCAAGTGTCTATAGTGTGAGAGGTAATTCTCACACACTCATTTTAATGAGGTGAAAGGACATTCTCACCAACTTATAGATTCTTACGAATCAATCATGTTAATGAGCTACTCTTATGATTTATTTATGATGAGGATTGATATCTATTAATTTCTTTTCTAATGATGTTAATGATTGTGTTTTATGTCTTTCCGTTGGGATATTGGCTAAGTAGTTAGAGGACTTTGAGGTAGGGTTTGGTTCGATATCCAAATTAGCTATCCAAGAGACTCCTAGTAGCAACCTTTAGTCCCTAACTAAGTTGACCCCATAGGATTTATGCCAATATGGCCTGGTTAGTGGATCAATAAGATAGCTCAATATTAAAGAAAGTACCATCATAGAGTCTACCTTTGAAAATATCCTCCCCCTTGTCGTTGTGGGAGTACATCGGATTCCATGTTATAAATTGTATGGTCTAATATGTTGGTTAAAGGTCTTATACCACACAAGGGTATATAACAAGGTATAAGTTCTCATGATGATGTTTTGATGGATTGACCACATGATTGTGGTGTTTAAATATTTTCGGTTTTACTCATTTGTTTTACGATATTGGTCATGCATCCCATGTTTATGTTGCTTATGTTCTATTATCATTGTTCATGCATGCTTCTCACATAGTTAGTATTTTTATGTAGTAACGCATACTTTCGCCTACATAGTGAGTCCTCATGATTCAAGGACAAGACATTATATTTTTTCATTTTTCCTTATAACTTTTCATATTTTATATTGCATGAGCTGGAGCTTGTCTTAGGTTCTCATCTAGACTAGTAGAGGCATGTGGGATGTCATAGAGCCTCTGTTGTCGCATCCTTTGATGTTTCTTTCTCCATTGTCAAAATATTCCTATTGAGACTTTACTTCAACACGTATGTTTTAGCTTTATTGCTTTAACTACCTTATGTATGCTCATGAATGAAATTATAAGAGGCTTGGTTGGGGTCCTCCAGTATTCTAATCTCTGTGTTACACCTAGGATCTAGCTTGGGTCATGACAAGAATCTATCTGAAATGCATGAACATAAGTCATGGACATAACACTAATATGCAAGACGTAAGCATAAAGTCGTAAAAATTGAAATCTAAGGAATAAGCTACAGTAGAAATGAATTATTGTCGTACCATAACTCTTTCTGAACACATAACCTCATCATCTCACCCTTAGTTCTAAAGCTTACATTCTAATTTTGTGGACCTATTTCATATTTTCTAAACTAGTCTACATTCCCTTTACCTAATGATACTCACTAAGAACACATAGAAAATTATACACTTAGAGCCTCACATGACTATGTACTATACTATCTTGGGTGCACATCTCTCTTCCTAAGACTTAAACTCCTCTTCTATATAAATATTTTTTCACAACTTACTACCTGCATAGGGAGCACATATACTTTCTAGGTATCTCACAACACTTATTGCAAGCCTCTATACTTAAACTACTACACATGATAACATCAACTCACCACCTAGACATGATCTATACTAACATAGTGGTATTTTCTAAGTCACCTTAACTAATTGTCTTTGTGATACTAACATAAGATCAAAACACACTCATTGAGTCTTAGCCAACACATCAATGAATATCACATTATCACTAACTTACTGGGTCCATAACTCCAACTGAGTACTTTACTCAATTACTCTCTCCACTGTTTTTAGGTTACTACACTTCTAATTTTGAAATTCTAACTCTGGGCAATTCAATTACAAATGGCTTATAATAACACAAATCACACTATCTTCCACATGACAACACTAATCCAAGCATTCTAGAACATACTTTCCTCATAAAGGTATCATATATAGAAAGGTTTCAAAAAGGGTCTGAGAGGATAACATAATTTGGTTTAATGCACTAATCATATGAATAAGAGTTAATTATTTCAGATCAAATAAGGTTAAACACAGGATGACTCCTCTAAAGCCCTTATGCAATCTCTTTACTATCTGATGGCTTTATTAAAAGTACCTCATCGATAGTGATCTGAGCTTTACTACTCCTACCACCTAAAAGAAGAGGCATATGCAGAGAGATTGGAGACACGCATGAATTTGAATAGGTTTCTTAAGGGACAACATTATTGCACGATCTAGAATATTAAAAAAGGGAAACATTTCATAAATTCCTTGTAGCCTCTTAAAGAAAAGTACAGACATCTACATACCTTTCAGTAAGATTTTACTAGAAAAAACTTCATAGACACCCTAGCATAGTTGAACCTTGTCCTTTGATACAATGTGTTTCATGGTCCAAGACTACCCCTAGTTGTAACATGGTGTTTGGAGTCACAAGTGACCTCAAGTTAACCATTGAAACTGGCATAATCATGAGCAACTAACTATGACCATGTAAATGAACTAAAATGATTGAGTGGAAGCATAATTATGGAATATTGGTTTAATATATTTTTGAACAAAGTTTTGTATACAATAACTGTAATATAAAATGAGTTAGGAATAGAATAGACTGAATACAACAACTCTAACTACCTGTCTGTGAATCCTCTACTATTATTGATTATAGTTAGACGGGACATGATTTTTCTCCCCTTAAATAATAAATGCGTATAGAAATAACATACTAAAATTATAAACTAACTTGAGTGCTCAAAATAAGGGAACTCATAACCTATTGGTTGGAAGATGCAGTCCAAATGACTAGGACTTGATAGTAAGAACCTAAATCTATATTACATGAAAAATGTAGGCAAAAGAGGTATGCGATTAGTACTTTGAATGTATTGAGTATGTAAGATATGCATAATTATTTATAAAGCTAGACATGATGAATCTGAGATGCTAAACTGAACAGGGATATGAAATACATGAACTAATGCAATGACCAAGTAGTAAAATGTCATGGCCCTAGCCTACACCTTAGTCGTGGCCGACACTCAATGCAATTTCTAGCCCGAGCATACCCATAACATGGCATGAGACATGGGCATACTTATTGACATGAGAGGAATGCATAATTTAGAAATATATTCTTTGAGAAATTCATCATGATAAAATTAAAATAGAAACTTTTCATAAGTAAATCATTAAAGGTTTGAAGCATAATGACATCAAGATCAAAATTAGAATACATGACTGATTGTTTATCTATGAAGCCTCTAACATGACTGAGTAATGTTTATCGGGACAAGACCCTCGAGCTACCTTTGGCAAATAAGTTAACTATTAACTACCGAGATAAACTCACTATGACTATGTCCTGTGATAGTAAAGAGGATTCACTTAAGCTGAGGAAAGTGGAGCTAAAGAATCGTCTGACATTGGGTGATTATCCTTCTACCTGCATCATAAAATGATGCAATGCCATATGACTTCAGTACATGGAATATATGGTATGTGACATTGCTGAAATTAAAATAGGACTATAACTAATAAAGCTGAACAAGTGGTTATGAATACGATAGACATCAAAATCATGAAATATCCGAGTACATGAATGTAAGAAACACAATGATTATCAAAATTTATTTGAGAAACTAAGGAGCTTAAACTGAACTTCAGAAACTTAGTAACCAATAATTGAACAGAATATCTACATGCAATGCATTCTTCAAAACTCTTTGCAATTGGTGTTCAAAATCATATCTCATAAAGCTATAAAATCATAAGGATAACCTTTTAATTTCATAGAATGTCATACTTGTTAGGTTAACTCGACATAAATACCATGGGAACACATGGAGTCTGATCTCGACCCAATTATCCAATCCACCACATACCATATCGGGGTATGAGGCATATATATCTTGCCGATCCATAATAAACCCTTACTAGAGCATATAGAGGAGTCACCCAAACCAAGGGTACGATACTTAACCTACATTGGCATACGCTTTGGGCATTTTGTATCTGAACTTATTCCTTCTCTATGTTAACCATTACTCATATAACCATCATCAAATAAATTTAAACTCATATAACATACTTTCGAATAACGCACATGAAATCATGCTTGGCGTGGGAGATCATAAGTCATAACATAGATCATATACATATCTTATATCATGAGAGATACATGTTTGGCTTGAAAACCCATGTCATAACATACATCATATACATAGCTTGTATAGATCATGTGAAAAAATACATCAGAGTTCGTAAGATGACAATCATTGAAATAGACTTGAAATTCTTGTAACTTAGTTCAAAATTTGCAATCATGTAAATTATATCGTAAATCATAGGGTTCACAGTTTTAGGCAAAAATTCATAGGATTCGGGCTTTTAAAATCTCATGGTTAAAAAGGGAAAATTCCTGGAATAAGATTTAATTTAGAGAATGGATGATATCATAGGCCTTCATAAATTCCTAAAGATTCATCATGAGAAACATGACCTTTAGTACATACATAACTTAACTGTCCAAGGAGGCATTTACATGGGCATGAAATAATCAATATTACTTTCATGAACGATTTCACCAGGGCATCATGAATCAAGGAAACGTATGATAGCATCATAAAATATACTTTTGAGAAATTTCATAGCTCATAATTATAGGGTTCATAACGTAAGATGAACTTTTTCAAGAATTCATCAAGAAATTATTAAGAAGTTTTTAAGAAATTTTGAATAAATCATAAAACTTTGTTTCCAAAATAGAAATCGTTACTTTCATAGTCATTCATAATTTAATGGAAAAAAGTTTTGTACAAATCATGGGTAAAATAATTATGAAGAATTTGAAGTACTTTCATGGAGAGTTATTGGGGTTTTATGAAGATTCAAGAATAATTCAAGGATATGGAGTTTTATCCTAACCCTAATTCATTCACGAAGGATCTTTTGAAACATGAAAACTTAATTCGTGGGGAATAAAAAGATGTTCTCACAAGTGGAGATGGCCTTACATAATTTAGTGAAGAATATTTTAGAAAAACCTTGGATAATGAACCCTAGACTTGGTGTTTCTTAAAGTTCTTGAGTGTAGAAATTCTAACACTGAGAGGGTAGAAGTAGTGAAAACTGATGACTTTGGCTTTTGGGGAAAGTTAATAGTTTTTGGTTGGGGTTATGGGATGACAAAAGGAAAAAAATACCCCTTCTAGAAAGTGAAAAGAAGAAAAAAAAGTAAAAGAATTTCAAAGTCTCGTGCTCAAGCAATTGAAGCCTAATTTACGTGGTACATTGTACAACCTTAATAGTAACACCTACCTTTTACATGGCCACGCGATTGACATCTATTTTATGCACCGATTTGCGCATAATATGTAGTGTCCAGAAAAATGGGCATAACTTTTAGCTCATAACTTGAATTGACGAACAATCAAAAGCTGTTGAAAGATGACTTCAGGGACTTTCATTTGGTAGGTATTAAGATACAAAACTCTTAAAATTTTGGGTTGTTTGATATATTGGAGTTGACCCTTGAATGAACTTGCACGAAAAACTTAACTGATATAAATACTTTGAACTTGGCCTGCTGTTTGAGGTGCCTTATAATTCTAAAACATATTTGATATAGTTACTACACTTAGTAAGGGACCTTAACATATATTTGCAACTTATAAATAATCGGGTTTGGATTTATATGCATCTAAAGAATTGTTCAAGTCCTAGCTTAAAAATTTTCAGGGTTACAATATCTCCCCCTTGGGATCATTCATCTTCGAATGAAGTCAAACTAGAGAAAAAATAATGAGAGAACATATCATCTTTCCTTTTTGAACTGAACTTACTATTAAAGTCATAACCATGAAAAGGAAGACATAAGGCACAAACATGAAATCAAAAATACTCAAACACATGGTATAAGTGTTGAATCAAAAATGAGAGGAGAGATATAATCACAAGTGCTTTTATTAAAATTTCTCATAATTTTTTGGGAAAATAATTATGAGCATGATTTGCTGGAAACTTCTGACTATCAGGTACTGATAAGGTTGGAGTGTTTAAGTTAACTACGTGGGTTCATGAAGAATAAACGATTAGGATTTAAAGAAGAGTTATACTCTTTCTGGAGCTATTTGACATGAAACATAGATACCTTAGGCATGGAATAAAAATAGGGCTACTATGCATTAAAAGATATAATTGATAGATTTTGAGAAAGGAAACTTTTGGCAACAATTCTTTTTTTTTCTTGAATGCTATAATTTAATAATTGAAACTCATAGCTCCCACTAAGGCCTAAGCATAACTACATGCTCTCACAGAGTTAAAGCCTAAATTAAAGTCTCAAGGTGCTACCTATAAGAAGACCATACTAATTTTACCCACGAGATTCATGTTCTATACCTTTGTAAAACTTTTATTTAGAGGATGCTACTTCTCTTACCACTCTACTACACTTACCTAAAACTCTTACCAAGAATTCACCAATAATCTACCGCCATCATTCAGATAAAGGAAAACACAGCCTTAGAGTCTATCATTCTAATCACTTTATGAATTATTTGTAGTCACTACCACCTAAGAATTTTCATGTCCTCCTTAGCATCTGTACACCCGCAATTTCATAACTTCTACTAAGAGGTATACCAAATACTCTTACCTACCTATTACATATAACAAAACTTCATCTAGATCCTTCCCATATTTATAACTTTAAATGGAATAAGTATACCATAATTATCAAAATAAGGAACACTCACTCTCTCCAATCTACCATAACTCAACTACTATCATCAACATCGCTATCAAGACTAAAAAGAAAGGATCAATGGAAAGGTCTTAGAGAAAAAGATCATAAGCACGATTCATCCAAGATTAATGATCTAAGAACATTCATGATGTAACATTACTTCGTGAGCCACTGAGGGTAAATGAAGAATCCTCGAGACTGAATATTCTATGAAACTTGAGTGCTTATATGAGTAGATTCATATCCTAAGGTTGATATTTGGATCTTTATGGAGTAATACTTGAGATGAATGGGCTAGAGTTGAATATAAATGTAAATCTATCTGATGTGTACGAGCATAGATCATGGACATACTGCTAATATATGGGATATCAATAGGGTGTTAAAACGATTGAAATTTGAGGAATGTGCTAGAGTAGGAATAGATTGATATGTCACCAAAACTTTTTTTCTGAATACATCACTATCTGGTTCTCATCACATGACTTGGTTCCTCACTCATCATCTCCCTCTTAGGTATGAAGCTGACACTCTAAGGCTATGGACCTATTCCATATTCTCTAAACAGGTCTACATTTTCTTTACTCTAATACTTAGAAAAATGTCAATAACATGCTTACTTAACTCTCTACGTGCAGGTCTTATGATTTCTTCTATGGTTTTTTTTGAAATACTTCTCCTAACTTCATCCTGATTCTATGGAGGTTTTTCTATAATCATCATCTGCATCACCTTATAAAGCTACATTACTCAACTCTTAATAGTATTACTTTTCCTCCTTAGATTGCTAATACCGCTCTTATAAGTTCATATCTACATTGTTGGAGGACACTTGAACTATAATTAGGAGGCTCATCATTGTCTCTATATGATCCCTTCGACCAAAATCTTAAGGGTAATGAATGATGATTACATCCATCTACTTTGCATTGACAACTCAAATATACTATCTAGGCACGTATAGAAAATGATAGACCAAATTAGAACCTCATCTGACTTTATACAATCTTGGATACGCCTCTTAATTCTCTTGCTTATCTAATGACTCAACACACTTCACTACTCTCATCTAAGTGTCATAATACATCACTTGTACCACTCACATTATTGCAAGCTAAAATCTTAATTCCTCATATACTCTATGTCAGACTTACCAGATAAAATCTTAAAACTAGCACTATCACACTCATAATGTTGTCCCCTCTTTCTTCACAACACTCATATCAAATTCAAGCTTAGGGTCTAGTATGAATACGTACATCACACATTATTTGAATACTATAACCATTTACAACCACTAGATGAAATTACCAAACACTCTCCCATTAAGACTCATGATAAGTTGTACTTCGTTATCTCCCGGTCTACCTAGTTATAATCTATCATCACCTTTTCTTTCACAATCTAAGTACTATTCACCCCCTCATTATACCTCATTGCTTAGTTAAGATTATAACTCTATGAATATCCTAGGCTCTCTCTTAAAAATCATAAGCCTAGCTTAGATAAACAAAGTCATGACTACTGTGCTGTCCGCCTGATTTCTCAGGTCATGATGGCACCTACTATACCCCACCAGTAGGTAAGCCTAACATATAGCCCGTAGCCAAAGACAATGGGATAACACATAGAAGCGAAGAATGCGGAAGATAATAACAACCAATAAAAACAAAGAAAGGGAGAGAATAAATTCATAAAGCACATCCCAAGATCTGATATCAATCACTTTTTGAGCTACTAATCAAAACCAGGAGTAAAATGTCAATATAATACATATAGTCTATGAAAAAAATAAAGATTATCTCTAGATGAAATAAAGTAAGAATGGCTACTTCGAACGCTAGGAGTTCAACCCAAATCTCCAAATCCAAAAGCGTCTCCTCACGAGTGGCCATCAAATGTGAGAACTTGTACTAGGATCTGCAGGGTGAAGAAGTGTAGTATGAGTAATAAATAAATGGGATTCAGTCGATATAGGTTGACTGATCTCCAAGTCAAAAATAAGAATAATAGGCATTTAAGATAGGAGCATATATCATAAGTAATAAAGAAACAATAGGAAACTTCATAATTAGAACAATCTGAAAGCACTGAAAAAGGGCAAACTAAGTAGGTAAAAGAAGTAAAGGATAAACCTAGATGTATTAGACCATTAGCCTATACATGAAAAAGCTCTACTAAGGGAGCCAACTAGCCAATGGTATACCAAAAATGAGTTAACCACAAACATCACGTAATGCTAAGATGGCTATTCTAAAAGAAAAACTACATAAAAGAGTCAAATATAAGAGAAAAAAGGTAGTACCTACCTCCAAACAAAAGAATTATCCTTCATACTATCAAAAGTATACAAATAGTCAACCAAAACCTTACCGAGCCCCTATGTGCCCAAAAGGTACATAATGATAACCTAAACCCGCACAACCCCCATAAGACCAAATGGTACAAAAAGTCAACCAATTATGCTGGTGATAGGCAATGCATATGAATGATAGTTATGCAATAAAACCAGTAGTATCAATAGTGCCATAGTATCTTATGCCAAGGTATATACACCTATTTTTATGTCCCAGCCAACGAGGTAGGACCATCGTGCCTTCCTTCTCCTATTTCATAGATCACAAGTAGAGATATGATCCAGCTTTATCCTCGATCCTCTTAGATTCCTTCCATTGTGGTGACCGTATATATACATAGAAGGCTAGAAAATCATCAAAAATTTCAGAAAATCTATGACCGGTCAAGTAAAAAATGAGCATATCCTAGATTCCTCTAGTGTTTCAAATAAAAAAAAGTATAGCACCGACGCCTCATAAATCTTAAAATTATCCATGTGGTATGACCCCATTAAAAGATTAGTACTAAAAGGGGCAACAACCATATTTCCTCGAAAAAATTAATGGTAAAAACAATGCTGACACTGGGTTCATACCACAAAAGTCATGAGAATGAACAACCAATGCAATGCATGCCATCATCATCATCCAAACAACATATTCAAATCAAATAAAATATAAGACAACAAGCACCTCACTCCTAGAGCACCGAAACTAACCTGAGATCCACCTAGCCCTTGATCAAGGCCTCGGGCCCAAAATACTCCAATAATCTTAAAATAAAAATAATACAAGAAACATCTATACTCAGGCAACAAAAGAAATTATAAGGAAATAATGACCAAAGGAGTAATTCAAGAACCTCTACACATACCTAAAGATAACATTCAAAGGACCAAAGTACCCATAACTCCATTCTATGAAGATAATAAGCATCGAAGAATACAAGTTCTAAAAAAAGATAAGGGTCATGATTATAGGCTTAAATAGGGTAGCACCTTACAATCCCCAACACAAACTCAAGGTCCCGCACTAGAAATGGGCACCAAACTAATGAAGTTCTCACAAAAAGCCACTATAAAACTAAGGATCAACCAACACAAGCTCTACGACACTAATTAGACCGACTACTATAAAGCATTTCTCAACAACTCCAAAGGGATTTACAATACTAGACTAAGTCATAAAAAAGGAATTACTAACCGAAACTAAGGATAAGCTAGCACAATGTTCATACGGGAGTCGATAAATAAGAATAAGAAAGAGAATCCTAAACCCATCACATACACTCCTAACACACATGCAATATATGCTAAATATTATGTCATGAAGCACAATCTAAGAACAAGTCCTCAAATATGAAGCTTTCCATCTCCAAATTGCCTCCAATTACTGCCACACTAGAAAAATATTGATCACCTCAATAATATGAACGTTTTGACAACAAATTTACCTTAATCGGAGACCAACCCAAAATTGCGTCTAAAATGGAATTATGGGACCTGCACAGGAAATTCTGAAATCCACTTCGTGAGAAGGTCCTAGCAAGCTCCAGGAACTTGTACCCTAAAACATTTGCACAACTGAGCTTGAAATTGTTCTAAAATAGTCCATGCACAAAATCATCACTAAAGCATAAATCAAGAGATATGACAACCTACTTTTAGAAGAAAGTATCTCAAAACAAAGTTTCCCACACTTCTCCAAACACTCTAATGCATACCTACAATCCACATGAATAATTAGCACTTGAAATTTCTAAATTTGGAGCTACCTAGCTCCCAAATTCACAAAAAGACCAAGTGAAGTCGGGTGGAAATGGCTGCCAATCTTAATTCCAGTTAGCAAACCTCTGTAAACACGGAAATAAAGCTACCTCTTGTCTAGGGACTTGACCCATGAACACAGAGGGAAAGTGTCGTGACTAGGACTAGGGAGTAGCCGTGGCATGGTGATTGAAACTCCAAAAAAGCTCCAACCGAGCCTGTTGATGTATCCTAAGCATGCATAAGGTAAGATAAAATAGAAATGACATAAGAAAGACTCTAAAAGCATGAATCATAAAGGTATAGAATTCGACGACATAGACTTAACATAATATGTGTGTCCAATAATACCTCTTCTAATCAATATGGAAGGGGGCTAAGACATGTCCCTAGCTCACCCTCAAATCAAAATAGCAAATTCTTTCAAAGAGCTAAACTCATAAACTCTCCCTTGAATAAATAAGGACTCATCAATCTTCATAGAATAGCAACTCAATAATCCACGTGTGGAAGGGATGTGATCCTCGACCCCTACATTATTAGACAATGTAGGTAATAGATATGCGTTAGTACATTTAAATATACTAAGTATGAAGACATGCTATACAACATAAATCATAAGAGACAATGATCAAATAACGTACATGCCATATAAGATGATAAATAGAGTCCTGAGGAAAACTTGATTTGATCAAAGCATTAAGAGACATAAATGAGATCATGATACGTACATAAAGAGAATATATATTAGTGGAATAGAACCATAACCGATAATAAGACCATGCAAACTATAACATGGAATCCCGATGTCTCCTTATACAACAAAAGAAATGAGAATCTACTTGCCAAGGTAGACTCTACCCCGCTAGGTGGGTCATGTACATTTGCTATATATGGATCCACTAGCTAGGCCCAAAAGGGAAATCCTATGGGGGTATGAAGTTATGAGACAAGAGAATTTATATAAGGACCCCGTAGGTGGAGCCCCTACCTCAATCCATCATTTAGTGCTAATTCAAATCCCATGGAATACATAACAGAGTAATTATACTTAACATATAATCATAAGCTTGTTCATAAGTTCCATAATTCATAGAATAGTTCATTCTCATATCATACTTGCAATGTGAGTAAAAGCTTTCAACCACCTCAATTCATACTTGCAGAATATATGTCATTAGGTTCCTAGGTCACCAATTAAGGATCCTAAGTCACCTTTTTCCATACCATGCATGAAATTCCTATTGTGATCATAATTAAAAACCGTAATCATAGGTTATACTTGATATTAGGATAGAAACTTGAATGCATAGATAATTTTATTTGAAAACCATGAAATTGGGTTGAAAACATGCATGCTCATGGATTATTTCTCACATACCTTGGTGAATTTTCTCAGAATTTGAAAAAGAACCTTGTTGTTCTTGAAACCTTAGCTTGAGTGTGTGCTAGAACCTCGGAGAATTGCTTGATTTTTCCTTAGGCATATTTTTGAGAATGATTTAGACTAGAAGGGATTTTAAAGTGTTAGGAATTTATAGGTTCTGAGCATTTCCATAAAAGTGTCTGGGTTCATTTAATCGAATTTCACAAAAGACCCTTGTACCTTTCATTAAATTCAGAATTGGATCCTATGAATTGATTCCTACGAGTCATAATAATTTCTACAACTTATCATCTTGAGTTGTCTTATAGGTTTGAGAAGAACCTAGTTTCAGAGCCTCTGATCTTTCTCTATGAGTATTCCTTATGACTCGGCAAAGAGTTTATGAGCTGTAGACCCTTGTAATCCTACAGGTCTAAAAACTTGTATATTTTCCTGAGTGACTAATATTTCATTACGACTAAATGTTATGACTTATCATCATGCCTAAAACTCATCTTGTTTTGTCATAGGACCTCCTCTATGATTAGTCCAAAACTAACTCTAGGACTTGGTTCTAAAACTCGTCCCTACGAGTCAAAGGAATGGCTACGAGTCATAGAGTGACTCATAAACTTGAGGTCAGTCAACATTTTTGGAGATTCTCTTTGGTTCCAACTTTTCAACTTCTGGGGTCTTATAGTATGTCCTCCTAAGGAACATTAGTCCTCAAATGATATTTAACTAGCATAGAAAGTACACAGAAAGAGGACTAATAACCCAACATGAATACAATGACACATTAAAATGCATAAACCATGAGATTTTCAAACTTAACATAAAGTATGATTTTAAAACTAACTTCATGAACATACATGCATATGAGAGGCATTTGTGAAACTGAAATGTAGGAGTTTATATGATCTGCGCACGAACAACTTAGTACCTTAGGTTTATAGTGGAAGGAAAGAGATACGGATAATGCTTCATCATGTCCACTTCCGCTTCCTATTTAGCACTCTCTACTTGTTGATTTCTCCATAACACCTTGACAGACGCAACTTCTTTGTTTCTTAACCTTTTTCCTTGCCAGTCTAAAATTTCTATCGGAACCTCCTTATAGGTCAAGTTCTCTTCAACATTTACATTTACCAATTGTACAATAGAATTTAGATCACCCACAAATTTCATTAACATCGACACATGGAACACCAGATGAATCATAGCTAACTCAAATGGCAAGTCTAACTCATATGCCACCTGTCCAATACGCTTCAAGATTCTATGAGGTCCCACATAACTAGGGATTAATTTCCCTTTCTTGCCAAAATGCATTACACCCTTCATGGATGAATCCTTTAAATAGAACCAATCATCCAAATCAAATTCAAGGTCTCTTCTTCTTATGTCTGAATATAAATTTTGGTGACTTTGAGTCATCTTCAATCTTTCACTTATGAAACTTACTTTCTCCATTTCATCTAATACCAAATTGGGAACAGTCAATGCCATCTCACCCACTTTGAACCATCTAACCGGGGATTTACACCTTCTCCCGTACAAAGCTTTAAGAGGAGCCATTTGGATTTTAGAGTGATAACTATTATTGTAGGCAAATTCAATCAATGGCAAATGTTCATCCCAATATCCTTTAAAATTAATAACACACGCCCTCAGCATATCCTCCAAAGTTTTGATAGTTCTTTCAGCTTGACTATTAGCTTGAGGATGCAAAATAGTACTCAACGTGACTTTCGTACCAATACCCTTTTGGAACAACTTACATAAATGTTAGGTGAATTGAGTACATTGATCCGATATAATAGACAAGGGAACACCATGAAGATTTACCAATTCACGAATATACAACCTAGCATAGCCTTCAACAATATAAAAAGTCTGAGCTGGTAGAAAATGTGGTGACTTAGTCATTTTGGTCCACAACAACCCAAATAGAATTATGGTACCTTCTGGTACGAGGCAATCCCGTCGCAAAATCCATATTCACGTCTTCCTACTTCCAAGTAGGAACCTTAATGTCTTGAGCTAAACCTCCCAGTTTTTGATGCTCAACTTTCACTTATCGATAATAAGTACACTTAGACATGAAGTTCGCTATGTCCTTCTTGATTCCATTCGACTAATAGACTTCTTTCAAATTATGATACATCTTGGTAGATCTCGGATGAATTGAATATCGAGAAATATGGGCCTCAACTAATATGACCATATTTATACCATCCACAATAGGCACACACAAATGACCTTGGTAACGAAATACCCATCTCCCCATTGGGAGAAAGCCTCGATGGCTTTTTTGGAAACCGACTTCTTAAATTTAACAAAAACCAGATCATTGTCCTATTTGGCATTAATATCCTCTACAAGAGATGATTTCGAACCATTATGCAAAAAAACACCCACATCCTTAGAGTCATCCCAACAACACCTGAATGGGCTAATCTATAAACATCCTTAGCCAACTCTTTCTTACTTTTATCTACATAGGCAACACTACCCATGGACAATCGATTAAGAGCATCGACTACAACTTTGTTTTACCAAAATGGTATAACACACTCATATCGTAGTACTTTAGTATCTCAAGCCACCTTATTTTCTTAAGGGTCAAGTCCCTTTGGCTAAAAACATATTGCAAGATTTTGTGATCGGTGAACACATCAACATACACCCTATAAAGATAATGATGCCAAATTTTCAATGCCAATACAACCATCGCAAGTTTGAGATTATGGGTTGGATAGTTCCATTCATGCACCTTGAGTTACCTAAAAGCATATGCTATAACCTTGCCATTTTGTATCAAAATACAACCCAAATAATTACATGAGGCATCATAATAGACAACAAACCCATCAGACCCTTCTAGCAAGGTAAAAATATGAGTCGATGTAAGATAATCCTTCAATATTTAGAAACTCTTCTCACATTCATCCGACCATTGAAATTTCACTTTCTTTTGGGTCAACCTAGTCAAAGGCAAAACAATATAGGAGAATCCTTCAACAAACCTTACATATTATCCAGCTAAGCCCAAAAAGCTTCTAATATCAAAAGAAGACAATGGTCTAGGCCAATTCTTCACCGACTCTGCTTTTCTTGGATCAACCTTAATCCCATCACCGGACACCACATGGCTAAGAAATGCAACCTCCCTTAGCCAAAATTAGCACTTACTAAACTTGGAAAATAGTTGCTTGTCCCTTAATGTTACACGATCCTCAAGTAACCCATATGGTCTTCTTCATTTCGAGAGAAAATCAAAATGCCATCAATAAACACTACCACAAACATATCCAAGTATGGATTGAAAATACGATTCATCAAATCCATTAAGTTAGCGGGAGCATTAGTCAACCCAAATGACATGACTAGGAATTCAAAATGAGCATACCTTGTTCGAATGCCATCTTGGGGATATCACAATCCCTAACCCTTAATTGATGATAACCGAAAGGAGATCAATATTTGAGAAGTAACTTGCCCCTTGAAATTGATCAAACAAATCATATATCCTCAAAATTGGATAGTTATTCTTTATGGTGACCTTATTCAATTGTTTGTAATCTATACACATTTGGAGTGACCCTTCTTTCTTCTAAAAAAACAATATGGGAGCACCCCATGGTGAAATACTAGGCCTTATGAAACCCTTATCCAACAAATTCTTTAATAGCTCTTTCAGCTCCTTAAGTTCTGTCGGAGCCATATGATAAGGTGGAATAGAAATATGTTGTATGTGGGGAAGAAGATCTATGCCAAAGTCAATTTTCCTTTTGGGAGGAACACTAGGCAAATCATCGGGAAACACATTGGGAAATTCATTTATGATAGGGACCAACCCAAGAGTAGGAGTTTCAGAATCAACATCTTTAACTTGCACTATATGATAAATGCACCATTTGGAAACCATTTTTCGGGAATTAAGACATGAGATGAATCCTCCCTTGATCTTGAGGATGACCTTTTCTACCTTAGTTGGCAACATGAGGGTACTCGATTGCTTGTGTCCTATATTTTCACATCCATAGAAAGCATCCATTCCCATCAAATACCTTCCTCCATGATTTTTCCCACACTTAGCACACTTGGGAAATATAGGACTACTAGCATATACATCTCCACCTTGTACCTTAGGGTATGGAACCCGATCCTTATCAAACCTCTTTCCCAAACCTTGGCCTTGTTGAGAGAGGCCGCTACTATCACCCATCCTAGCATTTGAGAACCCACCTCCATATAGGGCCCTCTTGGAGTCTGTCATCTTCATCTCCTTAAGTTTTTCTCCTTTAGTTTGATCAGCAAATGTCATGAGCTGAGATATGTCCATTTCCTTAATAAGCATGGTGGTTCAGCATTCCTTTGCAACCAAGTTGGACACCCTAGATATGAATTGGCTCATTCATACACATGCATCAGTAACCAATAAAGAAGCATATAGCTTGGTGAACTTGAGCGCATAGTCCCTCAAGACCATGTTTCCTTTCCAAAGATTGATGAATTCCAACACTTTTGCCTCTGTTAGCTCAAGAGGGAAAAACAATCAAGAAAAGAAAGCTTGAAGGCTTCCCAACCAATAGGACCTTCATCAACTCTCTTAGACTTCCATTGGGTATACAAAAATTTGACAACACCCTTGAGTTGGTAGGCCGCTAATTCTGCTCTCTCTTCCAAAGTCACCCCTATAGTGTCCACTATCTTATAAAGCTCATCAAGGAACTCTTGAGGATCTTCATCAATGTACCGACCTGACCTAGGGCCTAGTCATAACATGGTGAATGAAATCTTGAAGGGCTCCAACCAAGACTCTTGTACATATCATAAGAATACATAAGGTAAAGTAAAAGTGGAAATATCATAAGAGAGTCTAAACAATGAATAGAAATTTAAGAATATCATATGACAACATAAACTCGAAACATTTGTCCAACTAGATGCCTCTACTCATGAATATAGGCTGGGGCTATAACATGTCCCTAGCTTAACCTCAATATGAAACATAGCAAAAGTCTTTAAAAAAATAACTAACTCAATAACTAGTCTCCCATAAATGAGGACTCACCACAAATACCGCTGGACAGGAAAGCTTAACTAGCCATGTAGATGAGTATGATCTTCAACCTCAACCCCTACATTATGAGACAATGTAGACAAAAAATATGCTTCGTACCTTCCTAGCCGTCTATTTCAATCGTGCCAGTTGGAGGAAAGCCCGTCTTTTTTTGCCTACTCCTGGTGCCTAAAGGCAAAGAGCTTCTTCAATAGCCAAGTCTTTGTACGTTGGAATATAATAAATATGAGGGCATAACATGCAACGTAAATCATGGAATGCAATGGTCAAGTAAAACACATGATAAGATGAGAAAAGTAAAGTCATGAGAAAACCATATTGACCAAAGCATTTAAAAAGCATAATTTCAAATCATAGCATACACAAAAGATCATACATATGTGGTATAGGATCCATAACCGATAATAAGACCATGCGAGCTATAACATTGAATCCCGTTGTCTCCCCATACAATGAAGAAAAAGGGGAATCTACTTGATAAGGAAGACTCTACCCCGGTAGGTGGGTCATACATATGCTATATGTGGATCCAATAGCTAGGCAATGAAGGCAACCTACGGTGGCACGTAGTTTATGGGATATGAGGCTGCTACTAAGGCTTTTGATATGGCCCCCACTTCAAGTCCACTCAGTGCTAATTCAAATCCCATAGAATACATGCATAGCATAAAATTCATAATAATATATATCATAGTCATGATCATAGATTTGAAATCATAGAGTAACTCATTTTCATAATATACTTGTAATGTGAGAATTATCCTTTCATCATTACAATCATATTTGCATAATTCATATCGTTAGGCCTTAGGTTACCACGTAGGGCCCTAAGTCACCTTTTAGGCTTTAGGTCTCCACATAGGGCCTTAAGTTACCTTACTTCATAACTTGCATGAAATTCATACCTTGAATTTAGAGTAGAACTCAATTGCATAATCAATTGACTTTGAAAATCATGTAATTGACTTGAAAATATGTATGATCATAAAATTTATATCAGCCCATACATAATTCATATAGATAATATCCTTTGGAAGTATAATTCAATATACTCATAATTTACATAATGAACCCTAGAGATTAAAATAGGAGAATTCATGGGAAAACTCTTCAATTCAATGCAATAACCATTAATTTATTTCAAAATAGACTCATGATCATACTATGAATCATAATTCATGCAATAGAAATAGGGATCATAAAACCCACAAAATACCATACTTTAATTTGATAAAAAATCTTGAGAAATTGATTGGGCTTCATGGATGAAAGGATCCATGAATCGACACCCACATACCTTAAGTGAGAACACAAAATAATTTGGAAGAATTTGAGAGTTTTGATGAAGAGCTTGAGTGAATTTACTTAAAGTGTTCAATAGAGCCCTTGAGAATATTTTGTACAGAGAGAATTATTTTAGTAGGTGAATTGTAGAAGAATGAATAGAGTTAGAGGTTTAGGTCAATTTATAGAGTTGAATTATGTCCTAAAAACGTGTAGGTTTATTGACTAAGACCTAGGGAAAAGTCTAAAGTGCCCTTCATCAAATAAAATCTAAAAAATAGACCGAGAACCCTACTGTCCCTATAGCGGCACGCCGCGCCAAAGGAAAAACTACTGCAGCTAGTTTTGGGCGCTCTGCTGGCATGCCCCGCCCTGCCCATAAGTTGCTGCAGCGGTAGTCTTTGGTAAAATGATCATATCTTTTGTCTTCGAACTTGGAATGAGGAAAATTTGGCGGCGTTGGAAATAAGACTCAAAGAACATTAATTTGATAGGTCATGCAACACCTAATTCCTCATATAATAGAAGATATGGGCATTTGAAGTGGAACTTATTTCGGACTCATACGAAAACTTAACCGATGAAAATTCTTTAGACTTGGCTTGGTGTTAGAGATCCCTTATGACCCTAAAATACATCTAATACACTTCAAATACTCAGTAATTGATCCCAACTCATATGTAAAATTAGAATTCGATGAGTTCAAGCCTATAGGCCTTTGAAGAATGGTTCGGCTCTAGGCATAGAAAGTTTTAAGGTGTTTCAATATCTCCCCCTTGGGAACATTCTTCCTCAAATGAGATTCAACTAATATAAGAAGGACATGGAAAAAGGACTAGCAACCCAACATGAATATGAGGAAATTTTGAAGTCTTGACCGGTAGAAAATGTGCCGATTTGGTCATTCGATCCAAACTGACCCAAATAGAATCATGTTGTCTTCTAGTATGAGGCAAACTCGTGACGAAGTCCATATTCACATCTTTCCACTTCCATGTAGGAATTTTTATTTCTTGAGCTAGACATCTTGTCCTTTGATGTTCAACTTTCACTTGTTGACAATTAGGAAACTTAGCCACAAACTCTGCTATGTCCTACTTTATGCCATTCCACCAATACACTTTCCTCAAGTCATGATACATCTTGGTGGATCTCAGATAAATTGAATACCGAGAACTATGGGCCTCATTCAATATCATCTCTCTTAATCCATCAATATTTGGAACACACAAATGACCTTCGTAACTTAGTACTGCATCTTATCTTAGGGAGAAAGCCTCCATGGAATTTTTGTCAACCGACTTCTTCAATTTGACCAAAATTGAATAATTTTATTGTTTGGCCTTAAATGTCTGCCGCAAGAGACGATTCCAAACCATTATGTATAAGAACACTTGCATTATTGGAATTAACCAAATGCACACCTAAACGTGCCAATATATGGACCTCTTTAAGCAATTTATTCATACATTCCTCAATATGTGCAACACTATCCATAGTCAACCGACTAAGAGCATCGTCTACAACATTTGCCTTATTCGGATGGTACAATACGCTCATATCATAGTCTTTTAGGAGTTCAAGCCACCTCCTTTGCCTAAGGTTCAAGTCCCTTGGATTAAACACATATTGTAAGATTTTGTGGTCGGTAAACACATTAACATGCACCCCATAAAGATAATGGCGCCAAATTTTCAACACAAACACAACCGCTGCAAGTTCAAGATCATGGGTTGCATAGTTTCTTTCATGCACTTTAAGTTGCCCAGAGGCATAGGCTATAACCTTAAAATATTACATCAAGACACAACCCGAAACAACACACAAAGCATCACAGTAAACAACAAACCCATCCAAACCTTCGGGCAATCTCAAAATAGAAGTCAACGTAAGATGATCCTTTAATATTTGGAAACTTTTCTCACATTCTTTCGACCATTGGAATTTTTTCTTCTTTTGTGTCAACTTAGTTAAAGGCGAAGCAATAAATGAGAACCCTTCACCAAACCTTCTGTAGTATCCGGCTAAGCCCAAGAAGCTTCTAATGTCCGAAGGAGATAATGGTGTAGGCCAATTCTTAACCGCCACTATTTTCTTTGGATCTACTTTAATCCCATCACCAAACACCACATGGACAAGAAATGCAACCTCCCTCAGCCAAAAATTGCACTTATTTTGCAACACAATCCTCAAGTGACCCATATAATCTTCCTTATTTTGAAAATAAATCAAGATATCATTAATGAACACCACTACAAATATGTCCAGATATGGGTTAAAAATATGATTCATCAAATCAATGAATATAGAGGGAGCATTAGTCAAACCGAACGACATTACTACAAATTCAAAATGACCATACCTTGTTCAAAAAGCCATTTTGGGAAAATCACACTCCCTTACCCTCAATTGATGATAACCGAAATGGTGGTCAATCTTAGAAAAGTAGCTTGCTCCTTGAAATTGATCAAACAATTCATCTATCCTTGGAATTGGATATTTGTTCTTTATGGTGACCTTATTCAATTGTCGGTAGTCTATACACATTCGGAGTAACATCTTTCTTTCTAACAAATAACACGAGAGCACCCCATGGTGAAATACTCGGTCTTAGAATACCCTTATCTAATAAATCCTTTAATTATTCTTTCAACTCCTTAAGTTCTTCCAAAGCCATACGGTAAGGAGGAATAGAAATAGGTTGGGTATCGAGAAGGAGATTTATGCCAAAGTTAATTTCTCTTTTAGTAGAGATACCAGGAAAATTATCAAAGAATACATCGAAGAACTTATTAACGATAGAGACCGACTCAAGAGTAGGACTTTTGGAATCGATGTCCCTAACTCGCACAATATGATAAATGAACCCTTTGGAAAACATTTTTAGGGTCTTAATACATGAGATGAATTGACCCTTAACCACTGAATCATTACCCTTCCATTCAAGAATAGGCTCATTAGGAAAGTGAAACTTAACCACACGAGTCCTACAACATATAGTTACGTAAGCGGCATGTAACCAATCCATACCAAGAATGATGTCAAAATCAGTCATATCAAGTTCAACAAGGTCACATGGAATAAATCTGTGCAAGACCCATATGGGATAATTTCTATAAGCTCTCTTGGTTAAATACCAAATCACCAATGGGAGTATAAACCGAAATAGGTTCTATTAACACTTCGGGGCACACATCAAATCTCATAGCAATGTAAGGAGTAACAAAAGAAAAGTTAGCACCCGGATTAAGCAATGCATAAACATCAAATTTAAAGACTCATAACATACCCATGACTACATAGAAAGACTTATCAATCTCTTGCCTAACATGAAGAGCATAGAATCGGTTGTTGCATTAGCCACCCTTAGGTTGAGGTTGGGCACCTTATTGCACTTGGACTCCTAGAGGACGACCTTCTCCACCCTTTTTGTCAACAAGAAGGCACTCGGATAGCTTATGGCCCATCTTGCCACATCCATAGCAAGCACCTGTTCCCATTAAGCACTTTCCTCCATGATTCTTTCCACACTTTGCACACTTAGGAAAAGAAGTGTTACTAGCATTTACACCTTCTTCTACTTGAGCTTTAGGGTATGATACCCTATTCTTAGCGCGCCACGCCAAGCCCATAAGCTGCTACAACAATAGTCTTTGGTTAAATGATCATAACTTTTGACTTTGAATTCGGAATGAGGCAAAATTGGTGGAGTTGGAAAGAAGACTCAAAGTCCTTTAATTTGATAGGTAATGGAACATATAATTTCATATATAATATGAGATATAGGCATTTGAAGTTCACCCTATTCTGGACTCATATGAAAACTTAGTCGATGAAAATTCTTTAGACTTGGGTTGGTGTTAGAGATCCCTTATGACCCTAAAACACATATAATACACTTCAAATATTTAGGAATTGATCCTAACTAATATGTAAAATTAGAACTTGATGAGTTCAAGCCTATACACCTTTGAAGAATGGCTCGGGTCTTGGCATATAAATTTTTAAGGTGTTATAATCAACTTTCAAACCATGGAATATGAGAGGCTTCATCTTATAAAAATCCTTCACTCTAGACGGCGGAGTAGGAGAATCAGGAGGGGCAAAAATTCCTTGCTTGGCCAAAACATGGACTAGCATAGTATTAGCAGTCAAGAACTCCACATTAGTCAATTGGTAGGGTAAGGGACCATTAGCTTGAGGAACCAGAGGGGCTTGGTCTCCACTGGCATTGACCCCTCTTTGCATAGGTGCACTTCTTTGAGACATTTTATGAAAATTACAAAGAACAATTATTAGGAAGAGGGAGTCTTAGAGTATGCTCCATCGCACGACATAGATTATGAAAGAAGTGCGTATTTTTTAAAAATGCCTTATAGCCTTCTATTCATAAATATAGCGTGCTCCACACCCATGAATAAGAAAATACTTGATGCAACATGTTGGACTTCCTAGGACATCTTAAACCGTGCTCTGATACCAAGTTTTTCACGACCCAAACTAGGGCTTAGCTGTGATACGGCGATCAAAACCTAAAAGAATCCAACTAATCATCTTCACATGTTGTAAGCATGTATAAGGTAAGGAAAAATAGAAATTACATAAGAAAGAGTCTCAAAGCATGAATCATAAAGGTATAAAATTTGATGATATAGACTTAACATAACATATGTGTCCAATAATGCCTCTACTAATCAATATAGGCGGGGTATAAGACATATTCCTAGCTCACCATCAAATCAAAATAAAAAAGTCTTTCAAAGAGGTAAACTCATAAACTCGCCCTCAAATAGATAAGGACCCACCAATCATCGTAGAGTAGCAACTCAACTAGCCATGAGCGGAAGGGATGTGATCCTCGACCCCTACATTATGAGATAATGTAAGTAACATATATGTGTTAGTACATTTAAATGTACTAAGTATGTGAGCATGCCAAGCAATATAAATCATAAGAGGCAATGATCAAATAACGTACATGCCATATAAGACAATAAGTAGTCATGAGGAAAACATGATATGATCAAAGCATTAAGAGACATAAATGAGATCATCATAAGTACATAAAAGAGAATATACATATGTGGGATAAAACCATAACCGCCAATAAGACCAGGCAAGCTATAACATGGAATCTCCATGTCTCCCCAAATAATGAAAAAAAGGGGAATCTACTTGCCAAGGTAGACTCTACCCTGCTAGACAGGTCATGTACATACACTATATATGGATCCACTAGCTAGGACCAAATGGGCAAATCCTACGGTGGCATATAGTTATGAGACAAGAGACTTTATATAAGTACCTCGTAGGTCGAGCCCCCACCTTAAGTCATCATTTGGTGCTAAGTCAAATCCCACAGAATACATAACATAGTAATCATACTTAATGTATAATCATAATATTGTTCATAAGTTCCGTAATTCATTGAATAGCTCATTTTCATATCATATTTGCAATAAGAGTAAAACCCTTTCTACATCAGAATATCATACTTGCATATTTCATGTCTTTAGGTTCCTAGGTCACAAATTTTTGATCTTAAGTCACCTTTATTTATAACTTGTATGAAATTCATGGCTTGAAGGTAGTTGAAATCCATAATCATAGTTCATACTCTAGAACATAGTTATTTTGATTGAAAGCAATGAAATACTTGAAAATTATTAAAACTTCTTATCACAATTCATGTAAATCATCATTAAAAATAGATTCATACATGGGTATTTATAATTTGACTTAAAATCATACAATGGATGTACAATAATTCTTATAATGATTATTGATAAAAATTTAAAACATAATTGAAATAGCCCAATGCAATTAATCAAAACTAGGATTAGAAAACTAATGAAATTTAAAGAGATCTTTGAAGAAAACCTTGGGAATCCAAGGGTGAAAGGAACCCATGGATCAATCCCTACATATGTCATGACCCAACCCCGTGGGTCGCGACTGGAGTCCGACCTGAACCCCTGTATATGTATCTAGCAGATGTAATGATCAATATAAGAACTATTCATAAGAACCCGAGTGGGTCATAACATTTTCATACTTGTAGCCTCTTTCATTTGTATCTTATTATAAAAGGGCGTTCAAGCCGAAAAGGCTCCCATAGTATCTTAATATTTACAATACATCATGTAGACATAACTGAACAAAACTTACACGTATAACCCATACATATATCTACAGACCTCTAAGAACATTAATAATAACATATGGTGGGAAAGGGCCCCAACCATACCCCTGAATAAACAAATATATACATTAGACATTTGGTACTACAACTCGACTCCGAATCAATGGAGCTTCTTCCAAACTAGCTGAGTGGAATCCTAAGAAAGCGGACTCCTAACTCCTGTGTCTGTACTTGTGGGCATGAAGCGCAGCCCCCCGAAGAAAAGAGGGTCAGTAAGACATATGTACTGAGTATATAAGCATAACATAACTGAGATAACAACTGAAATAGGGATGCAGGAAATCAAGTATAGCATTTAGTAGGGTACTGTACCTGCACCTCACAAAATAAAGTCCTGTATACCATTATCACATACCGTATTTGGCCTGCTCAGGCACTCGGTGTTACAAATACATCATCTATCATGATAGGCATATGCATATTGTTAGCATTGTGGGACCTACAACCTGATCCATATATATCAGGTTAGTGCCGAGGAGCGTTCAACCCAATCCATATATATAATAGGTTAGTACCGAGGAAAGTATGGCCTAATACCTATACATATAATACGTTAGTGCCGATGAACGTACGACCCGATCCGTATATATAACATGTTAGTACCGACGAACCAACAACCCGATCCCTATATATATAACATGTTAGTGCCGAGGAACATTCGGCCCGATCCTTATATAATATAATAATGTATATACGTGCATGTAAACCTTGGTAGCATAACAAACGTCTCTCGAATATCATCATAAGATGTGTCAAAGAGTCTATAGGTATAGGAGCTTACGCCTCCAATCATTATTCAACATATGAAAGGCTCGAGGAACAGGAGTTTAACCATTTTAAGAAGCCTAACCTCAAGAATTGAGTACAAGTCCTGAGTTATACCCGAAACCTATAATGGAATCACCTTTAGCTCATATCATATATCGCTTCACTTACCTTAACTGTTTCAAGAGAAGGAAGGAATAGGCTTCATGTGTACTACTTTTCATTATGTAGAAGACTTACAAGTCCATAACTCAACTATCGCAGGAGTTCTAATATTGAGAAGGGAATAAGATTGACGAAACATACTCGGGGTTCTATGAATGGAATTACCCCCACATTTCATATCCACATCATACTTAAGACTAAGACATTCCAAGAGAAGGAATAAGCTTTACATACACTACTTTTCAGCGTATAGAAGACTTGAGAAATGAGAGCTTAACTACTTTAAGAGTCTTAACATTCAGAAGTGAACACGAATTATGAATCATGAATCATGTTCAGAGCTCGTGAATAGAATTAACCCAGGCTTCATACACATATCATTTGTCACTTAAATCTAAGAAATGCTAAAAAGAAAAAAGAAAAAGGCTTTACATACCTCATACGGGTTACCCTTTGTCACATTCGCCTCATTGTCCTTTGAACCTATTCAACACGGAAGTAATACGAATATAAACAACTCTTGGCTTTCCAGCATCTTAAATTGCACCTTAGTATTCATGGAACCTATTTCCTTGTTCGTCTCCTTGACTAATTCTTTAATTAGTTAAAGCATTACCGGAAATTGGGAAGCACCTCCCCAATAACACACACTATACGAATTTCTAATTACATACCTAAGTACTAAAGACAACCAACAACAATAACCTACAGCTCATATACACACAAAACATGGCAACATTACACAATACCAACTCTAATCAACTTGCTGAAAATTACGTTACCAAATTAGGGTTTCTAGTCTCTATTTTGTAAAACCTTTAATTATACAACACGAGGGGTCGTGTGGATTCAAAAAGAAGCTCACACACCTCTTTTAGAATACTTTTAGACACTAAAACACACCACCACACACCTGCAGCAGCACACCACAAGCACAACACCTTGTTTCGTCTACAATTTAACTATAGCTACTCCAATTTAGATTGTCTTCAACGTCAGGCATTTCTATGGAAGTTTTATCCTTCCATCCACCTATAGGACGTGTAATACAATTCATAACAACACCATAAAGTCCAAATTGAAATAACAAACCTTACCTTACTCGAAATTTGCCAAAACTGCCAAATTCGGACTCAGAACTTCTCTAAACGTGCTAAAATTGCGCGGACTGTTTGTATCACTTCCTTGCTGCCCCGAAATAGAATTTTATTTCATAAACCACCATTATATAACTGTTTTACACCTTAAATAATTAATTTACCTAATGAAAGTCAGAGGCTTACCTTGGTAGCCACAAACCAGTAGCCCTCCTTTCTTTCCCCTAGCATTTTTCTCTTCAACTTTCTCCTATCTTTTCCAAGTGTAGGTCTGAAGACATGGTTCCATAGGAATCATAAAATACATATATACATAACCATGTTTTTTAGGAACACCGTAGATAATTAATTCACGGAGTAAAATTGGAACTTACCTTGAATTCTCCAAACCGTGTCTGCCTTCTTTTTTCCTCTCTACGTTTGTTTCTTTTCTTGCTCTTTGGCTGAAGTTTTGGCTGAGAACTGAAGTTAATAGTCACATAACATACATATATATGTTGTCTTAGGAGGTGAAATGTGTCCAGCCCCTATTGGGTCATGTATCCATGTCATGGCTCCTAGTCTGCCACGTGTCCTTGGTGGAGCCCACCCCCAAATAGGTGGGTCACCTACTTGACCCCAAGAAGGTGGGTCACCTGCTTCCACGTGGCACTTTCCAAGGCTGCCACATGGTGCCTCCTCTTGCTTCCACGTGTCATCTTTTCCTCTTTCTCGTGAGTTCATAATCTCGTCTTATTTAAAGAACCCGTGTAATCCTTACAACGTAAGATTGGTATGTACTCAAGTGGCTTAAGTATGAAAAACTTCTAAGTTAGTAGCTTATGTAGGTAAATCGAATCCTACGAATTATTACTTGGCCTCCAACTCATTCTGGACTCTCCTATCCCTATTTCCAACCTTCCCTCTTATGGGGTATCGTATTCTTCTTTCCTTAGAGTTGTTTGATGGTGTAGTAGATTCTCCGACTAACATGATAACTTCCACAAAACTTAAGAGACATTCCGAGTTCAGAAGTGTGGGGTGTAACATCCTTCCCCCTTTAGAATATTCATCCCTGAATGTTAAACAAAACTTCCCTTAGAACTTTATACAGATTGTAGGGAGATTCTTTGCTATTGCCATAACACATACTTCCATCCAAGTACTTAATATATGAGTTTCAGGAGTTTGGGTTACTTGTAGATATCGGGACTCGGTATGAATACTTGTGTTTTCTGTCCTTTTCAATTTCCCAGGTCATCCTTTTTTTGGTTTTGGTTTTGCCACAATATCTTGATGGAAGGCATGTCTTTAGTCCACAATCTTCTAACCCATCGATCCAGGATGGCGATAGGTTGCTCTTCATCGGGTAACTCCTTTATTACATTTACTTCATCCACATAGAATATTCTGGAAGGGTTCACTTATACAGTTACAAAAAATTAACGGGTGGAAAACTGGATGTATTGTTTTAAAACTAGCTAGTAGGGACAACTCATAGGCAATTTTGTCTATTCCACACATGGTCTAATAAAGACCCATGTATCTTAGGCGAGGTTTCCCTCTTGCCAAATTCTATTACTCCCATCTTGGGTGTCGTCTTTAAAAACACCCAATCATTAACTTAAACTTTAGATGGCCACGTCAATTATCTGTATAGAATTTTTGCCGACTCTGGGCTTCTCATTAATAGCTTGCTCAACCATATTAGGGCCCTTTACCCTTGGAACCAATAGGGGTTTTTACACGTCTAGACCTACCCATCTTGTACGGGGCCATTGGGATAAAAGAGTAGTTGTTATTATTGTAGGCAACTTGATAAGTGATAGATAATCATCGTAGCTATCTTCGTAGTTAATAACACCAGCTCATGATATATCTTCATAGCCGCTTTGAGTTCTGTCTATCATTAGATGGTATAATTCCAAAGGAGTTTAGCGCATAAACTCGCCATCCTGTGGTAACCAGCTAGTTCTGTCCATCTTACTTAAACCATTTCACAATTTCCTTACTCCCACTTGTAACCTTCTAGACACATTACTTTATGTCATTCTTTACCTTTACAAGAATATGAGAGGGAACCAGGAATATCTTAGCGTTGTCTCACTATTTCTCATGTTTTACCTTGCCTTTTTCTCCATTATCCTACAATCGATGTCGGGATAGACTTTTTGTCCAACCATGGCCATGTCTTACTTTACCCGTAGTACTAATCCCATCTCGATAGTTGACTCAACCCATCTTTGCACCTTTTTGTCACATATCATAAATTTCCTAACTTCTTTTACCACGTACTTCCTTACTTGGCCCTATACTTAACACATACAATCATAGATTATCTAACCATTCTGATTGAACTTGTATAAGGTGGATGTAATCCTTTCGTCTCCTAATTCATTTTGCTGTAGTTACCTTCTTCACATTAGGAATTGCTCGTCCCACCTTGTCACACTTCTTTCTTTTCCTTTATTCACCTTTTGTTCTTTTCATCTTCTACCATATGAGGCTTTTTATTCCTTTTCCTTGGTTATTTATCTATTGCGACATCCTTTGCGACCAACTCTATAGCCAATATTTTGGATTTTGGTCTAGCCTGATGTCATTATCCTTCGTAGTGTCTCTTGATTTATTCAATATCCTTTCATTGCTATACCCTTTTCTTTTCATACGCACCTACCTTCTATCGTTATGTCATTCAAGGTCTTTTTAAAAATTCTTAATTCTGCCTTACTTACATTCTGACTTCTATCCAATTATTGTCTTCCAGACCTTCCTAACTTGGTTCAGTCCGGGTTGTTATTGAAACTCAAACGTCTGTCTCAAATATGTTGCCATATGAATTGCCTTCGCCTTACCTTTATAATTTTGTCGTTGACTTCCCCCCTTTACTTCGTACTCGTATTCAGTTCATGGAATCTCTCTGGGGTGATTTTGTGAGAATTTCTCTCTCCAATTAGTTGGTGGAGAACTAATAAACTGTTATCCTAGAGCACTTTCCAACCACTGTTAGAAAAACTAGAATCCCTTAAACCATCACAGTACTTCTTAATACTTGACCCACATGGTCTCCCTCTGAGTTTATCCTCGAGTCATGAACAACTTGTCTAATTTACAACTAAGAGTTGGGGCTTGGCACTTTTCAAGAAAAGTGAAACTCAATTACTGGATGTATTACCCTTAAACTTGAGCCCCCCTTTTTTTTGTTCCCTACGGCCCAAATACGGCTGGAGATACCGTGGTCTGAACTTTACTGCCCAGATAGGCTTTTGTTTCTCCAAAATAAAATTCCCCAAGTAAAAAGGGTGCTCCTTGTAGACAACATGGAGAGTACCTCCTATATCTTTAGTTAAACATAATAGGGGTACTCGGTATCAACTTCCAAGACATACTAGGAATCTATGTTTCATTCCCTTTCCTTGTTCTGGGAAAATTTCGATAGAGTTTTCTCTATACCCCTTACTATCCCATAACCTGCATATAGAAAATACCAACAATGCCTCACAGGGCCAACATATATATATATATATATATATATATTCATATCATCTCATAGCCACACAGGGCTTTCAATATCCTCTCATATCATAGCCATACAGGGCTTTCAATATCAACTATAATAATGTATAAATAATAGACTTACCTCGTATATCCAATTTCGAACCGCATCTATTGCACTTCCCTGTCTACTTTTCCCATCAGTTCTTAACTTTACATTTTAATCACATATCAATACCTTACCAAACAGATCTCTTACGTGGCTTTACTTACCTGCGTGCTTTGTAACTTCTCATGTCGTCACTTACCTCCTCTTGTTGATGTCGTCCTCCTGCTAAAGTCCAAGGTTAGTATAAGGGATTTTTCCTATGACTCGGATCTATAGCACGATCTCAGATGTTAAAGAAAAGTAATATACTTAATGTCCTGTATCTTCCTGTTTATAGATGTGGCGCACAACACATCGATAATCAAGACTCTACTAGACACGGTCTGCACACATTCCAAGGATGAACTGCTCTGATACCACTTCTATCACGACCCAACCCTGTGGGCTGCGACTGGGATCCTACCTGGACCCCTGTATACGTATCTAGCAGATGTAATGATCAATATAAGCACTATTCATTTGTATCTTATCATGAAAGGGCGTGTAAGCCGACAAGGCTCCCATAATATCTTAATATTTACAATACATCATGTAGACATAACTGAACAAAACTTACACGTATAAGCCACACATATGTCTATAGACCTTTAAGAATATTAATAGTAACATATGGTGGGACAGGCCCCCCTTCATACCCCTGAATAAACAAATATATACATAGTAGGTTTGGTACTACAACTCGACTCCAAATCAATGGAGTTTCTTCAAAACTGGCTAAGTAAAATCCTAAGCTGGTGGACTCCCAACACCTGCGTCTGTACCTGTGAGTATGAAGCGCAACCCCCCAAAGAAATGAGGGTCAGTACGACATATGTACTGAATATATAAGCATAACATAAATGAGATAACAACTGAAA
Organism: Solanum dulcamara; assembly: GCF_947179165.1. Taxonomy (NCBI): domain Eukaryota; kingdom Viridiplantae; phylum Streptophyta; class Magnoliopsida; order Solanales; family Solanaceae; genus Solanum; species Solanum dulcamara. The sequence goes on along the minus strand of NC_077246.1, from coordinate 27,168,565 downwards.
CAGGGATGCATGAAATCAAGTATAGCATTTAGTAGGGTACTGTACCTGCACCTCACAAAATAAAGTCCTGTATACCATTATCACATACCATATCCAGCCCGCTCGGGGACTCGGTGTTACAAATACATCATTTATCATGATAGGCATATATATATTGTTAGCTCTATGGGACGTACATCCCGATCTATATATATTAGGTTAGTGCCGAAGAGCATTCGGCCTGATCCATATATATAACAGGTTAGTGCCGAGGAACGTATGGCCTGATCCCTATACATATAATACATTAGTGCTGATGAACGTATGTCCCGATCCCTATATATAACATATTAGTACCGAGGAATGTACGGCTCGATCCCTATACATATAACATGTTAGTGTCGAGGAACATTCGGCCCGATCCCTATATAATATAATAATGCAAATACGTGCATGTAAACCTTGGTAGCATAACAAACGTCTCCTGAATATCATCATAAGATGTGTCAAAGAGGCTCTAGGTATAGGAGCTTACACCTCCAATCATTATTCAGCATATGGAAGGCTCGAGGAACAAGAGTTTAACCACTTTAAGAAGCCCAACCTCAAGAAGTGAGTACAAGTCCTGAGTTATACCCAAAACCTATAATGGAATCACCTCTTGCTCATATCATATATCGCTTCACTTACCTTAAATGTTTCAGGAGAAGGAAGGAATAGGCTTCACGTGTACTAGTTTTCGTTATGTAGAAAACTTACAAGTCCATAACTCAACTATCGCAGGAGTTCTAATATCAAGAAGGAAATAAGATTGACGAACCATACTCGGGGTTCTATGAATGGAATTTCCCCCATATTTCATATCCACATCATACTTAAGACTAATACATGCCAAGAGAAGGAATAAGTTTTACATACACTACTTTTCAGCATATAAAAGACTTGAGAAATGAGAGCTTAACTGCTTTAAGAGTCTTAACATTCAGAAGTGAATATGAATTATGAATCATGAATCATGTTCGGAACTTGTGAATAGAATTACCCCAGGCTTCATACACATATCATTTGTCACTTAAATCTAAGAAATGCTGAAAAGAAAAGAGAGACAGGCTTTACATACGTCGTACGGGTTACCCTTTGTCATGTTTGCCTCGTCGTCCGTTGAACCTATTCAACATGGAAGTAATATGAATATCAACCACTCTTGGCTTTCCAGCATCTTTAATTGCACCTTAGTATTCATGGAACCTATTTCCTTGTTCGTCTCCTCGACTAGTTCTTTAATTAGTTAAAGCATTACCAGAAATTGGGCAGCACCTCCCCTATAACACGCCCTATATGAATTTCTAATTACATCCCTACGTACTACATCCAACCAAAAACAATATACTGCAGCTCATATATACACAAAACATGGCAACATTACACAATACCAACTCTAATCAACTTGCTAAAAATTACGATATCAAATTAGGGATTCTAGTCTCTATTTTGTAAAACCTTTAATTATTCGACATGAGAGGTAATGTGGATGAAACCAGAAGCTCCCACTCCTCTTTTAGAATACTTTTATGCCCTTCAACACACCACCACACACCTGCACCAGCACACCACAAGCACAACACCTTGCTTCGACTACAATTTAACTATAGCGACTCCAATTTAGATTGTCTTCAACGTCAAGCATTTATATGAAAATTTTATACTTCCAGACACATACAGTAAGTGTAATACACTTCATAACAACACCATAAAGTCCAAATTGAAATAACAAACCTTACCTTACCCGAAATTGGCCAAAACTGCCAAATTCGGACTCAGAACTTCTCTAAACGCGCTGAAATTGCGCGGACTGTTTGTATCACTTTCTTGCTGCCCCGAAATGGAATTTTATGTCATAAACCACCATTATATAACCATGGGAAACCTTAAATAATTAATTCATGGAACGAAAGTCGGAAGCTTACCTTGGCAGCCCAAACCCGTAGCCCTCCTTTCTTGCCCCTAGCGTTTTTCTCTTCAACTTTCTCCTATCTTTTCAAAGTGTAGGGCTGAATACATGGTTCCATAGGAATCATAAAATACATATATACGTATCCAAGTTGTTGAGGAACACCTTATATAATTAATTCACGGAGGAAAATTGGAACTTACCTTGAATTCTCCAAACCGTGGCTGCCTTCTTTTTTCCTCTCTACGTTTGTTTCTTTTCTTGCTCTTTGGCTGAAGTTTTGGCTAAGAACTGAAGTTAATAGTCACATAACATACCTATATATTTTGTCTTAGGAGGTGAAATATGTCAACCCCTAAGGGTAACACATGTCCGGCCCCTATAGGGCCACGTATCCATGTCATGGCTCCTAGGCTGCCACGTGTCCTTGTTTGGGTCCACCCCTAAGTAGGTGGGTCACCTGCTTCCACGTGGCACTTTCCAAGGCTGCCATATGGTGCCTCCTCTTGCTTCCACGTGTCATCTTTTCCTCTTTCTCGTGAGTTCATAATCTCGTCTTATTTAAAGAACCCGTGTAATCCTTACAACGTAAGATTGGTATGTACTCAAGTGGCTTAAGTATGAAAAACTTCTAAGTTAGTAGCTTATGTAGGTAAATCGAATCCTACGAATTATTACTTGGCCTCCAACTCATTCTGGACTCTCCTATCCCTATTTCCAACCTTCCCTCTTATGGGGTATCGTATTCTTCTTTCCTTAGAGTTGTTTGATGGTGTAGTAGATTCTCCGACTAACATGATAACTTCCACAAAACTTAAGAGACATTCCGAGTTCAGAAGTGTGGGGTGTAACATCCTTCCCCCTTTAGAATATTCATCCCTGAATGTTAAACAAAACTTCCCTTAGAACTTTATACAGATTGTAGGGAGATTCTTTGCTATTGCCATAACACATACTTCCATCCAAGTACTTAATATATGAGTTTCAGGAGTTTGGGTTACTTGTAGATATCGGGACTCGGTATGAATACTTGTGTTTTCTGTCCTTTTCAATTTCCCAGGTCATCCTTTTTTTGGTTTAGGTTTTGCCATAATATCTTGATGGAAGGCATGTCTTTAGTCCACAATCTTCTAACCCATCGATCCAGGATGGCGATAGGTTGCTCTTCGTCGGGTAACTCCTTTATTACATTGACTGCATCCACGGAGAATATTCTGGAAGGGTTCACTTATACAGTTACGAAAAATTGACGGGTGGAAAACTAGATGTATTATTTTTAAACCAGATAGTAGGGCCAACTCATAGGTAATTTTGTCTATTCTACACATGGTCTGATAAAGACCCGTGTATCTTGGGTGAGGTTTCCCTTTCTTGCCAAATTCTATTATCCCCATCTTAGGTGTCGCCTTTAAAAACACCCAATCATCAACTTGAACTTTAGATGGCCACGTCAATTATCTGTATAGAATTTATGCCGACTCTGGGCTGCTCATTAATAGCTTGCTCAACTATATTGGGGCCTTTTAGCCTTGGAACCAATAGGGGTATTTACACGTCTAGACCTACCCATCTTTTACGAGGCCATTGGGATACAGGAGTAGTAGTTATTATTGTAGGCAACTTGATAAGTGATAGATAATTATCCTAGCTATCTTCGTAGTTAATAACACCAGCTCATGACATATATTCATAGACGCTTTGAGTTTTATCTATCATTAGATGGCATAATTCCGAAGGAGTTTAGAGCATAAACTCGCCATCCTGTGGTAACCAACTAGTTCTATCCATCTTACTTAAACTATTTAACAATTTTCCTTACTCCCGCTTGTAACCTTCTAGACACATTACTTTATGTCATTCTTTACCTTTACAAGAATATGAGAGGGTACCAGGAATATCTTAGCATTGTCTCACTATTTCTCATATTTTACCTTGCCTTTTTCTCCCTTATCCTACAATCTATGTCGGGATAGACTCTTAGTCCAACCATGGCCATGTCTTACTTTGCCCGTAGTACTAATCTCATCTCGATAGTTGACTCAACCCATCTTTGCACCTTTTTGTCACATATCATAAATATCCTAACTTCTTTTACCACGTACTTCCTTACTTGGCCATATACTTAACATATATAATCATAGATTATCTAACCATTCTGATAGAACTTGTATAAGGTGGATGTAATCCTTTCGTCTCCTAATTCATTTTGCTGTACTTACCTTCTTCACATTGAGACTTACTCGTCCCACCTTGTCGCACTTCTTTCTTTTCCCTTATTTACCTTTCGTTCTTTTCATCTTCTACCATAGAAGGCTTTTTATTCCTTTTCCTTGGTTATTTATCTATCGTGACATCCTTTGCGACCAACTCTATAGCCAATATTTTGGCTTTTGGTCTAGCCTGATGTCATTATCCTTCATAGTGTCTCTTGAGTTATTCGATATCCTTTCAATTCCATACCCTTTTCTTTTCATACGCACCTACATTCTAGCGTTATCTCATTCGAGGTCTTTTTAAAACTTCTTAACACTGCCTTACTTACCATTCTGACTTCTATCTAATTATTGGTGTCTTCTAGACCTTTCTAACTTGGTTCAGTCTGGTTTCTTATTGAAACTTAAACGTTCATCTCAAATATGTTGCCATATCAATTGCCCTCACCTTACCTTTGCAATTTTCTCCTTGACTTCCCCCCTTTAGTTCGTACTCATATTCAGTCCATGGCATCTCTCTAGGGTGCTTCTGTGAGAATTTCTCTCTCCAATTAGTTGGTGGAGAACTAATAAACTGTTATCCTAGAGCACTTTCTAACCACTATTAGAAAAACTAGAATCCCTTAAACCATCACAGTACTTCTTAACACTTGACCCACATGGTCTCCCTCTGAGTTTATCCTCGAGTCATGAACAACTTATCTAATTTACAACTAAGAGTTGGGGCTTGACACTTTTCAAGAAAAGTGAAACTCAATTGCTTGACGTCTTACCCTTCAACCTGAGCCCTCTTTTTTTTGTTTCCTACGACACAAATACGGTTGGAGATACCGTGGTCTGCACTTTACTGTCCAAATAGGCTTTTGTTTCTATGAAATAAAATTCCCTCAGTAAAAAAGGTGCCCCTTATCGACGACATGGAGAGTACCTCCTACAGCTTTAGTTAAACATAATAGGGGTACTCGGTATCAACTTCCTTGAATTCTCTTTCACTTGACTTTTCAACTCCCGGGGTCTTACAATATCTTCCCTTTGGAAACATTCATCCTCGAATGAGATTCAACTAGCATGGAAAGACATGAAATGAGTACTAGTAACACAACATAAATGCAATGACACATAGAAAGGCATAGACCATGAAATTTTCAAAGCTTAACATAAATCATGACTTTAAACCAACTTCATGTACATGCATTCATATGAAAGACATATGTAAACTGAAACATAGGATTTTAAGAGATTTGAACATGAACAACTTAATACCTTAGGCTTGAGTGAAAGGAGATACGGATAATGCTTTATCATGTCCGCTTCCGCTTCCCATTTAGCGCTCTCTACTTGTTGATTCCTCCACAACGCTTTGATAGACGCAACCTATTTTTTCCTTAATCTCTTCACTTGTCGGTCTAAGATCTCCACCAGAATCTCCTCATAAGTCAAATTTTCTTCAACATTCACATTCTCCAATGACACAAAAAAATTTGGATCACCCATAGATTTTCTTTAAATTGACATATGATATACCGAATAAACCATAGCCAACTTGAATGGAAAATCTAACTCATATGCCACTTTGCCAACATGATTCAATATCCTATAGGGTCCTACGTATCTAGGAATCAATTTCCCCTTTTTACCAAAATGCATTACACCCTTCAAGGGTGAAACCTTCAACTAGACCCAATCATCCACCTCAAACTCAAGCTTTCTTCTTCTATTGTCCAAATAAGACTTTTGAAGACCTTGAGCCATCTTCAATCTTTCTCTTATGAGCCTTCCCATCTCCATTGCATCTACTACCAGATCAACACCAATCAATGCCATCTCACTATCTTTAATGCATCCCATCAGGGACCTACATCTTCTCCCATACAAGGCTTCAAAAGGAGCCATTTGGATGCCAGAGTGATAACTATTATTATAGGCAAACTCAATTAATGGAAAATTCTCATCCCAACTTCCTTTAAAATCAATCACACACACCCTCAACATATTCTCCAAATTTTGAATCATTCTTTCAGCTTACGCATCAGTTTGAGGATGAATTACTTAGCTTGACTTTTGTACCAAGACCTTTTTCACAAGGAAACCCATGAAGCTTTACCAATTCACGAATATACGACTTAGCATAATCTTTGGCACTATAGGTCTTAACCAATAGAAAATATGCCAGCTTAGTCATTTGGTCCACTATAACCCAAATAGTATCATGTTGCATTCTAGTATGAGGAAACCCATCACAAAGTCCATATTATCATCTTGCCACTTCCAAGTAGGATTCTCAATGTCTTGAGCTAAACCTCCCAATTTTTTATGCTCAAGTTTCACTTGTTGACAATTTGGTCGCTTAGCCATGAATTCCTCTATGTCCTTTCTCATACCATACAACTGATACAGTTCCTTCAAATCACGATACATCTTGGTGGATCTCGGGTAAATCGAATACTGAGAACTATGAGCCTCATTCAATATCAATTCCCTTAGCCCATCCACATTAGGCACGCATAAATGACCTTGGTAACGAAGTACCACATCTCCTCTTGGGAGAAAGACTCAATGGCTTATTCTATAAAAGACTTCTTCAATACAACCAAATCTGGATCATTGCTTTATTTGGCCTTAACATCCGCCACAAGAGACGATTACGAGCCATTATGCACAAGAACACCCCTATCATTAGATTCAACCAAAGACACACCTAAACATGCCAATCTATGAATTTACTTAACAAACTCCTTCTTACCTTCCTTAACGTGAGCAACCCTATCTATAGACAACCGACTAAGAGCATCGACTATAATATTTTCTTTAATCGGATGGTACAATACACTTATATCTTAGTTCTTTAGAAGTTCAAACCATCTCCTTTGCCTAAGGTTCAAGTCTCTTTTGCTAAATATATATTGCAATATTTTGTGGTTGGTAAATACATCAACATACACCCATATAGATAATGAGGCCAAATTTTCAAGGTGAACGCAACCGCCGCAAGTTTAAGATTATGGGTTGGATAGCTTCGCTCATGCACTTTAAGTTACCTAGACGCATATGCTATAACCTTTCCATGTTGCATTAACACACAACCCAAACCAATACTTGAGGCATCAGAATAAACAACAAACCTATCCAAACCTTTGGGTAATCTCAAAATAGGAGACGACATAAGACAATCCTTCAATATCTGGAAACTCTTCTCACATTCATCTGACCATTGAAATTTCACCTTCTTTTGGGTAAACCTATTCAAAGGCAAATCAATAGGGGAGAATACTTCAACAAACCCCCTATAGTATTCGGCTAAGCCCAAAAAGTTTTTAATATCCGAAGGAGACAATGGCCTAAGCCAATTCTTCATCGCCTTCATTTTTTTTGATTGACCTTAATCCCATCATTGGACACCATAAGGCCAAGAAATGAAACTTTCCTTAACCAAAATTTGTTCTTACTAAACTTGTCAAATAGTTACTCATCTCTCAATATTTGTAATATAATCCTTAAATAAACCATATGATCTTCCTCATTCTAAGAGTAAATCAAAATATCTTTAATGCACATCACCACAAACATATCTAAGTATGAGCTAAAAATAATATTCATCACATCCATGAAAATAGCAAGAGCATTAGTCAACCCAAATTAGTTGATGATAATCGGAATGGTGATTAGTATTAGAGAAGTAACTTTCCCTTGCAATTGGTCAAACAAGTCATCTATCCTCGGAATTGGCTATTTGTTCTTTATGGTGACCTTATTAAATTGTCGGTAGTCTATACACATTCAGAGTGACCTATTGTTCTTACTAACAAACAACATGGGAGCACCCCAAAGTGAAATACTTGGTATTATGAAGCCCTTATCCAACAAAGTTTTCAATTTTTTATACTCCTTAAGTTCCGCTGGAGCCATATGGTAACGAGGAATAAAAATAGGTTGATTATAGGGAAGAATATCTATGCAAAAGTCAATTTTCCTTTCGGGAGGAACTCTGGGAAAATCATCAGGAAATACATCAGGAAACTCACTAACAATGGGGATCGACACAAAAGTAGGAGTTTTAGAGTCAACGTCCCTAACTCCCACACTATGATAAATGCACCCTTTTGAAAATAATTTAAAGTCCCTTACAACATCAGATGAATCGACTCTTAAAAACCAAATTATTACCCTTCCATTCAAGAATAGGCTCATAAGTAAATTGAAATTTGACCCTATGGGTCATACAATCAATGGATGCATAAGAGGCATGTAACCAATCCATACTAAGAATAATGTCAAAATCGATCATGTATAGTTCAACAAGATCACAAGGGATCACTTTATGCAAGACCGACATAGGATAATTTTTATAAACTCTCTTGGCTAACACCGAATCACCAACAAGAGTTTAAATAAAAAAAGGTTCTAGCAAGACTTTGGAGAACACATCAATTCTCGTAGCAAGGTAAGGAGAAAAGACAAATTGGCACTCGAATCTAGCAATTCATAAACATCAAAGTGAAAAATCCTTAACATACCATGACCAATTGGGAGACTCCTTAACATCATGCCTAGCATAAAGAGCATAGAATCGATTATTGTGTTGACCACCCTTTGGTTAAGCTTGGGCACCTTGTTTTACTTGGCCTCCTTGAGATACTAGCCTTGAGGATGACCTTCTCTACCGTTTTTTCCCACATAAGGGTAGTCGGATTTCTTATGGCCATCTTGACACTCCATAGCAAGCACCTGTTTCCATTAAGCACCTTTTTATATAATTCTTTTAACACTTAGCACACTTGGGAAATATGGGACTATTAGCATTCACACCTCAGCCTTGAACCTTAGGGTATGACACCCTATCATTGTCAAACCTCTTTCTCAAACTTTGTCCTTATTGAGAGCGGCCACTACTATCACCGATCCTAGCACTTATGAACCCACCTTCATACCGGGCCATTTTAAAGTCGCTCATCATTATCTCTTTGAGTTTCTCTCCTTTAATTTATTCAAGAAAAGTCATAAGACGAGATATGTCCATTTCTTTGACAAACATAGTAGTACAACATTCCTTTGTAACCAAGTCAGAACCCCTGATATGAATTGGATTATTCAGCCATGTGGATCGGCAACCAATAAAGGAGCATACTTGGATAGCATAGTGAAACTTGAGGGCATAGTCCCTCATATCCATGTTTCCTTGCCTATGATTGATGAAATCCAACACCTTTGCCTCTGTTAGCTTAGTAGGGAAGAAATGATCAAGAAAGGATAGCTTGAATGCTTCCCACTCAATAAGGCATTCATCCACTCTCTCCAAATTCTATTTAGAATACCAAACTTAAGCAAAAATCTTGAGCTGGTAGGCTGCCAACTCTGCTTTCTCTTTCGAAGTCACGCCCATAATACTCACTATTTTATAAAACACATTAATGAACTCTTGGGGATCCTCCTCAACATTCGAACCATGGAACTTGGAATGGTTCATCCTTACAAAGTCTCTCATTCTAAAAGCCAGAGTAGGAGGATTTGGAGGAGCAACAACTTCTTCGTTGTCCACAACTTAGGCTAGAATGGTAATAGCGGCCCAAAACTCTGTATTAGTCACTTATTTGGGTAGGGGACCATTGCCTTGAGGGGTCGAAGGATCTTGTTCTTTATTGGAATTGACCCCTTTTTGCATAGGTGCTATTCTAGGAGGCATTTTCTAAAAATCATAAAGAATAATCATTAGGGAGAAGAAGTCTGAGAGTATAATTTATCGCACGACTTAGATCATGAAAGTAGTGAGGATTTCCTCAAACACCTTATAGCCTCCTATTCATAGATGTGGCATGCTTGACAACCATGAATAAGACTATATTTGATGCGGCATATTGGACTCCATAGGATAGGTTGAATGGTGTGCTCTGATACCAAGTTTTTCATGACCCAGAGAGGGGCTTTGTCGTGACATGATGATTGGAACCCTGAAGGACTCCAACAATGACTCTTGACATATTGTAAGCATACACAAGGTAAAGTAAAGTGGAAATATCATAAGAAAGAGTCTCAATCATGAATTATTAGAAAAAGAGAGAAAGTGTTCAAGCACGACTACATAGACTATACATCATTTTCCAATGAATGCCTCTACTAATCAAGAAGGGCAGGGGCTAAGACATGTCTCTATCTCACCCTCAACATGAATATAACAAAAGTCTTTCAAATGAAACAAACTCATAACTCACCCTTGATAGATGAGGACTCACCAATCTTCATCGGATGGAAATTCAATGAACCATGTGTGGAAGAAATGTGATCCTCGACCCCTACTTTATGAGATAATGTAGGAAACAAATATGCATTAGTACATTTGAATGTACTAAGTATGTGGGCGTGCCATGCAATATAAATTATAAGATGCAATGATCAATAATGTATGTTCTAAAAGAGGATAAGTGAAGTCATGTGAAAACCATAATGATCAAAGTATTTTAAAACATATATGAGATCATAAAATAGTACATACGAAAAGTGTACATATGTGGGATAGGAACCATAACCGATAATAAGACTAGGAGAGCTATAATATGGAATCCCGATGTATCTCTATAGAATAGAAAAAAGAGAATCTACTTGCCAAGGTAGACTCTACCCCGCTAGGTGGGTCATGTTCATACGCTATATTTGGATCCACTAACTAGGGCAAAAAAGGCAAATCCTACGGTGGCACATAGTTATGAGACAAGATACTTTATATAAGAACCCCATAGATCAAGCCCCCACCTCAAGTCATCATTCGGTGCTAAGTTAAATTCCACAGAATATATAACATAATAATCATACTTAATTTATAATCATAATCTTTTTCATAAGTTCCATAATTCATAGAATAACTCATTTTCTTATTTTTCTTGCAATGCGAGTAAAAGCCTTTCGACATCAGAATATCATACTTGTATAATTCATGTCATTAGGTTCCTAAGTCACTAATTTTGGATTCTAAGTCATCATTGTTCATGAAAAGCTTGAAATTCATGTCTTGAAGGTAGTTTAAATACGGATTCATAGTTCATACTTGAATTTAATGTAAAACTTGAATACATAGTTAATTTGATAGAAAACCATGAAATACTTGAAAGTCATTGAACCTTATAATCATAATTCATGTAAATTATCATTTGAAATAGATTCATGCATGGGCATTCATAATTTGACTTAAAATCATATAATGGATGTAGAAACATGCTTATAATAATTAATTATAATAATTTAATACATAAATAAAACAACCTAATGCATTTTATCAAAACTAGTGTTAGAAAACCAATGAAATTTAAACAGATCTTTGAGGAAAACCTTAACACTCCATTGGTGAAAGAAACCCATGGACCAATCCCCACATGCCTTGATGAAATCAACTCAGAATTGAAGAGGAACCTTTGATGAACTTGAATCCCTAGCTAGAAATTTGTAGGAGAACCTTCAGAGGATTACTTAGCCTTGCTTTATGAAAGTTTAGGAGAATGAATAGAATAGGATAGGAATTTGAAGGAATGGTTATTTATAAGTTGTGAAATTGACCATAAAAGTGTTAAGGTTCATTAAACCAAACTTATGAAAAGACCTTTATACCCTTAATTAAATCTGAAACTTGGCCCTACAAAAGTGACCCTACGATTCATATTAAGTTTGACGGGTCATAGAAACCACTCGTTTAGCAGGGTTTGGAAAATCCGTGAAAATTGACTCTCTAAGTTTCACCAAAGCTTATCTTTTTGACTCATCATCCTCTCTACCACTTGTCCTCTTGATTCATAGAAGAGGTCCTGAGGCCAACAAGATGCACGAGTTCAAACCATGCACTACGACTGCCTTTTACAAGTCATAGACTCCTTCACGTGTTGTCAAAGGACTCGTAGACCCACACAATCCACTTATCCATTTTCCATACCCAGACTCACTTCCACGAGTCAATTTTATGACTTATAAGAGTCCCTACGAGTTGTAGACCCAATAGTAGACTTAGGGACTCCTCAATTTTTTCATGAATTCTCTTTTGTTGGACTTTTCAACTTTCGGGGTCTTACAACTTCTAAAAGACTTATTCCTCAACTAATAGATGAGCCTCCATCCCTATATCCACTTGATGCTAAGTCTACTCCCAAAAAGACATGCATAAATTTGGAAATAACAACAATATGTGCTATTGAATTATACTGATAACTGATAAAATATTGAGTAACTCATAAATTATTATAACTTAATATAAATTAAGAGATACATTATTTGAAGTCATTTAAATTACAATATTCGAATATATATAGAGAGTTACTTTATCTGAAAGCATCATAATGTATGAAAATCAGATAATGTGGAACATGGAACTAAAACTAACATAGTGTTGATCATGAAAATACATGGATGCTATGGGTTAGTAAAAACATCATTGAAAACAAGAAATCGTAATCAAATTCATGCAATTAAATACTTATCATGAAGAAGAAACTGAATTTCAAATAACAACCCATGAAGATCATAAAAACCATAGTTTGTTTGGGGAAATCATAACTTGAAAAAATTGGAGTTTCTCTGGGACTCAAAGAATGAAGAGAGACCTATTGATGAATTTTCTACATACACAAAAATAATGCACTTGAAATGAGAGATAATAATAGTTTCTTGAAATACTTCTTAAAAATAATGCACTTAAAGTAAAAGATACTTTCTCGAAACTATTCTAAAATAATGTACTTGAAATTAAAGATAATAATACTTTCTTGAAATACTTCTTGAAAATAATGCACCTGAATTAAAATATACTTTCGTGAAACTCTTCTAAAATAATTCACTTGAAACTAAGGATAGCAATACTATCTTGAAATAATTTTTGAACACCTTGAACTTACTTCTTTCATGAAACTAATGCATATAAAATACTAGGACTAGATATTCAAATAATTTTGGCTAAAAAAGGATCCATGTGGTATAATAAACATGAACCATGAATCAAAGAATATCAATGATGTGAAGTACCATAATTTCGATAATGAAATCAATAATCAACAATCGAAAGTAGAGATAATTCAAAAATTATGAATCATGAGGTAAAAGCCCTAACTTTGATATTAATAAGTGAAATCATAGACGTAGGAAGAGACAAAGAACTAAGTTCCTCACTTTGATAATCTTACATACCATTAACGCTCCATAAATCTTGCCAAAAAACCCCAACTTGAAGAAGAGCGATCAAGAAATTATTTCATAAGATTTTTCAGTTAGTTTCTTGAAAATCATATGGTCAATATTTAAGATTTCCATTAATGATTCATGATTATAAGAAAGAATTTTATTTGAAAAGATTGAAATCCTTGGAGAAGAAGTTATCTTGAAAAAAGATTCGAAAGAACCTTGCTTGAAAGTCTTGTGCTAGATTTTCCTTAGAATTTTGTCTTGAGGTTTTAGAGAGGAGAAATAGAAATTAAAAGATGAAAATCTAATTGTGTAGGGTTTTATAGGAGTTAAGAAATTTGTTTTAGGGTTTTCCTAGGGGTATAAGAACAAAAAAACATTTTTAGTATTTTCAAGTCAGCTAAAACATAATTACTCTACACCATGTTAGAAAAATCATTATAACTCTTTACTCCAAACTCCAAATGATGCAAATTTGGTGGAATTGGAAAGATGACTTATAGACATTTAATTTGATAGGTTATGGACCACTAACTCTTACTATTCTAATAGATATGATCGTTTGAAGTTTACCCAAGTAAAATCTTATATAAAAACTCAATCGTTAAGGAAGTTTTCAACTCAACTCTGTGTTAGAGGATTATTATGGCCTTATTTCATCACAAATATATTCCCACACTAAAAAATGACCTTAAAACCTATAAAAATTAAGAATAACCTAGTACAACCCTATACACATATGAAGAATGGTTCGGGTTTTAATTTAGAGATTTTTAGGCTGTTATAGTTAAAGTTTGGGCACGCCCTACTAAGTCTGTTTAGAGAATTGGGTTAGTAAATTTTGTTCCTGATTATGGTTCAAGCCTGTGAAAGGCCATGGATGTTTTAGAAGTATCCTTAGGTTCTCCTCTTGATTCCTAACTCTCTTATGTGCCTGTTTGGCTTTTGGGGGTTTGATTGTGTTTTACATAAACTTGCGCACGAATATAACTTATGGGCTTATGGGGAGACAATTAGGTTTAGTTAGTTGTTACCTACTTCCTTCGTATTCTTAGTATAAGTACATGCATTCCTTATTGCTTTCCATTGTTTGACCTCTATGTGTTTAAATTCTAGAATATCATATTGCCATTACTTTTCTTGCTCAGTCAGTTTATGATGCCTACAAAGCACCTGTTGTTTTTGTACTCATATTACACTCTACATCTATTTCATGGTGCAAATTGGATCTCTAATTATCAGCGGTGAGATTGAGACTACAATTGCAAAATTCAGAGGGGAAGGTGAGCATATGGCGTTCTGGACTTTAATTGTCTCCAGCTGTATTTTGATGACTAGTCTTTTGATTTTTGAGACAAATCTTTGAATTTTGAGTCTACTTTTAGAAATTGTACTCTTTAGTTTTAAAAGTTTTGTATTGGTGAATTTCAGGTCCTGAGAGGGTTTTTTATTATATATGTTTTATTTGGTGTTTTTACACTTTATCACCTGTTTCTATATTTAAATTGTTGTGCCAATTTTGTTTCTTCCCTTACACCGATTACTTGTCATTTTGGGTTATGGGATGAGTTACATAGTGATGTGTTATAGTATGTTCTATCATGACTCAATAAATCAGGTCTTGGCAAGTTGGTATCAAAGCTCTAGATTTAGCGATCTCACTTGTATAGAGCAGAATAATGCAAAGATGTCTTTAATCTATTTTTGAGATGCGATAGGGAATCATTAAGAAAAATATCTCTTTTGTATCACTTTCATACAACATATGTCCTTTCAGTTTTATAAAATCTCACTTGTTTCATTTTTTGAAGGATGACTTACACTCATTGTTCAATTGCCTGTCGTGACCTAATTGGGCCTGCAGAGAGAGTCGTAGATATAGGTAGATGATAACCTTGATAACGTGCTAGGGCTATAATACTATCTGGTGATTGAGAGAGGATTCTAAAGCTAGTGGCAGAGCCTCAAGTAGTTTCTATTCCTTGTTAATCGATGGGCAGGGACCAAACCAGCCACCGCTTGGACCTTTTATGGCTCCTAATCTCAAGGCAGCCATTAATCAGCTTTTGGTAGTTCTTGGGGGCATGATGTAGGCCCTAGCTAAAGTTACAGATGCATCAACACCAAAACCAACACGGTAGGATAAGCCTATAGTAGTGGCACCTCAGGTTCAGGTACCACCTAGCATGCCCTGCCCATGATTGCATTTGAAGCTTTGCTGTTAGAGGAGCAAAATATGCTCAGGGTGTTTTTGAGAGTAACACTTCTGCTTTCTTTAGGGATATTAGAGAGGATACCTATGAGTTTTGCACTACTTGTTGTGACAGGATACACTTTAGGCTTAGTAGAGTCATTTGGAGCTTACTTTACTGTGCATCAGCTTGACAGGCCAGCAAGATAGTTGTGGCACTCTTTTCTCAAGACTAGGCCAACTAGATCTTATCTAAATTCATGGTTAGAGTTTCCAAAGGCTTTATTGTCTATGTTTATCCCATTAAGTCATAGATAGACTTTGGGATCAGATTTTGAGGTTGGAATAGGGCTCTATAATTGTATCTAAGTACGAGGTGAGATTTCACAAGCTCTCCCACCATGACACTGTGATTCTACCTAATGAGGAGGAAAAAATTTGATGCTTTATAAGAGGTTTGAGACTCCAGCTACAAATTGAGTCTAAGTCTATGGTTTCAGCAGGTCGAACTTTTTTTGGATCTAGTTGACCATGCCCCTATTATTCAGCAACTCCATTATGAAGCCTATGGGGGCAACGATAAAAAGTTTGGGCAGGAGGGTATCTATAGCGGGTCTCTTTCTATGTTGACAAAATCTTATGATGGACCTCTTTAGTGGTTTTAGAAGGGTAAGTTTGGCCGACCTTTTTAGGCCTTACTTCAAGCTTTAGAGGAATTTTGATATCGTCGTGGGTCAGAGTTAAGAGGATTCACATTCAGGTGCTTCAAGCCGTGGTAGAAGTTTCTATATTTTGAACCTATCTTCACAGGGTTGCTATAATAGTGGGGAGTGGTCTAAAGAGTGTCCTTTGTGTAGCATGATTAAAATAGATCCATATATAGCTCAACCAGCTCCGACAATAACACTTCCAACTATAGGAGGAGGCTAGGGTTAAAACCATTAGGGTGGTCCCCGCAGAGGTAGGTCAGGTGGTAGGGTTGATGCTTGAGGTTGAGGCAAATAGGGGTATTTCGATGCAACTCACATGTATGGTTTTTTTATACTAGCAGCCCACCTTAACTTTCTTTTATCCAGGCTCTAATTTTTTATTTGTATATGTGTATTCTCCTCAGTTGGGTATGAGTTCTAAGCCCTTGTAGCATCGTTTCATGTTTCAATCCTAATTTGTAAGTCTTTAGTAGTGGATCATGCATTTAGGGGTGGGACACCCATGTTGGAGGCTAGGGTTAAAACCATTAGGGTGGTCCCCGCAGAGGTAGGTCAGGTAGTAGGGTTGATGCTTGAGGTAGAGGCAAATAGGGGTATTTCTATGCAACTCACAGGTACAGTTTTTTTATACTAGCAGCCCATCTTAACTTTCTTTTATCTCGGCTCTAATTTTTTATTTGTATATGTGTATTCTCCTCAGTTGGGTATGAGTTCTAAGCCCTTGTAGCATCGTTTTATGTTTCAATCCTAATTTGTAAGTCTTTAGTAGTGGATCATGCATTTAGGGGTGGGACACCCATGTTGATCTTATATTGCTTGATATGTTGGATTTTAATGTGATTTTGAGAATGGACTAGTTATTTCCCTATCATGTGGTTATGGATTTCTATTCTAGGATCGTCACCTTAGCTATGCACGATAGTTAACCAATGGTATGGATGGGCTCTTGTAAATTCACACTGATTGGAGTTATCTCTTTTATTCAAGCCCAAAGGTTAGTGTCTAGCGGATGCCTATCTTATTTGACTTATGTGTGGGATATGATTAGGGATGTTCCCTCTGTTGATTTGATTCCTATTGTCCTGTGTTTGGGGATGTATTTCCTACTGACCTACTTGCCCTTCCTCCCAAAGTGTGACATTGACTTTTCCATTTATTTGGAGTTGGGAAATATCCATATGGATGGCCCCCACAGATCTTAAGGACCTCAGTGTTTAGGTTTATGACCACTCAAGTATGGGGTTCATACGACCTAGTGTATCTCCTTAGGGAGCCTTATTCTATTTGTGAAGAATAAGAACGAGACTATGCAAATATTTATTGACTACAAGTAGCTAAGTAAGCTGACGATGAAGAACTATTACCGCATTCGACACATTGATGATCTATTTGACCAACTTAAGGGTATCACAGTGTTTTTGAATATTTATTTGAGGTTCACTTACCATCAGATGAAGATTAGGGAAGTAGACATCCCTAAGTATGCATTTATGACTCATTACAGTTATTTTGAGTTCCTAGTGATATCTTTTGAGTTGATTAATTCCCCTGATTCCTTTATTGATTTGATGAATTGTATACTCAATCCGTACATTGACTCCTTTATCATAATATTCATTTATGATATTATGGTATACTCGCGGAGCCAGAGAGAGCATGAGAAGCATTTGAGAATTGTGCTCTAAACTTTCAAGCATTAGTGGTTTTATGCCAGTTTCTCCACATGAAATATTTGGCTTGATAGCACCACATTCTTGGGGAACATAGTGTCCAAGGATAACATTTTTGTAGATACGATAAAGATTGAGGCTATTCATGATTAAGATAGGCCCACCTTTGTTACTATTTATCAAATTAGTGGGATATTACATATGCTTTGTTGAGGGGTTCTCTACTATTGCGATACCTTAGACCTGGTTGACTAACCTCGATGTTCCATTCGAGTAGTCCAAGGACTGTGAGTTGATCTTTTAGAAGCTCAAGGAGTTTATTACCACCACTCCTGTATTGACACTTCCAAATGAGGGCGATGGCTTCATGTTGTATTATGACACTTGGTTCGGGTTAAGTATTGATGCAGCGGATCTAAGTTACAACTTATGCTTCAAGGCACATTAAGCTGCATAAGAACAATTACCTTGTATGGAGTTCGATATGAGATCTACATTTATCACAAGAGTCTTCAATACATTATGATCTAGAGATACCTTAATTTGGTGCAGCGTCAATGGATTGAGCTCCTGAATGACTACAATCTCTTTATCTATACCATCCAAGTAAGGCAAAAAGTACTAGCCAACGCCTTAAGCCAAAAGGGGGTGAGTATGGGTAATTTAGCCTCCTTTTCTACTGTAGGAAGACCTTTGGCTTTAGACATTCAGTCTTTAGCTAATTGGATGATTTAGCTAGATATTTTAGTTTCTAGGTGGGCGTTATCCTATATGGGAGTTCATTCCTCTCTGTTGGATCGGATCCATAGTCATCCGTTTAAAGATGAGTCATTAGTTGCCCTTCGAGATCGAGTGTTGGGAGATGATTCCATTCAGGTTACGTTTGAGGCCTGGAGGTGAGTTTCAGAGATTACCCATTCTAGAGTGGAATTGGGATCGTATCACCATGGACTTTGTTATAGGATTGCCTCAAACTTCGTGAGGTGTTGTTAGCATCGGATAACCAAGTAAGCATACTTTCTTCCCATTCAGTCTTCATTTAACACTAAGCGGTTTTGTTGTATCTATATTCAGAAGGTTGTTCTCCTTCATGGTGTGCCAGTATGTATTATCTTAGACTAGGGTTGTCACTTCACTTTTAGCTTTTCAATCTTAGCATGACATTTCACCTGTAAACTAATGGATAGTTAGAGCGCACTATTCCGGTTCTTGAAGATATGTTGCATTCCTATTTTTTTTATTTTGGAGGTCAGTGGCACAAGTTCATTCCTTTGGGTGAGTTTGCATACAACAATAACTACAACTCTAGTATTTAGATGGCCTCATTTGAGGCTCTATATGGTAGGCATTAGTGCTCTTCGATTGGATGGTTTGAGTCTTTGGAGCCTAGTCCGTATGATACAGACTTGCTTCAGAAGGCCTTAGATCATATGCAGGTGATTCAGGATAGGCTCAGGACAAGTCAGAGTAGGCATTAGAATTATGTTGATCGTAGGCATCGACCATTGAGGTTTGTAGTTAGTGATAAGGTATTTCTCTCCATGTCGTGAATGAAGGGTATGCTGATATTTGGGAGGCAAGGCAAACTTAGATCCAGATATATTGGGCCCTTAGAGATTTTAAGGATTACTGGTGATGTAGCTTATGAGCTAGCCCCACCTCTTATATTTTTAGCTATTCTTCTAGTTTTCCATGTTTCTATATTGTGTCAATATGTTGCAGATGAGTTTTTTGTGCTCTGGTATGATTAAATTAGTTGGATAATGGTTTGACATTCCTTGAGGATTAAATGGATGTTTTAGCCAGAGATGTGCGATAGTTGCATTTGAAAGCTATTCTTGCGGTTAAGTGTCATGACCCAATCTAGAGCGTGGCCATGACACAGTGATTAGAATCCCGAAGGACCCCAACCAAACCTCTTAGCATATCATTCATAAGCATACATAAGGTAAACAAAGAAAATAAAACTAAATCATGATACAGAAGCATAGTCTCAATAAGGGCATATATCTCAAATGAGAGAAACGTAAGACAAAATACACTCTCAACATCTAACATGCCTCTTTTTAACTAGATGGGAGCGTAATACAAGCTTCTAGCTCACCCATGACATCATAAAAGTAATGACGTAGTTGAATGACAACATGAAAGTAAAATTTCATATCCATGGAACATGAGGACTCACCAACCAAGTACAACTCTAACAAGCTCTATCCACAAAAAGGAGGATGAGCGTGATCGTCAAATCCTATATTATGATACAATGTGGGCAAAACGTATATGTTAGTTTATGGAATGCACTAAGTATGTGAGAAGATGCATAAAAAATAAACATAGGACATAATCAATATGAATCATGAGATGCAAGACCAAAATCTTAAAACATGAATAAAACCATGAAAACCTTGAAAGATCATAATCATTGTCACTGCATCCAAATATCATCATAATATGAAACATACATATATGAGAGATAACCATAAGCGACATCATGACCATGCGAGCTATAACATGGAATTCGATGAACCCCAAATCGAGAAGGGGGAGGCTACTTACCAAGGTAGGCTTCATCCAACATTATTATTATAATATGCTCTATGTGGATCCACTAGCAAGTCCATATTGGCAATCTTATAGTGGCGACATAGTTTAAGGGATTGGAGGTTGCTATTAGGGCTTAAATTGAGCCTCCACCTCAAATTCCTCTCGGTTCTAAGTCAACATCCCATGGAATACATATTATTTCTTAATCACAAATTATACTTTCCATAAATCATAAGCTTATCATAACTATACTTCATAAACATGCACATAGACATAGCTCATTATCATGCGATTCATGTAATATAGGTGTAGACCTTCCATTATTACTAATCAGTGTCATAAAACATCATTAGGGTCTTAAGTCACCTTCTTCATCAAGGATCTTAATTCACCTTTTCATTAACTTACTTAAAACATCATAGAATCATCACTAACAACTTTTTATAAATCATTCATAAACTTAAAACATTATTCAATAAAGCTTTTATTTAATATAGCTTGAAAATCATGGTCATAACTCAAAAATCATAATTGAAACTAGCATAACAAAGATCATAGAAATTCACCTAAAAATCATGAAATATGATGTGAATTATGCAAAAGAAAGCTAATATCTTTGAGAAATATTATAATTAAGAAGACCCAAAGAAAATCATGAAATTACATGATTTGAGGAACTCATAAAGAAATTGGAGACAAAAGTTTGGGATTCCATCAATGAAATGTGCCCATAGATGAAGTCCCACATTCCTTGATCCTTAGAAGACCTAGATTGAAGTGAATTGAAGCTTGACCTAGAAGAAATACTTTGAAATTGCTTGGAGAAGAACAAGACTCTTGAGAGGAAACTTAGGAGAGAAGATTTTGTGATTTTTGAAATTAATGAGAGTGAAAGGGGTTATGTCTCTTAGGTTAGTTAATAGGTAAGAATATAGTCCCAAAAAACCAACCACAATCATCAATGAAATTTAAGGAATGACCAAAATAACCCTCATTAAAAACTGAATTTGGGACTTTGACAAACCCTCACCACTACCCATGAAAGCCAATACAGGTCATAGTCCGTATCTTGGTGAGGGACTTAAGATTATGGGCAACGGTCTTTACAAGGGCTCCCACCACGAGACCCATCACGATTTGTGATGGGTAATACAATCTATGGTGGTTGTACATGGTGAGAGACTGAATAGGGGTCTTAGAAGGGAGTCTACCATAGAGGGAACCATGGCTCGTGCTGCTCACCACAAAATGTGTTCCCTGTTAAGGATAGACCCTTCCCTGCAGAATATTGAGTTTTAGGACTTTTATTACGGTGGCTACTATAACCCGTATTATGGATCACAGCTCGAGGACTGAGCCTTTAGTGTCTACCTGGGGTAAAAACTGAGATTTTTCCCCAAGACTTCTTTTGAACGTCATTTTTATGACTTTTTAATTTTCGGGGCCTTACAATATGTCCCCCTTGGGAATATTCATCCTCGAATGGGACTCAAACTAGCATGAGTGGAGTATGAAAGGAGTATAACAGCTCAACATAAATGCAAAATATCTCCAAAATGAATAAAATAGAAATCTTTAATCTCAAGCTAAAACATGACTTTAAAACTCTTTACATGATCATGAATGCATATGAACACATAAGAATGACCGAAACACATAGTTTCGGCTAAACATATCATGAAGGAATTAAATACTTCAGCTAGTCATGGAAGGAAATAAATGAGGATATCGTGAAATCATATCATGTTCGGCTTCTCATGTATCACCATTAACCTCTTGGTTCCTCCATAACACTTTAATTGAACTATTTCCTTTTTTCTCAACTTCCTCACTTGCCGGTCCAAGAACTCCACCGGAAAATCATTATATGAAAGAATATCTTTCACATCAATTTTTTCCAATGGTACAATAGAGCTAGGATCACCAAAAAACTTCCTCAATAAGGACACATTGAAACCGGATGCACCAATTCTAAATTAGAAGGAAAATCCAACTCATAAGCCACCTTACTAGTTCACCTTAAATTCTAATATGGGACAACATAGAGAGGATTGAGCTTTCCTTTCTTACAAAAATGCATCACATCCTTCATGGGTGAAATTTTAAAGTAAATCCAATCATTAACCACAAATTCAAGTTCTTTTCTTGTCACATCCAAATAGGACTTTTGTTGGCTTTGGGCTATTTTTAATATTTCTCTAATGAGTCTAACCTTCTCCATAGCCTAAAATACCAACTCTGGTCCTATCAAAGGAACTTCACCAACCTCAAACCACCCGATATGATATCTACACCTCCTACCATACAAAGCCTCAATTGGAGCCATCTCAATGCTAGAGTGATCACTGTTATTATGGGCGAATTCTATCAATGGAAAATGATCATCCCAATTACTTTTAAAATCAATAACACATTCTCTCAACATGTCCTCTAATGTATGAATAGTATGCTCGACCAGACCATCCGTTTGTAGGTGAAAAGTTATACTAAGCTTCACTTGAGTAACAACACACTTTTGGAAAGATCTCTAAAACTGAGTGTGAATTGAGTACCTCAATTTGAGATAATAGATAGTGGAACACCATGAAGCTTAACCAATTCTCGGATATACAATCTAGCATAGTCCTCGACTAAATTTGAATATTGAAAGGAAGAAAATGAGCTGACTTAGTCTTTCGGTTAATAATCACCCAAATAGAGTCATATTGCCAATGAGTATGAGGAAAACCAACAATGAAGTCCATATACAAGGCTTCCCACTTCCATGTAGGAATCTCAATGTCTTGAGCCAAGCCTCTCGGTTTTTGATGCTCAACTTTCACCTGTTGACAATTTAAACACTTAGCCACAAACTCTGTAATATCCCCTTTCATGCCATTCAACCAATACACTTCCCTAAAATATCTATACATCTTCGTAGAACCTGAATGAATAGAATACCATGAACTATGAGCCTTAGATAATATCATATCTCTTAATCCACCTACATTGGAAAAACACAATCGGCCTTGATATCTCAAAAAACTATCTCCCACTTAGGAGAAAACATCAATGGCTTTTTCGAAAACCGCTCTCTTCAATTCCACCAAAGAAGGATCATTATCTTATTTTTCCTTAACATCCGCCATGAGAGATAATTCAGAGCCATTTTGCATAATAACACTGCCTCCTCGGAATCAACCAATTGAACCCCCAAATCATCTATTCTATGAACATCCCACATTAGCTCTTTCTCATCATCCTTAATATGGGCAACACTATTTATGGATAATCTACTAAGAGCGTCGGTAACCAAATTTGTCTTTCCCGGATGGTATAACACACTCATGTCATAATCCTTTAACAATTCAAGTCATCTCATTTGTCGAAGGCTGAAGTCATTTTAAGTGAAAACATGTTCAAACTTTTGTGATTAGTGAAAACATCCACATGGACACCATAAAAGTAGTGTCTCCATAATTTCGAAGCAAATACTACCACTGCTAACTCAAAGTCACGGGTGGGGTAGTTCTTTTCGTGCACCTTGAAGCATAATCTATCACTTTACCATTTTGCATTAGAGCACAACCAAGAAAAACTCGTAAAGCATCATAATACAACAAATCCATTTGAACCTTCCAATAAAGTGAACACCAAAGTGGAGGTAAGCCTATCCTTCAACTCTTGGAAGCTTTTTTCACATGCCTTGGACCATTGGAATTTAGCCTTCTTTTGAGTCAAAGTAGTCAAGGATGATGAAATGGAAGAGAAACCTTGCACAAACTGTGTATAATAGAAACATCGAATATTGGAACGATATAACAATCTAGGCTAATTATTAACTACTTTGATCTTTTTAGGATCAACCATGATTCCTTCAATGGAGATAATATGGACAAGGAAAGAAACTAACCTTAACCAAAATTCACACTTACTAAACTTTGCATACAACTGATGGTCCTTGATAATTTGAAACACAATCCTCAAATAATCGGCATGCGCTTCCTTACTCCAAGAGTAGATCAAAATATCATCAATAAACACAATAACAAATATATACAATTATTGCTTGAATACCTTGTTCATCAAATACATAAAGTCTATAGGGGCATTTGTTAGTCCAAAAGGCATAACCAAGATTTCAAAGTGACCTTACTAAGTTCTCAAAGCCGTCATCGGAATCTCATAAAACCTTCCTCCGAGGTGATAATAACCTGATCAAAGATCAATCTTTGAAAACTAACTTTCTCCTTGTAGTTGATTAAAGAAGTAATCAATCCTTAGAATGGGATACTTATTCTTAATTGTGACCTTGTTCGATTACCGATAGTCAATACAGATATAGAGAGAGACATCCTTCTTTCTAACAAAGAGAACCAGATTACCCCATAGAGAGATACTCAGTCTAATGAAACCCTTATCAACAAATCCTTCAATTGATCTTTTAACTCCTTTAATTTTATCAGAGTTAGTCGGTAAGGGGGAATAGAGATAGGATGAGTATTGGGGAAGAGATCAATACTAAAAGTCTATTTCCTTTTTGGGAGGAATTCCTAGGAGATCATGGGGAAAAACTTTCAAAAATTCATTAACAAAAGAAACTGACTCAAGAGTAGGAGTTTCAGAATTAGCATCTCTAACCCGAACTGGATGTTAGATGCAACCCTTAGAAATTATTTTCGTTCTTTAAGGCATTAGATAAATTTGCCTTTAAACATGGAATTTCTACCCTTTCATACTAGGACTTGATCATAAGGAAATTGAAACCTTATCACATGGGTTCTACAACATATAGAGGCATAACAACCATAAAGACAATCCATATAAAGAATAACATCGAAATCAATCATATCAAGTGAGGTGATTGTATGAAAAACTAAAACTGGGAAATTTCTATATACTCTTTTAGCGACAACTGAATCACTAACAGGAGACCAAAAATGTCTCTAGAAAGATTTCGAGAATAACAATGAAACTCATAGAAAGATAAGGAGTAACAAATGATATAGTGGCACCCGGATCTAACAATGCATAAACATCAAAGTCGAAGACTGTCAACATACCTATGACCACATCGGGAGAAACCTCAACCTCTTGCCTAGCTTGAAGGGCATAAAACCTATTTTGGCATTGGATGTCACCTTGTGGAGCTTGACCACCTTGAGTAATTTGAACTAGAGAACGTCCTTCTCTCCCCTTGTTAGGGAATTCAGAGACTTTGTGACCCATCTTACCATATCAAAAGCATTCATCCATTCAAACCAAACATTTAGCTCCATGGTTTCTCCCACACTCGGTACATGTAGGTAGAGTAGGTCTTCTAGCATTACCACCTTGGGCCTTCGAGTTGGAGGCCCTATATTTATCAAATTTTTGACTCAAATATTGAGAAGAACCTTGGCCTTGAAACTTTTGGCCTTGTTGGAAACAACCATTTCCACCACCGGATTTAAGTTGAGAAAACCCACCTTCATACCGAGCCCTCTTGGAATCACTTAATTTCCTTTCCTTAAGCTTCTCCCCTTTGACTTGTTCAACATAAGTCATGAGCCTATAAATATCCATCTCCTTTATGAGTATAGCGATTCGACATTCTTTTATCACCAAGTCCGATATACTAAAAATAAACTTACTCATTCGGGCATGGGGGTCGACTACTAATGAAGGAGCATATTTGGATAATTTTTTTTACTTGAGAGAATATTCCCTCACACTCATGTTTCCTTGCTTGATAATTATAAATTCCAACACCTTCGTATCCCTCAATTCAAGTGGGAAGAAGTGTTCAAGAAATGCAACCTTGAAATTGTCCCAATCTTTGGGACCCTCTTCAACCCTTTTGGTTTTCCATTGATTATACCACACTTGAGCGACACTTTTGATATGGTAGGCTACTAATTCTGCTTTCTCCTCAGAAGATATTCCTATAATATCTAAAATCTTGTATAACTTATAAACAAAGTCTTGGGGATCTTCATCAACCATAGATCCATGATTCTCGGGAGGGTTCATCCTTGTGAAGTCTATAACCCTTGATGCCGGTGTAGATACATTTGGAACATCATCTACCCCTCGGTTTAATTTTGTAGTCAAGATTTGGGCTAGCATTTAAAAAGTGGCGCTAAACTCTACATTAGTCATTTGTTCATTCAAAGGGTTATTCGAAGCTTGTTGTTCGATTTGAAGTTTTATTTGATGAGAGCTCTTCATGGAGGCATGATTTTATATTCACAAAGACAAAGAGTTAGAGGAGGAAACCTTAGAGTTTAACTCTATAGTGCAACGTCTTCATGAAAGTAGTGAAGTTTTTCCTAAGATGCTATATAACCTCCTATCCATAGATGTGGCACATTTCACATAGATGAACAAGACTCTACTTGAAGCAGCATGTTAGAATCCCTTGGACACTTGCATGTTATGGTTTGATACCAAGTTTCTCACAACTCAATCTAGGGAATATCGTGAAATGATGATTAGAATCCTAAAAGACCCCAACCAATCTTCTTAGCATATCATTCATGAGCATACATAATGTTAATAAAGAAAATAAAACTATATCAAGATACAAAAGCATAGTCTCAATAAGGGAATAAATATTTCAGGCGAGAAACGTAAGACAACATAGACTCTCAACATCTAATATTCCTCTACTAACTCTATAAGGGTATAAGACAAGCTCCTAGCTCATCATGACAACCTAAGAGTAATGACATAGTCGAATGACAACATGAAAGTAAAATGTCATGTCCTCAAAACATGAGGTCTCCCAAAAAAAGTAAAACTCTAACAAGATCTAGCCACGAACGAGAGGATAAGCATGATCGTCAGGCCCTACATTATGATACAATGTAGGCAAAAAAATTGCATTAGTACATGTAATGCACTTAGTATGTGATAATATATATAAATAATAAACATAGGACTTTATCAATATGAATCATGAGATGCAAGATCAATATCTTAAAACATGAATAAAACCATGAAAAACTTGAAAATTCATATTCATTGGTCAATGCATCAAAATATCATTATCAAAAGAAACATACATATGTGGGATATAACCATAACCGATATTAAGACCATGTGAATTCGATGATTCCCCCATTGAGAAGGGGGAGGCTACTTGCCAAGGTAGGATCCGTCCAACATTAATATTATCATGTGCTATATGTGGATCCACTAAATAGGCCATATTGGCAAATCTACGGTTGTAACATAGTTTAAGGGATTAGAGGTTACTACTATGGCTTAGGTCAAGCACCCACATCAAAGTCCTCTCGGTGCTAAGTCAACATCTTCACAAAAAACATATCATGTCATAATCATAAATAATACTTGTCATAAATCATGATCTTATCCTAATAATACTTCATAAACTTTTGCAGAGGAATAACTCATTATCATGTGATTATGTAATGTGGGTGTAGGCCTTTCATCATTATGAATCCTTGTCATAAAATATCATTAGGGTTTTAAGTCGCCTTCTTCATCAAGGATATTAAGTCACCCTTTCATTAACTTACTTAAAACATCATAGAATCATTATTCAAAACTTTTCATAAATCATTCATAATACTTGAATATCATTCAATAAAGCATTCTTTGAATATAGCTTGAAAATCATAGTCATAATTCATAAATCATAATTCAAACTAGCATATAACATGAATCATTCAAATTAACCTTAAAATTATGCAATATGATGTGAATTATGCATAAGAAGTCAAATAGCATTGAAATATATCATAATTAATAAGTTCCAATGGAACTCATGAAATTAGGGTTTTTTTGATTTGAGGAATTCATAAAGAGATCGGTGAGAAAACTTTTGCATTGCATGGGTAAAAGGTGCCCATGGATGAAGTCCCACAAACCTTGATCCTTAAAAGCCCTAGACTAAAGTGAATTGAAGCTTGACCTTGAATAAATCCTTTAAAATTGCTTGGAGGAGAAGAAGAATCTTTAGAGAAAACTTGGAATAGAAGATTTTCTGACTTTGTGAGTTAATAAGAGAATTAGAGGATTAGGGAACTTAGGTTAGTTAATAGGTAGTAACATTTCCAAAAATCTATCCACATTCATTAATAAAATATAGGTAATATACAAAATAACCATCATTAAAAACTGAATTCGGGACCTCGATAGACCCTCACCATGACACGTGAAAGCCAATACGGATCGTGGCCTACATCGTGGTGAGTGACTTAATATTATGGGAAAGGGTCTTTATAAGAGCTCCCACCATGATACACACCACGATCTGTGATGGGAAATATGACCCATGGTGGTCGTGCGTGGTGAGAGACTTAATAAGGTCTTAGAATGGGGGTCCACCACG
Source organism: Solanum dulcamara (assembly GCF_947179165.1). Lineage (NCBI taxonomy): Eukaryota > Viridiplantae > Streptophyta > Magnoliopsida > Solanales > Solanaceae > Solanum > Solanum dulcamara. The sequence goes on along the minus strand of NC_077246.1, from coordinate 27,139,840 downwards.
GATGGTACCATGACTTGTGGTGCTCACAAAGCACCATGTTCCCTGTTGTGGATCCTTTCCTGTAGAATCTTGAGTTTCAGGACATTCATTACAGTGGCCATTATGGCTCATATTGTAGATCATGGCTTATTAACCGAGCTCATGGTCGCTACCTGGTGCAAAAGATGAGATTTTTCCCTAGAATTTCTTTTGAACCTCATTTTTATGACTTTTCAACTTCTGGGGCCTTATATTAAGGTCTGTGTAAGGCATCGTCAGTTAAGGTGGCTACCTAAGAGACCGAGCATGAGATGTGAGGGCAGTTTCCCAACTTATTTGAGCATTTAGACTCTTCTTAACTCTTATTTTTTTAGATGAAAGTCTACTTTAGTAGTTGATATTGTAGTGACCCTCCAGATCATTTACATGTTAATGCCTTCTATTCGTCATTTAGTTAGCTCCTATAGTGACCCCAAGTCATTTATAATTTGCTAGAACTAACAGTTGGGTCACCTGGTTATTCATTCTGTTTTTATCCAAGTGTTTATGCTTTGGAACATTCTTAAACTTGAATGGTTGAATTTGGTCAAAAGTTCAAGAAAATGGCCTCAGAATAGTATTCTAATTGTGCTTTTAGCTTTGAAACATTGATTTTTGTCTAGAAGGACCTTTTCCGTGGATCCTGATGCTTCCAGGCTAATTCTAAGCCCCCTTGGGGAAATTGGAGCTTAGATGTGGGACCTAATTTTTATCAAGAGGACCTCTATTGAAAGTTTAGACTACTCTATTGAGTTTTGAATGTAGATTTTGTTGGGGTAGTGTAACACCCTGTACCTTTCTAACCTGAATTATTTGTTGAACCAAGAGAAACTTTGCAAACAATGAATATGAGAAGCAAGTCCGCGTCAAGGACTTGAACACTTAATTTTCATCCAAAAACATTTAAGAAAGTAGAGTCCGCGATGTCTCCATATCACTGTCATGACCCTATCCTAGGGCTCAAACGTAATATGGTGAATAAGGAACCCGGAGATAACTTACCCAAGCCTCGTAGCATTTGTTTAGCCTTTCATAGGTAATGACAATAAAAAAACACGCAGAAAAAAGAAGGGGGGAGAGGGACTAAGGGAACATCATAAGAATCATGACAATTAAGCTTCAACTCACATATGTCAAAAAATACCTCTAAATCATAGGCTTGTCGGGGGATAAGACATCTCTCTAGCTCACCCTCAACAAAATAGAATAAAATATCTTGATAAATGTCTAAAGGTCTCGACATATCATAAACTAGAAAGAAAAAAAGAGTATCATTCCCGAAACATGGGAACTTACTCAAAAGTAGCCTTCAACGATCCCTATTAGCCACATGGAGGAGAATAAGGAGGAACGTCGGTCCCTACATGGTGATATCATGTAGGCAAAGAGTATGCGTTAGTACTTTGAATGTACTAATTATGTAGGCACACAATATACAATGAAAAATAATTAAGCATTATAAGGTAAAATAAATGAGTAGATGCATGCATAAGACATCAAGTAAATAACATTTGATACTTTCATTTGTGGGAGGATGACTATAACTGACATTAAGACCATATGAGATATAACATGAAATCTAACATAACCCCCTACATTGGAAGGGGAGACTACTTATAAAGGGTAGAACTCTTCCAAAAATAATTACTTTAACATTAAATGGCCATTTGTGGATCCACTAGCCTAGCTTAGAAGGGCTCCTATCTTGGCACATAGTTAATAAAACAAGAGGTTGCTACTAGGATTCCCTTACTGAATCCCACCTCAAGCCCCATTTGGTGCTAAGTCAAATCACACGGAATAGTATAACATACTAACATGAACAAATATACATTTTGAGACATCAAATCATCATTCGGTAGAATAGATTTTTAAAACCTTTAGTGATTCGAATGCAAGAATTGTCCTTTCGCATAATGAGTCAATTACTTTGGGTGATAAGGCTCCACACAAACATTCATTCTTTCATTCAAAGACTCCCATAACATTAAACAATGACTTCCATAAATATTTAGATAGAGTTTATAACCTTAAAATCATAATTTCATGAAAATAGAATAAAACTAGGTGGGTTCATGCCAAATCAATTTCCAACATATATGAATTTAAAATCATGCAGAAATAACATATAACTCATTAATTCAAAATCATGCTTTAAATAACCCACCATGAATCTAAAGAACCTTTGAGGAACTACGTAGAGAAAATTATTGTAATGAATCAATCCATGCATTGCAAATCGTATTTCATCAAAATAGACCAACAATCAATGATTATATCATTAATCATGCATATGAACAGAAATTTTGGCAACCTATAAGAAATTTAACTTGAATTCTAAAACATAGTTTGAAATGGGGTTTTGGGCTCCATGCTGGAAAAAACCATGGATAAAGACCCACATACCTTGGTGAATTTGACTTGAGATTTAAAGGAGAAATTAATGTTGAGGAACCCTAGAAATCAGCTTGGGAATGAAGGAAACCTTGAAAGAAGCCTTGAGAGTAAAAGGATTTTCTGTGAGTTTGAGAGTTAGTGAGAATAAGGGGTTTGGGAATGTTTTGGATCATTTGATATGGTAGATTTTTCCCAAAAATACTTCACTTTATTGATAAAATTTGGGAAAGACTAAAATACCCCTCTTTAAAACTTGTCGGAATTGACCCTACGAATGGTCCCAATGATCTGTAGAGGTGTCGACAAGTCATAAAATCAACTCGTCCTACAGGGTCTGAGAAATCCTTGAGAATTGACCCTTTGAACGTTTCTTATGACTCATCTATACAAGTCGTGAAGACTTTTACGATTCGTAGAAGGGACTCGTCCTATAGGGTCTGAAATACCTTGAGGACTAAATCTATGAACTTTTCTTACAGGTTGGTTTCACGAATTGTCGAAGGATAAACGTGTCATAAACTTGCTCGTAGAGTTCCCCTTACCCTTAGTCCATTTCCTTTCCCAGTGCCCACTCTATAAGTCACTCCTACAGCTTATAGAAGCACCAAGGACTTGTTGGTGGACTCGTAAATTTGAGGGTAGTCCAAATTTTCTAAAGTTTTGTCCTTCATTTTAACTTTTCGACTAACGGGATATTACAATATCTTCCTCTTGGGGACATTCATCCTCAAATGAGATTCGACTATCCTAACAAGGACATGGAAAGAGGACTAGAAACCCGACATGAAAGCAATAACATATAGAATGCATAAACCAAGATATTCTCATACTTAACATTAAAAGTGATTAAAACCCAATTTTTGAACCTGCATGCATATGAAGGACTTATGAAAAACTGAAAAGTGGGAGTCTTAAATAATTTGAGCATGATTAACTTAGTAGCTTAGGGTTGAGTAGAGTGAACGAGATGAGGGTATCCCTTCATCATATCTGCTTCCACTTTCCATGTAGCACTTTTGACTTGTTTATTCCTCCAATGGACTTTGATGGATGCAAATTCCTTATTCCTCAATCTTGACTTTCCGGTCCAAATCTTCAACCAAGACCTCTTCACAGGTCAAATTTTCTTCAACATTCACTACTTCCTAAGGCAGAATGGAACTTGGATCACCCACACATTTCTCAACATAAATACATGGAATAAATGATGAACCATAGCCATTTCCAATTGCAACTCTAATTCATAAGTAGCCTTCCCAACACACTCTACGATTCTATAAGGTCCTACATACCTAGGTCTCAACTTTCCCTTTTTACCAAACCGAGCTACACTCTTCATGGGTGAAACCTCTATGTATACCCAATCATCCACATTAAACTCAAGGTACCTTCTCTTAGTATCAGAATAGGACTTTCAGCAACTTTAAGCCATCGTCAACATTTCTGTAATGACCCTCACCTTTTCCAAAGCATCAACCACCAAATTGGGACCCAACAAGGTCATCTTACCCACTTCAAACCAATCAATGGGAGACCTATATCATTTACCATACAAAGCCTCAAACGGTGCCATCTAAATACTTGAGTGGTAGTTATTGTTGTATGCGAAATCAATGAGCGATAGGTGGTCATTCTAATTTTGTTTGGAATCCAACGCACAAACCCTTAACATATCTTCTAGTGTTTGAATTTTCTACTAGGCTTTCCCATCGATTTGAGATGGAATGCGGTACTTACATTTACCTTAGTAACAAGTCCCTTATGAAATAATTTCCAAAAATGAGAAGTTAATTGGGTACCACGATCCAAAATAATTGAAAAAGGTACACCATGTAACCTTACCAATTTCCAAATATATAATTTAGCATAATCCTCGGCACTATAATAAGTCTTGACCGATAGAAAATGAGCTGACTTTGTTATTTATCGACAATCACCCAAATTGATTCATGATGTTTTCAAGTATGCGACAAACCAACTACGAACTCCATGTTCACATCTTTCTACTTTCAAGTGGGGATTATAATGTATTGGCCTAGGATACCCAGCCTTTGGTGTTCAACCTTAACTTGTTGGCAATTTGAGCATTCTTCCACAAACTTTGCCATGTGTAAGACCCAGAAATATGGAAGGGCCCAAACTAAGGACAAAGGATAAATTTTCAGAAAGTGCAGAAAATTGGCACTAGGAGCTAGCCATGGAAGACTTTTCGGGTCGTGGTAATCATCACAGAATGTGGTGAGAAACCATGGTAGATATTTAAAGTCTCAGACTGCAGGGGATGAACCATGATAGAGGACCACAGACCATGGTGATCACCCCAGGTCGTGAATCCCTTTGTGGTGAGCCCTCCCCAAGACCCTCAGCAATTTTCCCAAGGCAGGGACCACGGACGATATGGGCCGTGGAGACTTTTATGGACCGTGTAGTTGTCTGTAGTGGCCACCTCTATAGGCCTCCTGTAGGACCTACACCATGACCATACTTCATGGGCCGTGATGTGTTTCACGGACTGTCAAGTTATCCGTGAAGAAACTTCAGAGACTACCCTGGAAGTCACTTTTTTTTAATTGCTCTAATTTCCTTATCACGGGACCAACCACAGACTGTGGTAAACACTACGGACAGTGAAGGGCCCTTGTAAAGTCCTTTTTGGCCAGATTTCAAAGAGGCATTCCATTCTTTTCCTATGTTTTAAATATCAATGGTGTTATTTTGAGGTTTGAATTCCCTTACCTAAAGACTCTAAACCCTTCCAAGACCCCATTCTTCACGCTTAGAATTAATGCTCTCAAATTCTCTCTTTCTAAACTCTCTCAAGAACCTCAAGGCAAGGCTAGGGCTTCCAAATTCAAGACATTCAAGTCTTATTTCTTCCTCAAGTGTTCTTTGGAATTTTATTTCCCCCAAGGTATGTGGGTTTTCATCCACGGGTCCTTCTACCAATGGATCCCAAATGTTTCCTCAAACTAGCTTTTCTATTTTAAATGATGAAATATTATGGGCTTTTACATGATGACTTTAAATGAATACATTATGATATATTTGAAGTTTCTTTACATATATTGATGTATAATGACTCTTGATTTCATGAAGTTATGATGTTATTGAAATTCCTATATGAAGGACTAAAAATAGTTTTAAGACATATATAATAGATTGCTTTAAGAATGTGTATTTTAGGCATTTCCATCACTCTCATGCATGCAAGAAGTCTTTAAAGGAATTGAAAGGTTTTTGCGAAATGAACCCACCTAGTCTCTTCTGATAAAGTAAAGTTGAAATGAAGTTTGACTCCAAATGAATGTTATGAAATAAATGCTTATGGAAGGGAGTCTTTATGAAATGATTGACTGATGAAAGGGCTTCTTAGCCAAAGTAAGGTATCAATGTGATAGGATAATCCTTTCATTGAATCAAATGAAATTTTTAAGATTATGATATGCCATTAATGACATCCCTATATGCCATCAATGCTTTTGAACATTTATTTCCAAAAGGTAGGTCCGATTAGCCGTGTACCCAGAATACCATGACTGATTATTGAGCTAATTTTTATATAAACCAAGGTTCATTAGTAGGATGGTAAATAGGGTATGGCAGCCATGATGATATTATAAACTAAAGTTTTTAATGAGTTATTCCATCGATTGATGTTTTAATGTTAAAGTTATATAATGCTTATGCTATATTGATGTTTAAAAGTTATTCCATGGTATTCGACCTAGCACTAAATGTAGCATGTAGATAGGGACTCGACCAAAGGGGTTCTTATGTAAAGTCTCATGTTGCACTAACAATGTGCCACCATAGGATCCCTTGCCAGCTAGGCCTTTGTAGCAATCAAATGTTAAAGTTAAAGTTGAATAAGGTTTAAAGTTGATGGAGTACTACCCCGGCAAGGTAGTCTCCCCTGTGTCGATGCAGGAGTCTTAAATATCGGTTATGGTCATTTCCCCACAAAATGAATGTTTTAAAGTTCCACATGATGAATTCCCATGCATGCATTCACTTATGCATATTATTTATATGTGTCTCTCTCTTATGTTCTTCATTTCATAGCATACTTACATACTTAGTACATTCAAAGTATTAACGCATAGTTTTGCCTACATAATATCACCAAGTAGGGACTGTCGTCGCTCCACACTCTTCTCTCCATGGCTAAGTTGATCATTGAAGGCTACCACTTTGGTGAATTCCCATGTTTCGGGAATGACACTTCTATATTATCTAGCTTATGTTATGTTTAGACATTTAAATTAAGTGTTTGGTATTTGTTACTTAGTCTTGAGCATGAGCTAGGGACATGTGTTAGCCCTTGCCAAGACTTAATGTAGAAGGTATTATTGGACATAGTAAAGGATATTATGTTGTCTTTGATTCTTATTATTGTGAAACCCTTAATCCCTATATCCCTCATGTTTCTGCTTGATTTGTTTATCATTACTAATAAAATTCTTAATAAATGCTAAGAGGCTTGAGTGAGGTACCTTCGAGTGTCTCATATATCATGTCATGTATAGGCCCTAGGCTTTGCTCATGACACTATGTCCCTTTTAATGTCACCCCATAAATAAATCTCATTTAAGTCTCGGTACATATTAGTCGAACCGGGGTGAATAGAATATGAAGAATTATGAGCTTCCTTCATGATCAAATCCCTCAGGCCATCCACATTCAGAACACATAACCGACATTGGTAGTGATGTACCTCATCTCCCCCTTGTGAAAAGAATTCTACTTTGTTTTCTTTCACCGATTTGTTTAATTCAACCAATGTTGACTGAAGGTATTGTTTTAACTTAACATCCACTATCAAAGATGATTCAGACTAATTTTATAAAAATACACCACCATTATTGGAAAAACTCAAATTTACCTCAAACCTAGCCCAGTTGCTCTTCCCTTCATCAACATAAGTCATACTCCCCATAGACACCCTACTAAGTGCATCGGCAACAACATTAGCTTTAACCGAATGATAGTGCACACTCATGGCATAGTCCTTGAGGAGTTCAAGCCACCTCCTTTGCCTTAGATTTAGGTCCTTTTGTGTGAACACATATTGAAGACTTTTGTGATTATTAAACACATCCACAAGTACCCCATAGAGATAGTGCCTCCATATCTTTAGAGAAAACACCACGGACACTAACTCAAGATCTTAGGTAGGGTAGTTATGCTCGTGCACCTTCAAGTTCCTAGAAGCATAGGATATAACCTTACCGTTTTGCATCAATACACAATCCAAAGAAACCTTTGAATCATCACAACACACCATGAACCCTTCTAATGCTTTCGGTAGAGTCAAAATAGGAGCAAAGGTAAGTTGATCCTTCAAGGTTTGGAAACTCTTTTCACAATCCTCTGTCCATAGGAACTTTGCCTTCTATTAGACCAATTTTTTTTATAGGAGATGCAATGGAAGATAACCCTTTGATGAACCTTATATAGTACCTGGCTAAACCCAAAAAGCTCCTAATGTATGAAGGAGTCAATGGTCTAGGCCAATTTTTCACCGCCTCCATCTTCTTACGATCAACCTTGATCCTATCACTAGACACTATATGACCAAAAAATGCCACCTCTTTTAACAAAAAATTACATTTATTAAATTTAGCAAATAATTTCCTGTCCCTTAAGGTTTGAAGCACAAATCTGAAGTGACTCTTATGTTCTTCCTCTCCCCGATAGTAAATCAAAATGTAATTAATGACGACCACTAAAAAAGTATCAAGGTAGGGTTTGAACACTCTATTCATCAGATCTATAAATACCACTGGTGCATTCGTCAACCCAAATAACATAACCAAAAACTCAAAGTGACCATACCTTGTTTGAAATATTATCTTCGGAGTGTCACACTCCCTCACCCATAGTTGATGTTAGCCAAAACGAAGATCAATCTTTCAGAAATAACTTTCTTCTTACAATTGGTCAAACAGTTCATCTATCCTAGTAATTGGATATTTGTTCTTAATAGTCACCTTGTTCAATTTATGGTAGTCTATGCACATTTGAAGCGACCCATCTTTCTTTCTCACAAACAACACGGGAGCACCCCATGGTGAAATTCATGGCCTTATAAATCTTTTTTCCAACAAGTCCATTAATTGTTTCTTTAACTCATTTAATTCCACTGGGGCCATTTAGTAGGGGAAATAGAGGTTGGGTATCGGGAAGAAGATCAATACCAAAATTAACTTCTCTTTTAAGAGAGATTTCGAGAAGGTCATTCGGAAAGACATCGGGAAACTCATTAACCACAAGAACTAACTAAAGAGGAGAACTTTCAGAGTTGACATCCCTAACCCTTACAATATGGTAGATGCAACCCTTTGCAATCAACTTTAGGGACATGAGATAACAAATGAATCTACCTTTAACTACTGAATCATGACCCTTCCATTAAAGAATAGAATCACTTGGGGATTGAAGCTTGATTCTACAAGTTCTAAACTCTATAGTAGCATAAGACACATGCAACGAATCCATCCCAAGAATAACATCAAAATCTAATATGTCAAGCTCAATGAGATCACAAGGAACAATTTCGTACAAGATAGACACGGGACAACCCTTATAGAACTTTCTAGCAACAACCGACTCACCAACGGGGGTAGACACCTCATAGGGTTCCAATAATATTTCGGGTAGAATATCAAACCTATTAGCAAGAAATAGAGTAACAAATGATAAATTAACACCAGAATAATAAGGCATACATATCAAAATCAAAGACCTTTAACATACCAATAACAACATTGGGTATTTCATCAACTTCTTGTCTCCCAAGCAAGGCATAAAATGAGTTGGTGTGCGTTTCCACTCCATTGAGCTAGTTGACGATGAGCAACTTGTCCTTGAGGTCTACCACCACCACCTCTAGTTTTGTGATCCGGTTTTCCACAATTGAAGCGTGCATTAGAGCTGGCTAAACTTCTTCCTTGTGAGTTTCCCATGTTTCTTGCAAGTGGGAAAAGCTTGAGCACCCACATCTTCTCTTTGAAACATCAGATTAGCACCCTTGTCCTTGTTAAATTTTGGTGGAGGAGTATTAGTGCACCTTGCCCCATGAATCATTGCCTATTTTTTCCACCGCCACTATAACTATACTTTTAGTGATTAAAACCCCTCACCTTCAACTCTGGCCTTCTGGAACACTCCTAACCTCTCTCTCAACTTTCTTCCTCAATTTGTTTTGCATGACTCATAAGTTGGGGGATTTCCATCTCTTTGACAAACATGGTCGTTTGGCATTCCATGGAAACTAAACTAGAAATAGTGGAGATGAATTTGCTCATCCTTGCCCTTGGGTCGAACACCATGATTGGAGAATACTTAGAATATTAAGTGAATTTGAGGGCATATTCACTCACTTTCAAGATCACTTGGCGAAGTTTGATAAACTCTTGAATCTTTGTGTCCCTTAGTTTCGAATGAAAGAATCAATCTAGGAAAGCACCCTTGAACTCTTCCCATTCTATGGGTCCCGTATCATCAACCATCTCAACCACCTATTGCTCATACCAAATACTTTCTATGTGCTTGACTTGATCGGTCACTTGCTCGGATTTTTCATTCGGAGGCACTCCCATGATTGCTATAATTCAATAAATTTCCTCAATAAACTCCGTAGGTTCCTTATCTACCTTGGAACAATCAAATTCATGTGGAGTCATTCTCTTGAAGTCCCAAATCCTAGAAGTCAGAGTAGGCACCTGAGGCAGCATAGGAGAAACACCTTGGTTAGCTTGGTTGTCTATGACTTGGTCCAACAAAGTGATAATATTTTAGAACTCCACATATGTAACTCCTTCCTCGTGATGTGGAGCCTTGGGAATAAGACGAGCTTGGTCCTCATCTTCAACCCTTGATCCAGGTGGATATACTTTTCCTCGAGGCATTATCTAGAGGACACAAAATGATTCACTACTAAGAGAAAGTCTTAGGACAACTCTTTGGCAGGACATAAATCATGAAAGAAGGGGAAACTTTTCAAAACACCTTATAGTGTCCTACTCATAAACCATGAATAAGACCCTATTTTATAAGGTATGTTTGACTCTGAGGACCATTCAAAACTTTAAACTCTGATAGCAAGTTTGTCACGACCCGAGCCAAGGGCCTAGATGTAACACACTGAATAAGGAACCCAGAGTTACCTCACCCAAGCCTCTTAGCATCCGTTTACCCTTTCATACCTATTTATAATAAATAAGCAAGTAAAAAACAAGGGGTAATAGGGAATGAGGGAACATCATGATAAGAACCATGACAATTAAGCTTCAACTCACATATGTCCAACAATACCTCTAAATCATAGACTTGTAGGGGGCTAAGACATGTCCCTAGCTCACCCTCAATAAAATAGAATGAAATATCTTGATAAATGTCTAAAGGTATCGACATATCATAAGATGAAAGATAAAGGAGTAGCATTCTTGAAACAAGGGAACTCACCCAATAGTAGCCTCCAATGATCCCTACTAGCCATGTGGGGGAGAATGAGGAGAAACGTCCATCCCTACATGGTGATATCATGTAGGCAAAGAGTATATGATAGTACTTTGAATATACTAAGTATGTAGGCATGAAATATACAATAAAAAGAATTTAAGCATTATAAGGTAAAGTACATGAGTAGATGTATGAATGAGACATCCAATAATAGCATTTGAAACTTTCATTTATGGGAAAATGACTACAATCGACATCAAAACCATATGAGTCATAACATGGAATCCAATGTAACCCCCTACATTGGAGGGGGAGACTACTTGACAAGGATAGAACTCCGTCAACATTCATTACTTTAACATTAAATGGCCATTTGTGGATCTACTACCCTAGCCTATAAGGGCTCCTATGTTGGAACATAGTCAATAAAATAAGAGGATGCTACAAGGATTCCCTTAGCGAATCCCACCTCAAGCCACATTCAGTGCTAAGTCAAATACCACGGAATAGTATAACATTATAACAAGAACATATGTAGATTTTGAGACATCAAATCATCATTCGTTAAAATAGCTTCTTGAAACCTTTAGTGATTCAAATATGCACGAATTGTCCTGTCGAATAAAGAATCCATCACATTGGGTAAGAAGGACCCACACCAACATTCATGAATTTTATAAATATTTAAATGGAGTGTATAACCTTAAAATCATACTTCCATGAAAATAGAATAAAACTAGGTGGGTTCATACCAAATCAACTTTCCAACATATACATATTTAAATCATGCAAAAACATAGTGTAATTCATTAATTCAAAATCATACTTTAAACAACCCACCATGAATCTCAAGAACCTTTTAGGAACTAAGTAGAGAAAATAATTGTAATCAATCTATCCATATATTTAAAATTGCATCAAAATAGACCAACAATCAATGGTTATATCATGATTCATGCATATTAACAGAAATTAGGGCAACTCATAAGAAATTCTTACATGAAATCTAAGACTTAGTTTGAAAAAGGGTTTTGGGATCCAGGGTGGAAAAACCCATGGATAAAGACCCACATACCTTGGTGAATTTGACTTTAGATTGAAAGGAGAATTTGATCTTGAGCAACCCTAGAAATCAGCTTGGGAAGGGAGAAAACCTTGAAAGGAGCCTTAAGAGTAAAAGGTTTTTGTGTGAGTTTGAGAGTTACTGAGAATGAGAGGTTTGGGAAAGTTTAGGGTCATTAGATAGGGTAGATTTTCCCTAAAATCATCACACTTTACTGAGAATACGTAGGGAAAGACTAAAATACTCCTCTATGTAACTTGCCAGAATTGACCCTATAAATGTCCCTATTATTTGTAGAGATGTCGACGAGTCATAAAAATGACTCATCCTACAGGGTCTGAGAAAGCTTTGAGAATCTACCCTCTGAAATTTTCCTACGACTAGTCTATAAGAGTCACAAACACTTCTATGATTCGTAGAAGGGACTCATCTTGCAAGGTCTGAAATACCCTGAGAACGGAGTTTCTGAACGTTCCTTATGGATTGGTTTCATGAATCATCGAAGGAGAAATTAGTCTTAAACTTGAGTCATAAAGTCCCTAGGGTCCATTTCCTTTTCTCAGTTCCCTCTCTACGAGTCACTCCTACGACTTGTAGATGCACTATGACTCGTAGGTGGACTTGTAAACTTCAAGGAAGTCCAAATTTTCTGAATTATTTTCCTTCATTTCGACTTTGTGACTTACGGGGTCTTATAATATCATCCACCTTGGGACATTCATCCTCGAATGAGAATCGACTAGCATTAAAAAGAATGGAATGAGGATTAGAAACCCAACACGAAAACAATGACACATAGAATGCATAAACCAAGAGATTCTCATACTTAACATAAAACATGACTTTAAAACCTACTTCATGAACATGGATACATATGAAGGACAAAGGAAAAACTGAAACATAGGAGTCTTAAACAATTTGAGTATGAATAACTTACTACCATAGGCTTGAGTAGAGTGAAAAAGATTAGGGTATCGCTTCATCATATCCGTTTCCACTTACCATGTAGAACTTTTAACTTATTGATTCCTCCAAAGGACTTTGAAGGATGCAACTTTCTAGTTCCTCAGTCTCCTAACTTGTCGGTCCAAAACTTCAATAGAGACCTTTTCATAGGTCACGTTTTCTTCAACATTCACTACTTTCAAAGACACAATGGAACTTAGATCACCCACACATTTTCTCACCAGAAATACATGGAATCCCAGATGAACCATAGTTAGATCACCTACTTCTAAGATAGGGATTTCAATGTCTTGTCCTAGGCTACCCAACCTTTGATGTTCGGCGTTAACTTATTGGCAATTTGGGCATTCGGCCACGAACCTTGCTATGTCCCTTTTCATTCCACCCTATAAATAAATCTCCTTTAAGTCTCGGTACACTTTAGTCGAATAGGGGTGAATAGCATATAAAGAATTATGAGCATCCTACAAGATCAAATCCTTAGTCCATCCACATTAGGAACACATAACCGACCTTGGTAGTGAAGTATCCCATCTCCCCCTTGTAAAAAGACTTTTACTTTCTTTTAGTTTACCAATTTCATTAATTCCACCAATGTCATTTCAAGGTTTTCTTTTGACTTTACATCCACTATCAAAGATGATTTTGACCCATTATGTACAAGTATATCACCATTACTGGAACCACTAAAATTCACCCCCAAACTATCCAATCGGTGAACATACCTTACAAACTCCCTCTTCCCTTCATCAACATGAATCACACTCCCAATAGACATCATACTAAGTGCATCGGTAACAACATTTGTTTTAACCGGATGATAGTGCACACTCATTTCATAGTCCTTGAGGAGTTCTAGCCACTTTCTTTGCCTTAGATTGAGGTCCTTTTGTGTGAACAGATATTAAAGACTTTTGTGATTGGTAAACACATCCACATGTACCCTAATGAGGTAGTGCCTCTAAATATTTTGAGAAAACACCACGTCCGCAAACTCAAGATAATGGGTAGGTTAGTTACACTCATGAAACTTCAAGTGCCTAGAAGTATAGGCTATAACCTTTCCATTTTGAATAAAGACACAACACAAACCAACCCTTGAAGCATCAAAATACACCACGAACCTATCTAATCCTTCTATGAGAGTCAAAATAGGAGCAGAGGTAAGTCGATCCTTCAAGGTTTGGGAACTCCTTTCACACTCATCTTTTTATAGGAACCTTGCCTTCTTTTGGGTTAATTTTGTCATAGGAGATAAGATGAAAGAGAATCCTTCGACGAACCTCTTATTGTATCCAACTACACCCAAAAAGCTCATAATGTCTGAAGGAGTCAATGGTCTAGGATAATTCCTCACCACCTCTGTCATCTTAGGATCAACCTTGGTCCCATCATTGGACATTATGTTACCAAGAAAAGCCACCTCTTTCAACAAAATTCACACTTATTAAATTTGGAAGATAATTTCCTATCACTTAAGGTTTGAAAAACAATTCTCAAGTGATTCTTATGTTCTTTGTCACTCTGAGAGTAAATCAAAATGTCGTCAATAAAGACCACCATAAAAGTATCAAGGTAGGGTTTGAACATCCTATTCATTAGATCCATAAACACTGTCGGTATATTTTTCAACCCAAACAACATCGCCAAAAACTCAAAGTGTCTATACTTTGTTCGAAATACCATCTTGGGAATGTCATACTCCCTTACCCTTAGTTGATGATAGCTAGACCGAAGATCAATCTTTGATAAATGTCTTGCTAGTTGAAATTGGTCAAATAGGTCATCTATCCTAGGAATTGGATATCTTTTCTTAATGGTCACCTTGCTCAATTGACAGTAGTCTATTCAAATTATAAGAGACCCATCTTTGTTTCCTACAAACAACACAAGAGCAACCCATGGTGAAATGCTTGGCCTTATGAATCCTTTATCCAACAAGTCATTCAATTGTTCATTTAACTCCTTTAAATTTGTCAGGCTATTCGGTAGGGGAGAATAGAGATAGGTTGGGTATCGATAATAAGGTCAACATCGAAATCAACTTCCTTATCATAATGGACACTGGGAAGGTCATCGAGAAAGACATCAAAAAACTCATTAACCACGGGAATCCAGTTTTCATCCCAAACCCTCACAATATGGTAGATGCAACCCTTTACAATCAACTTTCGATCCTTGAGATAAAAAATTAATCTACCCTTAACTACCGAATCATGACCTTTCCATTCAAGAATAGACTCAATTGGGAATTAAAACATGACTCTGCGAGTTCTACAATCTATAGAAGCGTAAGATATATGCAACCAATCCATCTCAAGAATAACATCAAAATTTATCATTCATGCTCAACGAGATTACAAGGGATAACTTTTTGCAAGATAGACATGGGATAACCCTTAAATACCTTTCTAGCAACAATTGACTCTCCAATGGGGTAGACATCACATAGGGTTCCAATAATATTTCGGGTAGAACATCAAACCTATTATCAAGAAATGGAGTATCAAACAACAAATTAGCATCCAAATATAATAAGGCATACACATCAAAATCAATGACCTTTAACATATCGATAACAACATCATGCGTTTCCTCAACCTCTTATCTCCCATGTAAGACATAAAATCAGTTGTGCGTTCGATACTCCCTTGAGCTAGTTGACCATGCACAACTTGACCTAAGACCTAAAACCACCACATCTACAATCTCTTGCTTGGTAACTTATTTTACCACATTTGAAGCATGCATTGAAGAAGACTAAGAATTCTTTTTTGTGAGTTTTCCCTTATTTCTTGCAAGTGGGGAAAGCTTGAGTACTCACATTCTCCCTTTGAACCATCGGATTGGCACCCTTGTACTTGTTGAACTTTGGAGAAATATTATTGGAGGGACTTTTCCCTAGAAATAATTGCCAAATTTGCCGCCACTATAATAAGACTTTTGGTGATTAAACCCCCCACCATCAACTCTAGACTTTTTGAACCCTCTCGACCTCTCCCTCAACTTTTCTTCCTTGATTTGTTCTGCATATGTCATGAGTTGGAAGATGTCCATCTCTTTGACCAACATGGCCGTCATACATTCCTTGGACACCAAACTAGAAGCACCAGAGATAAATTTTCTCATTCTTTCCCTTAGGTTGGACACCATGAATGGAGCATACTTAAACTATTTAGTAAATTTAAGCGTGTATTCCTTCAAACTCATTCTCCCTTGGCGAAGGTTGATAAACTCTTAAATTTTTACAGCGATCTAGGAAGATACCCTTAAACTCATCCAATTCTATGGGTTATGAAACTTAACCCCTATGAACCACCCAATTCTACTACCCAACCATAGCTACACCTTGAGTTGATGGGCTAGTTTCTTTGCCTTTTCATTCAGAGGCACTCCCATGATAGCCACAATTTGATAAACTTTCTCAATAAACTTCATAGGGTCCTTATCTACCTTCAAACCATCAAATTCTGGTGGATTCATTCTATGGAAGTCCTGAAGCCTAGAAGCTAGAGTAGGAACTTGAGGTAGATGAAGAACAACACCTTTATTAGCTTAGATGGCTATGGCTTGGACTAACAAAGTGATGATGTTTCAGAACTCTGCATGTGTAACTACTTCCTCATGATGTGAAGCCTAAAAAACTGGAGCTTTGTCCTCATTTTCAACCCTTTTTCTAGGTGGAGGTACTCTTTCTTGAGGCATTAAATAGAGGACACAAAATGATTCATTAGTTAGAGGAAGTCTTAGGACAACTCTAGGGCATGACATAAATCATGAAAGAAAGGGAAACTTTCGAGAAAGCCTTATAGTCTCCTACTAATTATTGTAGTGCGCTTCACAACCATGAATAAGACCCTATTTGACATGGTATGTTGGACTCCAAGGACCATTCAATACCTTAATATCCGAGCTAAGGGCCTAGATGTGACATGGCGAATAAGGAACTGGAGATACCTCACCCAAGCCTCTTAGAATTTGTTTAGCCTTTTATACATAATGAAGATAAATATGCAAGAGGAAAACAAAGGACAATAGGGACTAAGGGAACATCATAATAAGAACCATGAAAAATAAGTTTCAACTCACATATATCTAATAATACCTCTAAATCATAGACTTGGCGAGACTAAAACATGTCCCTAGCTCACCCTCAATAAAATAGAATGAAATGTCTTGATAAATGTCTAAAGGTTTCGACATATCATAAGATGAAAGATAAAGGAGTAGCATTCTTGAAACAAGGGAACTCACCCAATAGTAGCCTCCAATGATCCCTACTAGCCATGTGGAGGAGAAGAGGAATGCCAATCCCTACATGGTTATATGGCAAAGAGTATGCATTAATACCTTTGAATGTACTAAGTATGTAGGCATGCAATATACAATAAAATGCATTTAAGGATTATGAGATAAATTACCTGAGTAGATGAATGCATGAGACATCAAGTGAATAGAATTTGAAACTTTCATTTGTAGGAGAATTACTATAACCAACATTAGGGCCATGTGAAGTATAACATGGAATTCAACGTAACCCCCTATATTGGAAGGGGACACTTCTTACTAAGGGTAGAACTCTATCAACATTCATTACTTTAACATTAAATGGCCATTTGTGGGTCCACTACCCTAGCCTACAAGGGCTCCTATGTTGGCACATAGTCAATCTAAGAAGAGGATGCTACTAGGATTCCCTTACCTAACCCCACCTCAAGCCCCATTCGGTGCTATGTTAAATCACACAGAATAGTATAACGTAGTAACATGAACATATGTCTATTTTGAGACATCAAATCATCCTTCAGTAGAATAGTTACTTAAAACCTATAGTGATTCAAATATGTAAGAATTCTCCTTCCGAATAAACAATCCATTACTTTGGGTGAGAAGGACGCACATCAACATTTATCTTTCATTCAAATACTCCTATAACCTTAAAGATTAACTTTTACAAACATTTAAATGGAGTCTATAACCTTAAAATCATACTTTCATCAAAATAGAGTGAAAATAGGTGGGTTCATGCAAATTAACTTTCCAATATGTATGTATTTAAAATCAAACAAAAATACCATGTAATTCATTAATTTAAAATCATGCTTTAAACAATCCACCATGAATCTCAAGAACCTTTGAGGAACTAAGTAGAGAAAATACTTGTAATCAATCCATCCATGCATTTGAAATAACATTGCATCCAAAATAGACCAGCAATCAATGGTTATATCATGATTCATAAATATTAACATAAATAAGGGCAACCCATAAAATATTCTTACTTGAAATTAAAGAATTAGTTTGAAAAGGGGTTTTGGACTCTAAATTAGAAAAACGCATAGATAAAGACCCACATACGTTGCTGAATTTGACGTGAGATTAAAAGTAGAACTCTATGTTGAGGAACCCTAAGAATCAGCTGGGAAGGGAGAAAACCTTGAAACGAGCCTTGAGAGTAAAAGGGTTTTATGTGTGTTTAAGAGTTAGTGAGAATCAGAGGTTTGGGAAGTTTTAAGTTTATTTGATTGGGTAGATGTGTCCCAAAACGACCATACTTTACTGATAAAATATAGGGAAACACTAAAATACCCTACTTTAAAACTTGCCAGAATTAACCCTACAAATGTTCCCTACGATTCGTAGAGGTGTCGATGAGTTGTAGAAATGACTCATCCTGCAGGGTCTAAGAAAGCCTTGAGAATTGACACTCTAAACATTTCCTACGACATGTCTATACAAGTCGTAAATACTTATACGAATCATGGAAGAGACTTGTCCTGCAAGGTCTGAGATACCCTGAGGACTAAGTTTCTGAACTTTCCTTATGGATTGTTTTCACGAATCATCGAAGGAGAAATGAGTCTTAAACTTGAGTCATAGAGTCCCCCGGGCCCTTGGTCCATTTCCTTTTCTCAGTTCCCTCTTTACGAGTCACTCCTATAACTCGTAGAAGCCCCTACAACTCATAGATGGACTGTAAATTGAGGGCAGCCTAAATTGTTTGAAGTTCTTTCCTTTATTTTGACTTTTCAACTTATGTGGTCTTATAATCGCAGAGAAGAAAAATTCTGAAAATGAGATCTGGGGACCAGGTCGCTAGATTTTAGATTTTAGTTGGGAAACTTTGGACTTCTTCCTACCTATTAGTTAATGAACCCTAAACATTTTTTAGACTAAATCCCATACTATTAACAACCCACAAACCCCTATTTTCCATCATTCTTTCACAATTCAACAATTTTAAAAAAAGTCTTTCTACAAAGGCTCTCAAACCTCCATTGAAGATAAGCAAGCAATTCTCAAAGTTCTTCATAATAATTCAGAATTTTTTAAAGTTTATTCTAAATTCTTATCCAAGGTATGTGAGTATCCATCCATGGTATCTTTCACCCATGGAGCCCAACGAATTCTCAACTTTTTGAATGAATTCAAAGTATGCATTTTATGGGTTTTGTGATCTCAATTGCTATTACATGAATATGATTTAAATTATGATTATAAACTTATATCAACATCAATTAATGATTATTGCATGAAATTGAAGAGTTTCTATGAATTTCCTACAATACTCTCTAGGGTTCATGACATAGATGATGGGTATTTTCAATTATACTTTAAATTGATATTATTTATCATGAATTTGCATTTTTTCTTCTCAACAATAATTTATCTTATCCTTTTTGATCAATTTATGCATAATTCATATTACATTGAATTGTCTCAAGTTGATTTCCGAGGGTCTTTCGGAAACAGCCGTCCTACATTGGTAGGAGTCAAGTCTGCGTACACTTTACCCTCCCCAGACGCTACGATGTGGGATTGCACTGGGTTGTTGTTGTTGTTGTTAAGTATGTTTTCAAGGAACTATGATCATAAATTTTAAGGGATTTCAGTGAATATTTATAAATGACTCCTTAAAGGTTATGAATGATATTTTAATGATTTTTCAATCAAGTTTATGAAAAATGGTCACTTAAGACCCTAATGATAATCTTTATGAAATAAGATTCGAAATGATAGAAGGTCTACATCCACATTACATGAATCACATAATAATGAGCTTTTCCTATGAACTATGATTTATGACAAACTTATGATTTATGAAAAGTATGATTTGTGATGATGATATATATTCTGTGGGATATTGACTTTCGCACCGAGAGAACTTTGAGGTGGGGACTCGACCCAATGGGTCCTTAGTAGCAATTTCTAGTGACTTAACTACGTTGCCACCATAGGTTTGCCTTTATGGCCTAGCTAGTGGTTCCATATATAGATCATGTTCATGTTTATATGGAGTCTACCATGGTAAGTTGTCTCTCTCTCTTCTTAGTGTGGGAGTTACATTGGATTTCATGTTATAGCTCACATGGTCTTAGTTTTTGGTTATGGTTATATCCCGCATTCGTATGATTTACTAATCCTAGCCTTTACTATTACATGATACTCTTATGGTTTATTGTGCATTGACCCTTTTTGTGTCTACTTTTGATTTTACTATTTCTTTTATCATGCTATTTCAGAGGGTCATTTGCACAACATGATTTTTATTAAGCATTTCGTTACCTACATACTAAGTACATTCAAATGTACTAATACATACCTCATTTAGGGATGGATATTCCATCCTATTCTCTTGGCTAGTTGGTGATCTATTAAAGATTGTGTGTCGAGTCCTCATGCTTCGAGGGTAAGCCGAGTCTGTTATTTCTTCTCTTGTCATTCTTAGACTATGATGATAGATTGAGACAATTCTATTTTATTTCATTACTTTTCTTTAAGGGTGAGCTAGGAACATGTCCTAGCCTCCACCTATGTTAGTTCATGTAGAGGCATGTTGGATATGTTTATTAAGTCTGTTGTCTTACTTCATTCCAGTTATGGTATGTTCTTGGATTTCTTATGAGTTTCGATTTTATTGATCCCTTATGCATGCTTATAATATGCTAAGAGGCTTGGTTGGGGTTTCTTCAGGAATCTTAATTATCATTTCACACTTATGGACTAGCTTGGGCCATGAAAAACTTGATATTAGAACATAAGGTTTTGAAGTATCCTAGGGAGTCTAACATGCCGTGTCAAGTAGAGTCTTATTTATGGGTGTAAAGTGTGTCACATCTATGAGCAGGAGGCTATGAGGAGTTTTAGGAAATCTTCACTTTTTTCATGGTCTATGTAGTGTGATAGAGTGTACTCTAATTGTTTTCCCTCTAACAATTTTTTTAATCCAAAGAGCGGTTGATGCTAGTAAGGTACAAGCCCCTCAAGCTCCTAATGATCCTTAGACGATCAAGTTACTATGCCAAATTTTGGACCGCCACCTCAATGCTAGACCAAGCCATGACTAATCAAGTAAACCAAGGGGTATTGGCTCCTCCAAGTGTGGTTACATCAGCTTCAAGGGTAAGTGACTTTACAATGATGAATACTCCCGAGTTTCATAGGTCCATAATTGATGAGGATCCCAAGACTTTGTTGATGAAGTGCATAACATCTTTCCCATCATGGGGGTGTCTTTAGAGGAGAAGGCGGAGTTGGTGGCCTATAAACTCAAGGGTATTTCTATAGTATGGTACAATCAATGGAAGGTCGTAAGGGTTGAAGGGGGCCCCTTAGGTTGGGAGAACTTTAAGGTTTCACTACTTAACCACTTTTTCCCACTTGAATTGAGGGAGGCGAAAGTGTTGGTGTTCATCAATCTCAAACAAGGTAATATAAGTGTGAGAAAGTATAACCTTAAGTTCACAGAGTTGTTCAAGTATGCTCCTTCTTTGGTAGCCGACTCCCGTTCCAGGATGAGTAAGTTTATCTCGGGAGTGTCGGACTTAGTGTTGAAATATTTCCAAACCATAATGCTTATCCAAGAGATTGACATTTCTAGGCTCATGAAATATGCCAAAAAAATAGAAGGGAAGAAGCTTAAATATAGTAGGGTGAGGTAGTCCAAAGGGTCGCAATTTGAAGGTGGGTTTTGCTTAATCCAAATCCGGTGGTGGTAATGACCATTTTCAACAAGGATAACTTTCAAGACCAAGGTTCTTCACAAGCTTCAGGCGAAATATTTGACAAAGACAGAGTGCCAAAACCTAAGGCCCAAAGTGGCGGTGTTAGTGGATTTACTCTCCCTAAGTGTTTCGAGTTTGGGAAAAACAAAGAGGGAAATGCTTGTTTGGTATGCGTGCTTGTTTTTGATGTATAAAGTAGGGTACAAGGTCTCCGAATACCCTAATGTTTCAAACAAGGAAAGAAAAGGGATTCCTAAAGGTCAAGAAACTGAAGATGGAATAGTTAACAAGGTGGTGGCCCACAGCACAATAGGTTCTTAGCATTCCAAGCTAGACAAGATGTTGAGGTATCTCCTGATGTGGCTATGGGTATATTGTGGTTCTTTGGCTTTAATGTTTATGCTTTACTTATTCTGGGTGCTACATTGTATTTTATTACTTCTTACCTTGCTATAAAATTTGATATATGTCCTAGAGTCTTGCTAGAGCCTTTTTGGATTTATACCCCAGTTGGTGATTCGGTTCTAGCCAAGTGATTCTATAAAAATTACCCCATGTCTATTTTGCATAAAAAAATCGCAAGTGGTCTTTTTGAACTTAATATGACCAATTTTGATGTTATTTTCGGTATAGATTACTTCATGCATTTTATGCTTCAATATGTTGTAGAACCAATGTAGTCAAGTTTCAGTTTCCTAATAAGACAGTCCTAGATTGGAAAGGTAGTAATTCCATGTTTAAAGGTCAATTCATTATGTGCCTTAAAGCTTCGAAAATAATTTCCAAGGGTTGCATTTATCATCTAGTTTGGGTTAGGGATACAAAATTTGAAGCCCTTACAATTAAGTCGGTTTCTATTGTAAATGAATATCCGGATATGTTTCCTAATGATTTGCACGGTATTACTCTCGAAAGGGAAATTGATTTTCAGTATAGATCTTCTTCTTGAAACCCAACTATCTCTATACCTTCTTATCGTATGGCCTCAGTAGAATTGAAGGAGTTGAAAGAATAAATAAAAGATTTGTTAGATAAAGGTTTCATAAGGATAAGTATTTTACCTTGGGGTGCTCCTCTGTGATTTGTTAAACAGAAGGATGGATCACTTCGCATGTGTATAAACTACCGATAATTGAATAAGGTCATCATAAAGAACATGTATCCTATTCTGAGAATAGATTATTTTTTTGATCAACTCCAAGGTGCATGTTACTTCTCCAAAATTGATCTCCAATCCTGTTATCACCAATTGAGTGTGAGAGAGTATGACATTCCCAAGAAGATATTTAGAACAAGGTATGGCCATTTTGAGTTTTTAGTTATGTCATTCGGGTTGACTATTGCTCCTGCTATTTTTATGGACTTGATGAATCATATTTTTAAGTCATACCTAGACATATTTGTAGTGGTCATTATTGATGATATATGGATTTATTCCCAAAGTGAAGGGGATCATAGGGGTCACTTGAGAATTGTGTTATAAACTCTGAGGGACAAGCAACGATTTGCCAAGTTTAGTAAATGTGAATTTTGTTGAGGTCCATTAAATTTCTTGGTCATATTGTTTTGGGTGGTGTTACCATGGTTGATCCAAAGAAAATGAAGTCTATGAGGAATTCTATTAGACCATTGTCTTCTTCAGATATTAATAGAATTTTGGGCTTAGCTGGATATTATAGAAGGCTTGTAGAAGGATTTTCATCTGTTGCATCGCTTTTGACTAAGTTGACCCCAAAAAGGTGAAGTTCCAATGTTTGGATGATTGTGATAGAAGTTTCCAAACATTGAAGGATAATCTTACGTCATCTCCTATTTTGACATTGTCTTAAGGTCCGAAAGGATTTGTTGTATATTGTGATGCCTCACGGGTTAGATTAGGTTGTGTGCATGTATGAAAATTTGGCATCACTATCTTTATGGGGTGCACGTTAACATATTTACCAACCACAAAAGCTTACAATATGTGTTTAGCCAAAGGAACTTGAATCTTAGGCAAAGAAGGTAGCTTAAACTATTAAAGGATTATGATATGAGTGTGTTGTACTATCTAGGTAAAGCAAATATTATTTCCAATGCTCATATTTGGTTATCTATGAATTATGTTTGCTCATGTTGAAGATGACAAGAAGGATTTGGTTAGGGAGGTACACTGATTTGCCTATTTGGGGGTATGGTTGAGTGACTTTAATGAAGGTGGTATTCTTGTTCAAATTGGTTCAGAATCATCATTGGTACAGGACGTAAAGGTAAAGAAAGATATGGGTCTAACCTTAGTTGAGTTGAAGAAATTGGTGGTTGATAAGAAGATTGAAATTTTCTCACAAGGGAGATAAAGTGATTCGTTACCAAGGTCGGTTAGGTATTCCAAATGTTGATGGTCTAAGAGAAATGATATTGAGTGAAGCCCATAGATATCGATATTTCATACATCCAGGATCTACCAAAATGTATTGATATTTGAGGGAAGTGTATTGATAGAATGGTATGAAGAATGACACAGCGAAATTTGTGGCGGAATGTCCAAATTACAAATAAGTGAAAGTTTAACATCAAAGACAAGGAGGTGTAGCCCAAGACATTGAAATTCATACTTGGAAGTGGGAGTATGTGAACATGGACTTTATAACGGGCTTTTCTCATACCCAAAAGCAATATGATTCGATTTGGGTGGTAGTGGATGTAATGAAAAAGTCAGCCCATTTTTACTGGTTAAGACTTCTTAGAGTTCTAAAGATTATGCGAAGATGTATATTCAATAATTGGTAAAGTTACATGATTTGAGAATTGGTAAAGTTACATGATGTCCTATTGTCCATAGTTTCGGATTGTGTTACTTAATTTACTTCTCACTTTTGAAAATTCTTTCAAAACGAGTCTTAGCATAAAGGTTAAACTAAGTATGACACTTCACCATCAAGCCGATAGACAAGCCGAGAGAATGATCAAAACTCTAGAAGACATGTTGAGGGCTTATGTGCTTGATTTCAAAGGAAATTGGGATAATCACCTATCGTTAGTTTAATTTGCACAAATTAATAGTCACCATTCAAGCATTGGGATAGCACCATTTGAAGTCTTGTATGAAAGAAGTTACCGATCACTTATGGGATAGTTTAAAGTTAGAGAGGGTACCTTGTCAGGGCCTAAGTTAGTGTTTGAGGCTTTTGAAAAAGTCAAACTTATTTAGAGAGGTTAAAGGCCTCCATAGGTCATCAAAAGTCTTATTCGATGTTATATGGAGAGAACTTGAATTCGATGCAGAAAATTGGGTTTACTTTAAGATTATGCCTATGAAAGGGGTAATGCATTTCAAAAAGAAGGGAAAACTTAGTCCTCAGTAAGTAGGCCCATATAGGATCCTAAGGTGTATTGGTATGGTGACCTATGAACTTGATTATTCATTGGAGTTATCCATGGTTCATCTAGTGTTCCATGTATCAATGTTGAGGGAATGTGTTGGTAATCCCAATACCATTGTACCTTTGAGTAGTGTGTGTGTTGAAGGAAATGACTTATAAGGAGGTTCCAATTTAAATTTTGGTCTGTCAAGTTAAAAGGTTAAGAAACAAGGAAATTGCATCCGTTAAAGTCATGTGGAGGAACCAAGAAATTGAAAGTGCTACATCAAAAGTGGAACAGGACATGATGAAGTAATATCCTTATCTCATTCCTTCCTTTCTAGCCTAAGATATTTAGCTATTTATGCTCGAATCCTCCAAACTCCTATGTTCCAACCTCTCTATTTCTTATTACATGCACGTATACTCATTAATACAATTTTAAATGATGATTAAATTATATTATTGCAATTATGTTGGGTTGTTATCTATAGACTCTACTCTAATCAAGATAGTTCTATCTTATTTGAGGATGAATATTCCCAAAGGGGAGATAATGTAACACCTCGGACCATTCTAACTGAGATTATTCGGTGAACCAAGAGAAAATTTATGAAAAATAAATAAGGGGAGAAGGTCCACATCGTATACTTGAGCACTCAATTTTTTATTCGAAAAATTTTATACAGTAGAGTCCACGATGTGTCCACATCGCAGAGAAGAAAACTTCAAAAAATGGGATCGCGGACCTAAAGGGTTATTTTTACCCGAATGCAGTTTTTAATTGGGACACTTTGAAATTTTCCCCGTCTATTAGTTAATGAACCTACAACTTTTTGGGACTAAATTGGAGTATTAATTGGTTGTCAGAGATTGCTACATCAAGGTAGTTTCTACCCCGAAGGGATGCCCATCCCTTTTCAATGGAGTTTTCTTTTAAATTTCTTTCCATGGGTTGATTCCTTTCTTTTCGAGCTTCAAATTATGCCTGATTTTGAGGGACAAGATCAATAATTTAAAATGAACCATTTTATTTAATCATTATCGAGATTCCTAGCACGGGTCCTACAATCATATTTTAGTCCCAATTTTAGGTCCGTCTCAAATCATTGCACACTTTCTATCTAAACATCTCTAATGACATCATGATTAATATTTTGTTACCGTTGTGGCAATTGAAGGTGATTCAAAATTGGAAAGCTTCAATTTGGCATGTTTAGAGCTTGCATGATCGGCTTCAAAGTATGCTATGGTCTCATATCCTGATTTAGTTTTAATAAATAATTCTTAGTATGCATTTCATGTGATTTAGTTTGGTATTTGTCGAGTACTAGAGTTGCTTCATTCTGTTCTATATTTTCTTTATTCATGGTTAAGACATAGACTAGCGCAGCCTCCTGAATATCCTTAGTTTTGTCTTGTGGTATGGTTTATAGTGATTATCTATATTAGGATTGGTACTTAATGGCCACAGAATAGGTTTGAGCCATAGATGACTTAGTAGGTACTTATTTTCCCTTGTATCTAGGTGTGACTTTCGATAGGCCTTATTTCAGATTATGTGTCTTGTGCTAGTGCTTGAGATCTTAGTGGCTCATCATACTCACAGGTTTAGCTTAGTTGTGCTCAGTTGTGAGCTGGAGTGGCATGTTTTGGGTAACACATTATCTCTTGAGTTTTCTGCCCTATTTGATTATGTATCACTTCTTGTTTCCTTCACTTTATGTTTAGTGGTAGGCTTTTGATTCTTTATAGAGATGTTATTATATTGTTGGGCCTGAGGTCGTGTTCGAGGAGCAGTTGGATAATAGTTTAGTTCCCTCTCTCTTGGTAGCGTGGTGGGATTGGTATTATAATTTTGACTGTGTATACCTAGTTGGGATGTTGGTGATGACATGTATTGCAATGGTTGAGTGTTTTCAAGTGTTTTGTAATACGATCTTTTTAGATAAATTGGAATGTCATAACTATTTTGGAGAAGACACATATTCACACTTTAAACTATATTTTTAAACTAGTTTTACCAGGAGTCTTACCTCTTGGATCACTTTGATAAATGATTTTTTAGACTTATGAGGCATTGAGGACGTACTTATTTTCTATTGGAAACTCTTGAGGCATCTTCATTGGGCTTAGCTTTTATTTTACTAAACGGCATCTCATTGCCCTTTCTTACTTATTCCTCCAGTACCACGATTGAGATAACTGGTCAAAGACCTGGTTTAAATTCACGTGTCCTCTATGGGCCCCTGGCTATGTGTACCACTATACCGGATAAGAAAGCTATATGTATCCTAATTGATATGCTGATGGCCGGGGTGGTTGTATACACTGATAACAGATAGCACTAGTTACTAAAGGTTACAAATGATATGGTTTTACTGCAAACTAACATTCATATGCATCGTCTATCATCGATATAATTAGTTACAATTTGGCATACGTTGTTTGTGAGGGATGGGGTTTCTGTTTGTTGTTTGTACCTTTTAGGATTATGGGCATTTTATTAGTTAATTTTTATTATAATTATCTTTACCTTGTGTTTCATTGGTAGTTGGTTAATCCTGTGGCTTATTCTGGGTGAAATGTTGGAACTCCTTGTTAGGTTGAATTGGATTAGTCTTTAGGTTGTTATGTGGTTAGCAATGATTGTTGACTTTATATCCTTGTTAAGTTTCCTCTTGTAGTACTTCTTATTGCAAGTAGGTTGTTGGATTTGAGCTTTCAGGTATGTTCTTTTACTCGGCCTCTTTACACCATGTATTCTAATATTTCATTCTCCTTCCCTTTTCTATCAAATTATATCCCCTGTGTAGTGACTTGTGTTGTATTTACCTTACTTCTATATTCTTTATACTTAATTTATAGGTGTATCTCACTCGACTTATGCCTATTAGATACCATTCATTTGGTACTCATACTATACTTTTGCACTCTACTAATAATAGTATGGGTTTTCATTGATGATTTGGATTTTTTGCGGAGCTGCTTTGGATTCAAGGATTTGGTGAGCTCTTAGCATTCAAAGTTGCCAATTTCTATCTATTTTGGGCTTCGAATAGTCTTTACTTTGCTTTCAAAGACAGTATGTACTTATATTTATATTTGTAAAAGTCTTGTCTCTTATTTTGATTAGATGTTAGAATACTGACTGATGCAGGCCTTGAGAGTGGTTTCTTGTGTTATATGTTAAGTTATTCCTCTTTATTCTCATTTTTATTGTCTTCTGCTTCATATGTTTATCTTTTTCTTGATAGCCTATTGCTTTTAGTTCTTGACTATGAGTTAGGCTTACCTACTGGTGGGTTATAGTAAGTGTCATCATGCCTTGAGAAATAGGATCCTAACAAGTTGGTATTAGAGCTCTTAGTTGACTAGCATTGTTGGTATGAGAGAAAATGCTTAGTAAGCCCTGTGGATCGGTGCAGAGAAATACGTACATATTTTTTGGAGGCTATAGGGAATTCTCACAAAATTTTATTCTTGAATCCTTATTGTGTATTTTCACTTCATTTAACCTCTAAAATTGCATCTTTGGAGTCTACTCTCTCTTAGATGGATAGCATGTGCTTTTTGGTGGACATGGTTGGAGCCTCAGCATGTTCTACTAGAATATCGGCAGGTGGTTCTCAGGCCAAAAATGGATTGGTTGTTCTCCAATATGGTTCTTTACCTATTTTTGATTATGTTTGGGATTTTATGTGCAGGCTAGGTCTACCCTTAAATTTTTCCATACAAATTGGGATATGGGATAAGAGTTCATCAGAGGGTTGTCTTTCCTACTCTATTTGGCGTCAGAGCATTTGGTTGCAGCTAGGTCTACCTTTGCTTAGGTTGTTAGCCATGTAAGGTTCATTGATCAGGTGTGCCTTGAGACTTAGAGAAATAGTGGTAAGAGGCCTTATTATAAATGCAGCAGTGAAAGCATTCCACTTCGAGATGAGTATCAGTTTAGTGAGATTCATCTTTCTTATCAACCTACCAAGGCCTATGGTTGTTGCACATAGGTTCTAAGAGGCTCTTAGGTAGGTCGTGGAGCCTACAGAAGATAGAGTTCAGGTCAGACTTCTTGGGATGAGCACTTTGGGCATTCAGGTGTTGGAGCTTATTTTATTCCAGTTGGGTCTTCTCAACAAGTTAATTTTGGTGAGAGTTTCTACGAGCATGGCGAGGTAGTCTAATTTGTTAGAAAGTGTCATAAAGCGCCAATGAAGTCAACTTGGGGAGGTCCCCAATGTGTTAGATATGTTCTATAGGTTGGCAGACGAAGTTAGGGCAGTTCATCATATTTTTTACCTCGGGCTTCATACTATAGAGGTTGTTATGATTATGGGGAGATTGTCCATTTGTCCAGGAAGTGCCCAGGTAGGATTTGTTAACTCAGATATTATCAATATATGTTATTCCCCAAGCAAGGGTGGTCAGAGCTTGTTGTATCTGTGGAGAGCTTAGCTATCATTCTAGAGCTATTCTCAATGTGAGAATATGGTGGGATATCTTTAGGTGGGTTAGGCTCATGTGTGTATGTCGCATCCGGTCAAAGGTGGTGCTGAGAGTAATTCTGGTGGTTCTACAGGTGTTCAAGTTGAGGTCTGGCACAATCCACTATGCTTCTAAAGGTCAGCCAGAGGCTGAGGCTCCTAGTATCTATTGAATTTGTATGATTTCCTTATTTTTTCCTCCGTCACTTATATTGTATGGTTTTGGAGTTTTCATACCCATATATGCTCATTTGATATTTTACTTATCTTATTACTATTGTGGCAACCTTATTTGGACTTGTATGATTGTGTTTTAGCACGGTGGTTGATTTATTTTTATAGTGGGCTGACTAGGTTGGCTTGAAGGTTGCCTTATTTATGTGACATCCCTTTGGATTAGTATTAGAGATTGGTGGTTGTGAGAGATATGAGAAGGATGTTATAGCTTTCCCTGGTGTTATAATAGTTGAGGTTTGTTGTTTCCCTCCCTTACCTTAGTTTGTTGTTGGCTCCTGAGGTTACATAGTGGTGGTTCAGAGTTTGGTCATTTTGAATTCTCTCTTTTGATGGGTTTATTGCTTATCTATAGATAGCTGGAATTTGAAAAGTGTGATCTCATGTTGCACCTTATTATTGTTGTGGTCCATTCTTTGTTGTTGTGTGGGTAACTTTTGAGGTTTATTGGTAATTTGGAGTCAAAGTGTCAGAGTTCATTGGTACCTTTAGATGTTAGCTTCTATTGGAAAATGAAAATTTTCTAGGAAGGTTCATCTATAGGATAAAATCAAAGTAATTCGTGTAGTATATGATTTAAAAAATTATTCAGGATGCGAGGTTCACTTTTGTGTATTTGGTATCTTGCGGTATTTATTAATTAGAGTTAGTGCCCTTTGACCATTATCGATTGGTTGACTATGATTATACAACACCTACCTACTTAGTTTCCCTTGGATTGGGCAAGGTTAGCCCAGATTGGAAGTAGCGGAGTAGTTTGTGGGCTCACGATCTTGGTTCTCCAAAAGTTATCCCTTCATAAGAGATCACTGGAATTAGGCTTAGTGCAGAATTGTTATTTGCACGATGATTCTCCTTCATACTAGATTGTTCAGTTTTAGAATATGGTATTTCATCTTGGATTGTTGGTATTAGGAGCGAGAGTTAGATTTTAGGCTTCGCTCAGGTTGTTTTCCTTATTTTGGCTATTGTCAACCCTAGATTCTTAGATGAAGTATGTAAGTCCTTTGAGGTTGGTGATGTGGGGTCTTGTATGGAGAATTCATATGGTGCTAGAGATGTTCAGGCTATCTAAGGACTGGCAGACCACTCTTGGTGCATAGAAAGTGTTAGATTTGGAGCTAAGGAAAGTATTTCGATTTGGGAGTTGCATTGAATATGTTGTTATGGTATGGTTTCTCTTTTGGTTTTTTGGGTATGTTATTGAATTTATCATATAAATCTAGTGCTTTCAAATAAGTTTGGGTTAGTTACGTGAGAGTTAGAGCCAAAAAAGGGATTAGAGGAGTTTTTTTCGAGATTTGAAGTTGTCTTTATATTTTTCCCATAAGCCTGAATTCTGTGATGGTGTTGTTCAATCCGAGAGGGTATTTGTGGGTATGGTAGAGCACGCGGTATCATTATCCTCTTTTGTTTATGTAAATGTCCTTCTACTTTCACGGACGTAAGTTTTTTTTTAGTAGTGGATGTTGTAATGACCCTTATGGTCATTTCCTCCATTTTTGATATTTTCAGTATTTAGAGCTTTTTTGTAGCGATCCCAAGTCATTTATAACTTGTGGGGACTGTCTCTCCTGTCGCGTAGTCATTCATTTTGTTTTTATGCCCATTTATATTCTTTGGAGCTCTTGGAGTATGAACGGGCGACTTTGATCAAAACTCAAGAAAAACAGCCATAAAATAGAATTTTGATAGTGTCATCTACTCTGAAAGGGTTCACTTTGACTAGTTCCAAGGTGGCCTTGGATCCCAAGGATTTCAATGCGAGTTTGTGCCATTAGGTATTTTAGCTTTTAAGCTTTGGCCTAAGTTTGACCTTGGTCAATGTTTTTGGTAAACATGCTCGGATGAGAATTCTAACTGC
The DNA here is from genome assembly GCF_947179165.1 of Solanum dulcamara. Taxonomy (NCBI): domain Eukaryota; kingdom Viridiplantae; phylum Streptophyta; class Magnoliopsida; order Solanales; family Solanaceae; genus Solanum; species Solanum dulcamara. Next base: position 27,108,011 of record NC_077246.1, on the reverse strand, counting down.
ATGGTTAGCTCTGAAATATCAATTTTAGTGTAGAAAGACCTTTCATGTGGGTTCTGATGCTTTCAGGCTTATTCCGAGCTCTCTTGTTATGGGACGTACTTTTTAGAGAGGAAACATCGGTTGGAAGTTTCGACATCACCGTTGCGTCCAAAACATTAAACTTAGTGGGATAGCATTTTTTTGCATAAATGGGGTTCCAAATGAATCCCAAGCACCCAATTGGAGTATTTTCAAACCTCAAAGATGGGCTGGTGCAGCACCTGCTGGTGTAGCCTAGGCCTTTATTCATTTTCGCATGCCATTATTCCATATTTTCGATGGTCGTCGCCCTTGCCCTCTGTATTCGTGTGGAGTCTACAACTTTCATGAGGCTCTTACACGTTGCCTTGTACGTTCACGAGGCCTATGCACGCGTTTATGACTCCTTGCATGTTGGTGAGCCGCGATCGCAAGCATGAAGCTCTGCAATCGCAAAGAGCAATCTTGGCTGGTCTTTTAACTATGATCAGTCCATTTTTCAGTTATTTCCCTTATCTTCGAACCATAATATTTCGATCTAGGAGACTCTTTTTTGTGTGATTCAAAGTCTAACATGTTCGAAAGTTTGTGACATCACGTTAGAGTGTTCAGAGGTTGCTGAGGCCTACTATATTAAGGAAATTTCATGCCTAAAGGGTTTCCCAACCCTCGTCAATGGAGTTTACTTGTGAATTTATTTGCATGGGTGAATTCCTTCCTTTCTGATCTTCGAATTGTACCACATTTTGAGAGACAAGCTCAGCAAGTCAAAATGAACCTTTTTACGAAGTGGATTTTTGTATTCCTAGCACTGGTCCCACAATCTTATTTTAGACCCAATTTTAGATCCTTCTCTAATTATTTTGAATTTATGTCTAAATTTCCGTAAAGATGTTGTGATCGATATTTTGTTAGCATGGCGGCAATTAGAGGTGGTTTAGAATTGGAAAACATCAATTTGGCAGGTTTGAAGTTTGTGTGATCAGCCTTGAGGTAGGCTACGATCTCCTATCTTCATTGAGATTTATTATATAATGCTATGTATGGATTCCATGTTATTTAGGTTGATACTTGTCAACTACTAGAGTTGCTTCCTTCTATTCTATATTTTCTTGATTCCTGATTAAGCTTAGACTAGCGTAGTCTTGTGAAATCCGTAGTTTAGGCTTGTGATATGGTTTATTGTGATTATTCTTATTAGGATTGATAGTTGATGGTCATAGGCTAGGTTTGATCCTTAGATACCTTAGAAGGTGCTTAGTTTCCCTTATAGCTAGGTGTGGGTTTTTGTAGGGCTTGTTTCGAATGATGTATCTTGTGCTAGTGCTTGAGACCTTAGTGGATCTTCGTAGCCATAGGTTTGTCTTAGCTATGCTCAATTGTGAGATGGAGTGGCATGTTTGGTTTAAGGCATAGTCCCTTGAGTTTTCTCCCCCTATTTGATTCTAAGCCACTTCTTGTTACCTTTGCTTAATGTTTAGTTGTAGGCTTTTGATGCTTTATTGAGTTGTTATTATATTGTTAGGCCCGAGGCCGTGTGAGAGTAGTAGTTGGATACCATATTAGTTCCCTCTGCCTTGGTAGCATAGTAGAATTGGTATTGTATTTCAGATTACGTGTATCATATTTGGATGCTGGTGATGGTATGCATTGTATTGGTTGAGCATTTTCACATATTTTGTGGTAGGATCCCGTTCATACATTGGATTTTTCACAACTATTTTTTACAAGACACATTTTCACTCTTTTAACTATATTTTAAACTAGTTTTAACAGAAGTCATACCACTTGTGTCACTTTGATAAATCATTTTTTGAGATTTATGAGGTGTCAAGGACATACTCCGTTTTTGCAGGAAACACTTGAGGCATCTGGGAAGTGCCTTAACTTTTACTTAACTAGTCGACGCATCATTGCCTTTTCTTACTTGATTCGGCTAGTTATTCCTCTCATACCATGAGGGATATGACTTGTCAAAGACCTGATTTGGGCCCAAGCAGTATGTATGGACTTTTCGTATCCCCTATGGACCCCTCTAGCTTTGAGTACCATGGTACCGGGTGAAGGAGCTACATTGGTCCTACCTTGAAGGTCAAGGGCCTTCGTGGGTCTATACACTAGTTACAGATAGAACTGGTTACTGATGGTTACGTATTATTCTACAGTTTTACTAAAAATTGGCATTCATAAGTATCACCTATCACCAGTATGATTTGTTGCAGTTTGACACCCTTTTTTTATGTAGGCTGGGGGGTTATGTTTGTTATTAGTACCTATCTGGTGTATGGCTGTTCGGTTAGTTATTGTTTGATTATAATTGTTTTTACCTTGTGTTTCATTGGTAGTTGGTTAATCGTGTACTTTATTTTGAACGTGATTTTGGAACTCCCTTTTAGGTTGTACTGGATTAGTCTTTAGGTTGTTATGTGGTTATCGATGATCCTCGATATTATATCCTTCTTTAGTTGCCTCATGTAGTACATTTTTTTGCGAGTAGGATGTTGGACTTGTACTTTCAGGTACCTTCTTTGATTCAGTTTCTTTTAATTCTCATATTCTATTATTCATTCTCATTCCTTATTCTATCATGTTATATCCTATGTATAATGACTTGCTCTAAACTTACCTTGTTTATATGTTGTTTAAACTTTCTTTATCTGTAGAGCTCAGTCGGCCTATGCCTAAGTACCATTCATTTGATTCTCATACTACACTTCGGCACCCGGCAGATCACAGTATGTGTTGTCACCATTGATTTGGATTTTTTGCAGAGTAGCTTTACATTTGGAGATTCGGTGAGCTCTTGGCATTCGGAGTTGTTGATTTCCATTTACTTTGGGCTAAGATTAGTCTTCACTTTACATTCAAAGACATTCTATACATTTATTTATATTTGTATAAGCCTCGTATTTTTATTATGATTTGATATTCGAATGTTGACTGATGCTAGGTATTGGGAGTGGTTTCTTGTGTTATTTGTTCAGTTATTCCTCTTTCTTCTCATTGTTAATGTCTTTTGCTTCATTTGTTTATCTTCCACTTGATATTTCTTCTGGTTTCGATCTATGGGTTAGGCTTATCTATTGGTGGGTTGTAGTAGCTGTCATCATGACCTAAATAATTAGGTCGAGACAATATGTTCTTTTTTTTAGAGAATTGGTTTTAATTTATAATTCTTTGATAAAATTTTAAAGTTATTTTAGTGATTTAGTAGTACAACAACTTATCAATATTTTTTATAAAATATATCAACTTCTTATTATAAGTTTCATCACCTCTATCTCAACTTGTAATAGTATCTATATGGAATTAATTACCACAATTATACCTACATGGTGTAAATTTATAGTTAGTCAATTCAGATGGGCTTTTCATATAGTTTTGAAGCCAAATGATAATGCACTAGTCGGTCTACACTTCATCATGCCTGATTGATCATTCATTATCCAGAATCAAAAGATATTTTATTAGCAAATAATTACTTTAGTAAATTATTCTGACTAAATTAGAACAGTATAGCACTTTGAACGTGATAAGGTGCAATGAGCCTTCGGGTCATTTCTGCATTTTTGGCGTGTTTTACCAAGTTTTCCCCTTCCTATAGCTTCCTTGTACCATTTAAGCATTTATGTGATATTGGGATGGGTGGTATACTTCATAAAGTGTTCGGTTGAGTTTTTAAGTGTTTTGGCCATTTTGAGGCATAAGGCTTGAAAGAGTTCTTTAGTCAACATTCGGAGACTCTGATGTCGGATGATAATTTCGTTAGTTTCATTACCTTTGAAAGGGTATTTTTGGTCTGGCATGAGTGTTTCTTTAGGTTTTGGGGATTTCGTTTTGAATTTGTGCAATTAGGTGCCTTCACTTTAGAATTTTGGCCAAAGTTTGACTTAAGTCAACATTCTTGCAAAACATGTTCTGATTGAAATTCTGACAGCGTGGTAAGCTCGAGAACACTAAGTTTGTTGTAGCACAACCTTTGATTTGGTTTCCAAGGCCAATCGAAATGAGTTTTTGGCCATTTGTGTGTTTTATATTTTTTTTTGATTTAGTGTTGACTTTGGTCAACATTATGATGAGATTATCTCTGTTAGGTGTTTCTTCAATCTCAGTGAGTCCAGAATGGCGTTTACAAGTGGTTTGTATTTTTGGTTTGAGTCGTTTGGACTCTAAATGATTTTCGAGGTTTCATTTGAAGTCTTGAGCCTAATACTCAAAACTGTAGTACAGGCCTCTAGTGTGGTTGCTTTTGCGACCAAGGGTTCGCTTTAGCAAAGGCTATCCCTTGGTTGGGGGTCGCTTAAGCGACCAGCCCATCGCTCAAGAGACTATCACTTTTGTAATTGGGCTATCGCTTCAGTGACTACAAGCGCCCTTAGGCGAGGTTCACTTTTGCGACCCTATTGTCACTTTAGCTACGATCGCATAGGGATTTAATCCATGTTCTTTCTTTATTCATCAAAGACAAAGACCCACATGAGGAGATCTCAGACCAAGGCTTTTTCCCTCATTAGTTCACAAATATAAGTGGTTCAAATTAAATATGTTCCCTTTTCTTTTCCTAACTTGATCCTTGCTTCAATTCTGTGTTTTATTTCAATGCTTGACCTCAAATACCTCAAATTCTAGTCTTCAAAGAATAGTATTTGGACCATTTGAGATTTGAATTGAATCCCGTTTCCATCCAACTTTTGGGTATGTGATCCTTACCTTAAGGAGAATATTATGGTAGTTTTTGTTTCGTAATTCTATAATGTCTATTTGAGGGTCAATTTTTGACCCATTTTTTATTTGAATTTGTAATTGTAATATATGTATTGTTAGATTCTTTTTGCATTGATCTTTCTATTATTGATAGCTTGGCAGTAATTTGAGGCTCTTCGAAAAGCAAAACAACCTAAGTGAAGGTTTGAGTGTGGTTTTGGCCTCGAGGTAGGTTATTGTTTCCCCTTTTTATACATGGCTTAGTTTGATCGTCTATATATTTGAGTAGTTTGATAGCTAGGTTGGTGATATGACTAGCTGATAGTTATGCTTGATCCTTAGTGAGATTGTTTTTCCATATAAGGTTATTTAGCTTAGTATTTTATCATTGAACATAAGTTTAGGATGACTCTTGGCTTGGTTGTTGTTTATAACCTTAGACCTCCCTTAGGTGGTGTGGGACTTAGCTTTTGTATGTTTTGTTTGATCAATTGAGTTTTTTGCCACTTTGGTGCTATATTTAAGCTTTCTTCTCTATTTTGATTGACCAGTTCGGCCTAAGGACGTGAGCTTGGACTGGCAGAGTTCTAGGTTAGTACCTTTGAGCTGTGATAGGTGTTTTACTAGTTATATGCATAAATTTGACTGTTTTGAGATATTGATTAGATTGCATTGGTGCATAAGTATGTTCATGAAATATTTGCATCTAATTTATAAATGTCAAGAGATGTTTGAGCTATTTACCGCTATACTACACTTTTCTATGGATTTGAGCTCCAAGGGAACGAAACACCAGTTTTTGACTGATTTTATTGACGGAAACTTGGTTATGGAGTAAAGTGACCATTCTTCACTTGATATGCAAGTGTTGATAAGCTCCGGCGGCCCATAGACTAAATTTTGGGTTTAACTTCTTTGATAAGCTAAGGCGGGGTTCCGCAGTCTTGTCGGGGGTCCATGGGACAGACGGTGAGAAAACCCCAGAACTTTTTTCATTCATTATGCATTGTCCACACATCCATTGCACCAGTGTCTGTGTGAGCTATATATTAAGTGGTAGTTGTTATGGTAGCTTTTATTTATGTTTGTTGTTAGTTTGAACTGCCTTTAGCCTTTATTAGACTCTGTTATTTCTATCATGCTGCTTATTTATATACATGATCTATTTGAGCTCGGTCGATGTATGATTCCTATTGAGTACTCCTTATTTGTATACTCATACTACATTTCTACATCTTTTCTAATGCATCTCCCTATATGAGCCACCCTCCCTGAGCATTGGATCTTACTTGGCTGTCACTGACTTGGATCGTGGTGCACTCGTAGCATCCAGAGAGTTGCTGCTTTCCCTATTTTGTACTATCGTATGTTTTGTAATTTGTTTTATTAATTTTTCTACATTATAGACCTATTGTACTTAGTAGCTCTTATATAGGTGACACCAGCTCTGGGGATTTGGTCTTATGTTAGTTTGTCTTACTGGTCACACTCGGGCCTCTTTTGTATATTTTGTATTGAACTACAAGTTTATGATATGACCTGTTTCTTATATATTATTCCTACCATCCTTTATTATTATCATTATATGTAAATTGTTGTTTTCCACAAATTTGTGTCCTTGGGTTTAGGATTGCTTACTTGGGGGATGTAGTAAGCGCCATCATGGCCCAATTTTGGGTCGTGACAGAGTATTACTAGAGCCTAGATTCACTGGTCTCACTAGTATAGGAGCAGATGCCTAGTAGAGTCTTGTGGATCAGTACTGTCACGATCCGGACTAGGGTCTAGCTTTGACAAGGTGATTAGGAACTCAAAGTATCCCAACCAAGCCTCTTAGCATACATCACATTCATAAGGTAAAATAAAACATAAATAAGAAAACAAACGGAAGAATAATCTCAAATATGGAAGTCTAGAAATAAAATAAAATCTCAAATCATATGTTCAAAGGAACTAAATCAACTTTATGTCTAAATATGCATTTATCATACTAACATAGGTGGGGGAATAGAACAAGCCACTAGCTCCCCAAACAAAAAGAGACTATCTCAAAATGACAGCATAGTCTAGAAGTAGCGAGAAAATAAAAGTTTGATAGGTAGTCCCCAAAGTATGAGGACTTACCAAATCAATTGAACAAGTCTTCTATATAACCATGAGAGTGTGTATTGTGATCGTCGAGCCCTACATTATAACACAATAAAAGGAAACAAAAGTAAATGTTAGTTCTTTGAATGTACTAAGTATGTGAGCAATGCAATACATGACATAAAAGCAATCACCTATGATCAAGGATAAAACATATAATAAGTAGACCATTTACACATAATAGTGAATCATGAGTAAGGCTAATGTAATTTTACACCATAATGCAACCTTATGAAGAGAACTTGCACAATGTATGGATAGTCATAAGTTATAATGAGGAATCATGAAAGAGCTTGCAAGTTCATAAGTAATAGTAAGGATCTCAAATCTTATTGGGAGAAATAAAACCATGGGTGAGAGAACATACTTTACATTGTGAGAGACATACTAGCCCTAGTAAGAAACACCTTAAACATTGAGAGAGGGACCTTTACCTTTGTGAGAGCGACCATTATCTGACATAAACCATGTGAACTAAGCTTTGAGACAAATTGCTCTCTCTCTCTCAAAGCGCATAACTTTCATTTCCATATAGATTACGATTTTTAGCTTATGGCTGCTATGGAGCCGGATCCACCTCCGGACCTCCAAAAATTTCCTTCAAAATATGGAGTGGTAGATATCGACGAGACGAATCCAACGCAAAAGGAATCATCTCAATCCGACATCCGAAGCTCCGGGAATGTTGAAAAAACAGCCGCGATGACTGTTCATCTTCTCCAAGAACATGCTGCCGTTGATCGAGAAATCGATTTTAATTCAAATTCTGTGATTTGTTTTGAAAAAACACCAATTGGGGATGTTAGAGAAACATCTAATCTACAACATATCAGAAATTCAAGTGATTTCACCGTGGCAATTGAGAGAAACGAAGCTGCGACTGTTTAGGGAAATTCTGGCGAATCGCCAGCCAATCGGACTGCGATTTGGACGTCTTACGGCGACATTCGAGATGGCGCACCACCTGGGTTTTGTAACCCACCTCGAGGCGCCCCTCATACTAAAAGCCCAACTCCATTAGACGACGGTGGCGCCGGCGATACACTGTCGAATTCCGACGTCGGAGTTCCGGTGACATTCGAGCTTCCAGACCAATGCCATCTTGTAGAGGAGCTCAATACGAGTACAATCATACAAAAATCGCCACCATCCTCTAAGTCAAACTTGTCGAATATCAATTCGAATAATTCCGGCGGTGAGGCGATTTCAGGCAGTGGCGGCGCCGCCGCATGTGATGGTGAAAACTCGAAATTGTCAGTGGGTTTTGTGGATGATCATACAAGGAACACCATTAACCAAAAAGCCCCATCATCCACAACTCCTAACACTTTGAATTTGGAAATTAGGGTTGCACCACCACCTGCCGGAGGCGGCGCAGCGGCGGAGCCCCAAACTCAAAATTGGCAATGCCAAACTGCTCAACACAATGAGGGGAGTCCACCAATGCAAAAAGGCCCATCAGGTATGCCTCATTTCAATTCGAATTTGACTTTTAGGGTTTCCAATTTGTCTAGTACTGACACCAGTGGTGGCGCTGGATCTCCGGCGACCGGAAAAAATATTTTTGAATTGAATTTTAATCCCCAGCATCAAACTAACCCATAAGAACAAAATTTTTCCAAAAAAGATCCCTCCAACAATTCAAACGTCGATTCTAGTCTTGATCCTAAAGAAAAAACCACCGGAACCATCTTTCCGGTGAACGCCCAAAATAAGTCTCAAAGTAAAAGTAACCCTCATACTCTTAGGAACGAAATAAACCAAACAACACAATTTTTAGGCACCTCCAACTCAAATTCTAAAATTCCAACTTGTGTCACTAGGGGCGAAAACAGTCTTATCGTGCCCGAAGCTGTTTTGGTTGATCGTATCACCACCTTGGGCAATCCTAGCACCTCCACTAATCCTAAACATACCAACCACCCTCCCGTTTCAGACTTTCCCCCCATCTCATCCAATTTCCAAAAATTTGACCCAAAAAACTCTAAAAATCCGATAGTGTCTTTTACCCCCAGTGTGCTACCTCCTAAGACTAAGTCCCCTAACAACCAACCCACCACCACAAATCATACTCCACCCCCTATAGCAAAGCAATCCATGGCCACAAGACTAAGAGCTAAACAAGCCGAGCATACAACCAGAATTGACCTAACACCTCCAAAAAGGGTGACAAAACAAGGTTGTCCAGCTATCATGTTTAAGAGAGAAGACTACATGGTTAAGATGGCTGAATCATGTAAGTATACTCTCATAGGCAAGTTCTACAGTCCAATGCCCAAGATGGAGGTAATTCGAAAGAAGTTCATTAGTCAAACTGAACTTCGAGGCAAGGTCAAGATTACCCATTTTAATTCTAGACATATATATATTGACCTTGATAATGAACACGATAGAACTACTGTACTAGATAGCAAGCGAATGTATATTGATGGTGTCTTTATGAGATTTCAAGTTTGGACCCCTACTTTCGATCCAAACTATGAAACCCCCATTCTCCCTGTGTGGGTCATACTCCCGGAGCTCCCATGGCATTGTTTCCATAAAGAATTTGTTACGCTCCTGCTTGCGGACGTGGGACAAGTGTTGCACTTGGACATGGCCTTCATGCAAAAGACGAAGGGGAGCGTGGCAAAAGCAAAAGTCCAAATGGACATCACCAAGCCTAGAATCCAAAGTGTATGGATTGGATTCGATGAAAATGATGATCCAAATGGAGAAGGAAGATGGCAGGACATCGAATATGAAGATGTCCCCCTTTACTGTACTTACTGCAAACACCAAGGTCATACTCCTCTTGCTTGCCCCGTCAGCAGAAGAGATACAGAACGCAACAAGGCCAAAGACAAGGAAGAAGAGCCAAAGAAAGATGCGTCGCCAAAAAACACAGGTATGATCTCTACTCCTATTGTCTTAACTAATGCTATAAGTTTCAGGCAACAGGTACCACTAGAAGAAACCACCACCAAAAATCAGGAAGGAAGTCGCAAAGCACAGGAGGACTCAACCAACCAAAACAGGAATCAAATCTCAAACAACCAATGGGAAACCCAAAAACGAAGAAACTTCAAAGGTAAGACTCAAACTGTGCAAAACACCCAAACGATACAAGGCAACACTCAACAGGTATATAGACCCACTCAAGCCATGAATACAGGTATTGATTGTAATATTGTTGCTATGACTGATGCAATTCAAAATGGACAGCACGAGCATCAACCAGGTATTGACTCAATGCTCCCAATCCCCCATGGCTCCCCCAGTAGTTTTAATATATTGAATGTTTTAACTGCTGCTGCTGAAGTAGTTAACGGAGGTGAGGATGGTGGGATTCAGGAGAAGCCAACTAACCTGCAGGAAGGGGTATCCAGAGGGGGGGTTGTGTCTCATGTTTTGCATGAGAACCTTATGGTTGACCCTAGGAATGACTTTAGAGCTCCTGCTACCACTTCACATATTCAGCATTCTTCTTCCCAGCATGTTAATAAAAGATATTCAGTTGATGCTCAAAAAATGGCCTCCAAACTGCCCCCTGCTGTGACCATTGGATGTGAGACCATAGTTGATTCTGGAAGGCTTTCAAGTCCTTCTTTGAGAACTGAGCAGCAGCAGTTCAGGAGTGTAGATGTAGGGGCAAACCAGAGCCAAAAAATGACTCAACAGGTTGCTCAGAACCTACAAGTCTTGGGAGGTTCTGCAACTGTTGGCTTGAGGGAAGCTATACATGTCCTGGATGCTACTTCAGCTGCTACTATGGAAGAAAATAGGGTGCACAATAGGGCCATTCAGATGCAGAAACAAAGACTTGCAGATGCTCCTATTCCCACCAAGAAAATGACCAATACTGCAGCCCCCTATCAGCCTCAAAACTCCCAGGAAAATAGGGTGCACAATAAGGCTACCCAGATGCAGGGATCAAGACCTGCAGCTGCAGGTTTGGAGCAAAATTTGCATGGTTTTGGCCCTATTTCAGCTTCTACTCTGAAGGAAAAGAGTGTGCAAGTTGTGGCCCCTAAACTAATATCAATTCAGCACAACAGTCAAGGTGTAGATCACACTGAAAATGTTGAAAATGACCAACATTATGGTTGCAGTTTCAGCATTACTTCAAGTGATCAAACCTCTAGTCTTAGTTCCCACCAAGTGCAACATTCTAACTCCAAACAAAAAGACAATGCAACCATTAGTGGTATAGAATTCTCAGCTAGTCCTAGTCCCTATAACCAGCAAGCTACCTCTAAAACACTACGGAAAAAGAGAACTAGAAAGAAGAAACAAGAAAAGAAGCAAGAAGCTGCAACCCCTACCCCTCCAACCACTGCTGATACAGGTGGAAAAGATAACAATGGTGAGGTGTTTTCAAACTCTTGCTCACAATATGTACTCTTAGATCAAAGCACACCAATAAGGAGCCCTGATTTTAGTTGTGAAGACCCTCTTAATCTTACCCCTTTGAATATTCAGCCAGCTCCTTTTACGCAACCTGAAAATGCCACCAACATCCTTTGCACTAACAATGATGCTCAAACTTCAACTCCTGATAGTGATGATGAATATGGGGTTATTCATTCGGAGGATGAATATGACCAAGACTTTCAAGGTGAGGTTGAACTTGAGAATGAAAAAGAGACTGATGAACAGTCCAATAGTATAGCTGCACCATCCAAGACCACTACTAAGGTCACGAATGATGAGATGAACTAGCTAGCTAATAAGCAAGGCCTATCACCTAGAGGCATTCATCACAATCCAAAATTTACAACTATTCATGCTCCTATTAGCAGACCAAACACTAGGCTCCACAACCTTAGATCCCATCAATGATTAACACAATTGTTTGGAATGCTAGAGGTATCAATACCAAAGGAGTCATAGACAGACTAAAGTCACTCAAACATATCCATCAAACGTCCATCATTTCCATCCTAGAACCTTTTTCCAACAATGCTCATCTCCAAACCTTTAGAATCAACCTTGGTATGGATAAGTCTGTTTGCAATCCTAATGGCAAGATTTGGATCTTCTGGACTCAAGATGTTGATTGTAAAGTTATTGATGTTGACGACCAACAGGTCACTTGCGAGATAAAACACGTAGAGCATCAAAATGCATTTCTCACGACTTTTGTTTATGGAAAATGCAAAGATACTCTTAGAAGACCGCTTTGGGATAGGCTCCTGCACCACGCTTCCACTAACCTTCCTTGGTGCACAGTTGGGGACTTCAATGTCATCACCTCCATTACTGAGAAACTAGGTGGAATCCCTTACAACATGCAAAAAAGCTTTGAGTTTATAAGCGTTATTGAAGCATGTGGCCTAATGGATTTGGGGTATCATGGCTCAGACTACACTTGGTGTAATCAACGAGATATGCATAAAAGAATATGGAAGCGACTCGATAGAGCTATGGTGTCCGATAATTGGTTAGTCGCTATGCCTCACACATTAGTCACCCATCTCCCCTCTACTGGTTCTGACCATAACCCTTTACTAATAGAGATGAATGCTAGGCAGGATTCCGCTATTAAATATTTTAAATTCTTGAATTGTTGGGTGGATAACCCTACTTTTCTCGAAACTGTAGAGTCCTGTTGGGACAGACCCCTGACTGGGAATCCAATGTGGTCCTTCCACCAAAAAATGAAAAGGCTTTCCTCCACCCTTAGCAAATGGTCGCGAGTGGAATTTGGCAACATTTTTGCCAAGGTTAAGGAATATGAAGAATTGGTGAAAAGTGCCGAAGAAAATATGTTAGTGTCCAAAAATGAAGAGAACAGGATGCAATTGCATGCTCTCAACGCCGAATACATCAGATTTCTTAAAATTGAAGAGAACATTCTCAAACAAAAAACTCAACTACATTGGTTCAAGGATGGAGATGCTAACACCAAGTATTTCCATGCTTTAATCCGTGGTAGGAGAAGGAGATTGTTCATTCACAAGGTTACCAACGAAGAAGGGGATTGTATTCAAGGCGACGAACACATTGCTAGAGCAGCATGCGATTATTTTCAGAAAATATTCACAAGTGATGAATCTCGGATTCCGGAGAATATCTTGAATTACGTTCCTAGAATGATCACAGATGCTCAGAATGAAAGCCTTCAAGCCACGCCTACCATTGAAGAGTTGAAACAGGTAGTCTTCTCTATGAATCCTAACTCTGCAGCTGGTCCGGACGGTATGAATGGAAAATTCTTCCAAGCTTGCTGGGAGATTATTTCGGAGGACCTACTAGCAGTGGTTACTTCTTTCTTCGGAGGGTATGCTATGCCTAAGTTCTTTTCTCATGCTTGTTTGGTCTTGCTCCCAAAGGTAGATCACCCCAACACACTCTCTGACTATAGACCCATTAGTCTCAGTAACTTCACCAATAAGATCATATCAAAACTCATTTGCCTCAGGCTTGCTCCAATTCTCCCCGGTCTTATTTCTCTCAATCAGTCCGGGTTTGTAAAAGGAAGAAGCATCTCCGAAAATATCATGCTAGCACAGGAGATTATCCACGATATCTGAAAGCCTGTTATTGGCGAAAACGTGGTTATCAAGTTAGACATGGCCAAAGCATATGATAGAGTCTCCTGGTCCTATACTTGTCTAGTACTGAGAAGGATGGGCTTCGGTGAGACCTTTATTGATATGATTTGGCGAATCATGTCTAACAATTGGTACTCCGTTATCGTTAATGGAGCTAGACATGGTTTTTTCCACTCCACCAAAGGGCTCAAACAAGGTGATCCTCTTTCTCCCGCTTTATTCATTTTGGGAGCGGAGGTGCTGTCCAGAATGTTGAATAGTCTTCATAATTACCACTTCTACCATGGTTTTCATATGGAGAAAAGAGGCCCACAGATTAATCATTTGAGTTTTGCGGATGATGTTATCATCTTTTCCTCCGGAAGGAAGGAAATTCTCCAGATTATTATGAAGACCTTGACTCTGTATGAAAAGACATCAGGGTAGCTTATAAACAAGAATAAGAGCCACTTCATGATGCATCCCAATACACTCCAAGACAATGTGGAAATGGTGAAACAGGTTACGGGTTTCACTCAGAAGCATAGTCCCATCACCTACTTAGGATGCCCTTTGTACATTGGCAGGCAGAGAGTCATGTACTACACGGACATGGTCTCTAAGGTTGTCAACAGAATTAGAGGGTGGCACTCCAAAATCCTCAGCTACGGCGGTAGAGCTACACTCGTGAAATACGTACTTCAGTCGCTCCCAATTCACCTTCTTTCGGCCATTACTCCCCCCCGTACTACTCTCAAACAGATTGAGAGAGTCACCGCTGATTTTTTCTGGGGGTGGAAGGATAACAAGAAAAAATACCATTGGGCTTCATGGAAGAAACTCTGTTACCCTTATGACGAAGGAGGTATTGGGTTGAGAAGAACTACAGATGTGTGCAAATCTCTCCAGTTAAAGCAATGGTGGATCTTTAGAGCTAAACCAACATTGTGGGGTGATTTCCTTAGAGCCAAATACTGTCAAAGAGCGAATCCCATCATCAAAAAATTCCATACTGGCCAGTCGCTTGTGTGGAAACACATGATGCACAACAAACACATTGCCGAACCTCACATTCAATGGAGGCTTCACTCGGGTTCATGCTGTTTTTGGTGGGACGATTGGCTAGGTATCGGACCCTTAGCCAACTATAGGCAGGAGTTGGGAAGAGCAAATAATGCGAGGGTGGCTGATTTTCGTATAGATGGCCAATGGAACATCAATATGCTAAATCAGTTGGCACCAGCGCAGCTCGTTCCTCTCATTACTTCTTCCACACTTCAGCTGCAAGGAAACACACCGGATCAGGCCATTTGGAAGCTGAATACCAATGGGAACTTCATATGTTCCTCGGCATGGCAGCTTGTGAGGGAACACCGGACCAAGACACTTTCCGACCATTACACTTGGCACAAAAACATCCCCTTTAAATGCTCTTTTTTGTTGTGGAGGGCTTTTAGAGGCAAGCTGCCAACAGAGGAAAAGATCACTGCATTTGGCTATGGTTCCACACCATGCTATTGCTGCCACAGTCCAGGTCCGGACACCATAGAGCACATTTTCAGCACTGGCCATTTCGCTAGGAATATTTGGCACTACTTCTCAAATTCCCTAGGCATAAGGCATGAAGCCACACCCCTCAAACCTCTTGTTATGAGCTGGTGGCTTCGCAAGTACCGCACAGAAGCTCACAAACTTATCCTCCATTCCACCCCAATATTTATATGTTGGAATTTGTGGAAGAATAGGTGCGCGAGCAAATACGGGGGGAAGAGTTCTAGCTTGGCGAGAGTGAAATTTGCAGTTTTCAAGGACATCTCAAATCTTCTTAGAGTCGCGTATCCCTATATCCATTGGCCCTCGAACTGGAGCCACACCATCTCCTACATAGATAAGTGTACTCATGAGATGAAGATCACCCAAGTCTCGTGGATTAAGCCACAACTCGATTTCGTCAAGCTGAACACTGACGGCAGCGCGTTGGGTAATCCGGGGGCAATTAGGGGGGGTGGCATTGTAAGAGATCACATGGGTAAATTCATCTTCGCCTATGCCATACCATTAGGGGAGGGAACCAACAATCAAGCTGAACTAGAGGCGGCAGTTTATGGGCTTAAATGGTGCATTCAACAGGGTTTTCAGCACGTTATCTTAGAAGTTGACTCGGAGTTGCTCACTAAATGGATCAATCATCAGACTAAACCTCCGTGGAGCCTTCACCAGGTAACTCAGGACCTTGTTGGTATTTTCAAATTATTTGTTCGCTTTTCTTGCAGGCATGTATACAGGGAGGCAAACTACACTGCGGATGCTCTCTCCAAGCACAGTCACACTCTTACCACTCCAGGCCACTACACCACCCTTCAGCAGCTACCTCGTGGTACTCGAGGTTACTATATGCTAGATAGAGTCGGTCTGCCCAGCTTCAGACGGAGAAAGACCAAACGGATTAAAAAGCCTCCATGATCTACTATTTAGTGTTGCATCCTTGGATTGAGCACCCAATTGCAGTGTTTGTGATTTTCCATGTTATATCTTAGCCATGTTATTTGATGTTCATCGTCTATGCTAATTTTGTTGTATATATAGCATTTATGAGGATTCATCCCCATTTTTATTTAGATTTTTTCTTTATTTTATGTAAAGAGAGAGTCTCCCTTATTTATGCTTTCCTAGTTTCTTTGTATCGAGAGGAGTCATTTTCTTTAGGTGCATAGTTTCTAGGTTTTCTTTTCATGTGCTTGTATCGGGGATGAGTTGGCTGCCCTTAGTAGGATGGTCGGCTTATGAACCACCATAGGATTGGAGGTTAGGTCTATGTCCCCCTCCGTGTATTTTTCTGTTTTTTATGTATAATACAGCTTGGGGGTGAGCGGCTCAACCCCTGGCCGCGCACGAGAGGTGGGAGCCTCGTGTAAGGTCTGTTCCCATAAAAAAAAAAAAAAAAAAAAAAAAAAAAAACCATGTGAACTATAACGTGGAGTTTCGATTTTACCCCTACACCAGAATAAAGAGGGAGAATACTTGCCAAGGTAGACTCCATCAAGCCTAAGTGGATCCACTAAGCCACATAAAGGATCAAGCCTCAACTATCGGTGGCCCTTAAGGAATCGATCCTCTATAATGGGCAATCCTTCATCCTATGGTGACACATAATTATGGGATAATGGGATATTACTACGGTTCTCTTGCCTCAACTACGTGAGAGAGTGCCTATCCCAAGGTCCACTTAGTGCTAGGTAAGCTCCCAATGGAATAGATAAATCATAAGTCGTGAAGTCAACATCATGTGGGAGGGGCCATATCTACTACCCATCCACTATTCATAAAAACATAATGAGAGAATATCTCCTTAATCTTGTGTGATATAATGTGAGTGTAGGCCTTTCATCATTACGTATATTTATTCATAAAACATATTTAGGGCCTTAATCACCCTACCATTATCTTTCTTGAAACATCATAGTATCACCATTTCATAAACTTCTTTGTATAAAGCATCTTTAAACTCATTTGTAAACCTTGTCGAACATTCATAAAGCTTTCATTGAATATAGCTTGAAATTCATGCTCATAGCTTATACTTGAGATTTGGGTAAAACATGCAAACATGATCAATTGTCTTGGAAATCATGAAATTCAATTGAAAATATGCATGATCATATAGTTTATATCAACCCATCCATATTTCATGAAAATAATATCAATAAGAAGTATAATTGAAAATACTCATATACCATACTATGAACCCTACAGATAAATATAGTTAAATTCAAAGAAAGACTTTTCAATTCTATGCAAAAATCACCAATTTATATTTTAATAGGATCATAATCATAATTGAAAATCACAATTCATTCAAGTGGAATAGAGATCATAAACCCATAAAAATACATAATTTAATTGATTGAAAAAGTAGGAAATTGTTGAAAAATCATTGAAATTGTGCAATATCTTATAATTCATGCATATTTGAGTAGAGAATCATGTAATAAAACTTAATTCATTAAATGAGAAGAAAATTAATGGAAACCATAAAACCCTCTACTTTAATTTAATAGAAACCTTGAGAAATTGATTAGGCTTCATCGATGAAAGGATCCATGAATTGATACCCACATACCTTCGGTGGATTCCTTGATTAAAGCTTGAAAATTGATAGAAGAATTGGAAACCCTAGTTGATCCTTCAATGGAGTCTTGTAGGAGAAGAAGAGAGTCTTGAGAGGATTTCTAGTACTTGAATGTTTAGATTGATGATTATGAGGGGAAAACTAGTTAGTGGAATGATATTTTCCTTCTAAACACCCAAAAACAACTTAGAATAGAGTTAAAAGTCTTTGGAAAGGACCAAAATAACCCTAGGATGCATGTAGGATATTGCTGAAAAAAGGTTGCAGTCATCCATAATGGAAGGCAATACAGTCTGTATTGATCTTCACGGCCGGTCGGGAACATGCTATTACTTCACAAGGCTTCACTAAAATGAGCATACTATTTTTCTCCATACTCCAAATAAGGAAAACTCGGTGATGTTGGAAAGAGGACTCAAAGACATTTATTGTAATAGGTCATGGTCCACCTAATTCCTTAAATTCTAGGAGCTATGATTATTTAAAGTTGACCCATG